>NC_134687.1:293805291-294141005 GCF_050947455.1 Rhinoderma darwinii | reverse complement strand
TTTTCAATCTGCAACATCTATTGTTTACTCATTTTTGCAAAACACTTGTGCAAAACACTTGTGCAGTCAAAATGCTCACTACACCCCTAGATCAATTCTTTGAGGGATCTAGTTTCCAAAATGGGGTAATTTTTCGGGGGGTACCACTGTACTGGTACTATAGCTCAATGCAACATGGTGTCAAAAAACGAATCTTCTAAAATCTCCACTCCAAATACTAAATGGAGCTCCTTCCCTTAAGAGCCTTGCTGTGTGTACAAATAGCAGTTTATGACCACGTGTGGGGTATTTACCTACTCTGAAGAAGTTGCTTTACAAATGTTACGGTGCTTTTTCTCCTTTATTTGTTGAGAAAATGAAATTTTTTTAACTAATGCTGCGTATTATTAGAAAATAATGTCATTTTTAATTTTGACTGCCCATTTCTAATAAAATATATGAGAATCCTGTGGGGTCAAAATGCTCACTACACCCCTAGATGAATTCCTCAATGGGTGTAGTTTGCCAAATGGAGTCACTTTTGGGGAGTTTCCACTGTACTGGTACCTAAGGGGCTTTGCAAAAGCGACATAGCGCATTAAAAACCAATCCAGCAAAATCTGCTCTCCAAAAGCCAAATGGCGCCCCTTCCCTTCTGAGCCCTGATGTGTATTCATACAGTACTTTATTACCACATATGGGGTATTTCCGTACTCTGGAGAAGTTGCTTTACAAATGTTATGGTGATTTTTCTCCTTTATTTGATGAGAAAATGAAACATTTTTACCTAAAGCTACGCCTTAGTGAAAAAAATTCAATTTTTCATGTTTACTGGCCAATTCTAATGAAATCTATGAAACACCTGGGGGGTCAAAATGCTCACTACACCCCTAGTTGAATTCCTCTAGGGGTGTAGTTTCCTAAGTGGAGTCACTTTTGGGGGGTTTCCACTGTACTGGTACCTTAGGAGCTTCACAAATGCGACATGGTGCCGAGAAATCAAACCAGCAAAATCTGTACTTCAAAAGCTAAAGCCTTCCCTTCTGAGTCCTGCCGCTTCCCCAAACAGCCGTTTATGACCACATGTTGGGTATTTCCGTACTCTGGAGAAGTTGCTTTACAAATGTTGGGGTGATTTTCATCATTTATTTGTTGAAAAAAATAACAATTTTGAGGTAAACATACATCCTATTGGAAAATAATGTAATTTTTCATTTTCACTGCCCAATTGTAATGAAATCTATGAAACACCTGTGGGGTCAAAATGCTCACTACACCCCTACATGAATTCCTCAAGGGGTGTAGTTTCCTAAATGGAGTCAATTTTTGGGGGTTTCCACTGTACTGGTACCTTAGGAGCTTTTCAAATCCGACATGGTGCAGAGAAATGAATCCAGCAAAATCAGCGCTCCAAAAGCTAAATGGCGTGCCTTCCCTTCCGAGTCCTGCCGCTTGCCCAAACAGCAGTTTATGACCACATGTTTGGTATTTCCGTACTCTGGAGAAGTTGCTTTACAAATGTTGGGGTGCTTTTCCTCATTTATTTGTTGAAAAAAATAAAAATTTTGAGGTAAAGCTACATCTTATTGGAAAATAATGTAATTTTTCATTTTCACTGCCCAATTCTAATGAAATCTATGAAACACCTGTGGGGTCAAAATGCTCACTACACCCCTAGATGAATTCCTCAAAGGGTATAGTTTCCCAAATGGAGTCACTTTTGTGGGGTTTCCTTTGTTTCGGCACCACAAGACCTCTTCTAACCTGACATGGTGCCTGAAATATAATTTAAGAAAAGGAAGTGTAAAGGATCTGCCAGGCACTACATCTGGGTATACTCCCAGGATTAATCAGTCGACACCTGAGGCCAGACCTCTGAGACTGACACCTGCTCCCACCAATCAGGGTGGCAGGCTCAGGAGTGGGAGAGCCTATCGTGGCCTGGTCAGTCAGAGTTAGCTCCGCCCCCTGTCCATTTATACCTGCCGTTTTCTCTTCCTCCTTGCTTGTTATTGTTTTTGGATTCCTGGCCCCACTGCTGCCTTGCTCCAGCCTGCTTCTGCCGTGCTTCTGCCTTGCTTCAGTTCCGTTTATCCTGCATTGCTCTGCCCCTGGCTTGCTTCTGCTCCGTGCTCCCGTTTGTATACTCCACTACTTCCTGATCCTGACTGGCTCATTCACCGCTCCGTTTCCTCACGGCGTTCCGTGGGCTACTGTATTCCCTTGCGTGTTCCCTGTTTGTCTCCCTTGCACTTAGACAGCGTAGGGACCGCCGCCAAGTTGTACCCCGTCGCCTAGGGCGGGTCGTTGCCAGTAGGCAGGGACAGGGCGGTGGGTAGATTAGGGCTCACTTGTTCCCTTCACCTCCTTCCTGCCATTACATAATAACAAGCCTAATAACAAGCCCTTACCTAGTCTACCATTTCTTCTACGCTGACGCTATCATGGACCCCCTTGAGACCCTGACCCAGCAGATGCAGGGCCTCTCCCTACAGGTCCAGGCCCTGGCTCAGAGGGTCAATCAGTGTGACGCTGCCTTTGTAGTACCCCTCACCTCACCTTTAGAACCCAACCTCAAGTTACCTGACCGGTTCTCAGGGGACCGTAAGACTTTTCTCTCCTTCCGGGAGAGTTGCAGACTTTATTTCCGCCTAAGACCTCACTCCTCAGGTTCCGAGAACCAGCGGGTGGGTATCATTATATCCCGACTCCAGGAAGGGCCCCAAGAGAGGGCTTTCTCCTTGGCTCCTGACGCCCCTGAACTTTCCTCCGTTGATCGGTTTTTCTCTGCCCTCGGTCTCATTTACGACGAGACTGACAGGACTGCCTTAGCCGAGAGTCAGCTGGTGACCTTACGTCAGGGTGGGAGACCTGTTGAGGAATACTGTTCTGATTTTAGAAAGTGGTGCGTAGCTTCTCGGTGGAACGACCCGGCCCTAAAGTGCCAGTTTAGGTTAGGATTATCTGACGCCCTGAAGGATCTGCTGGTTAGCTACCCCTCTTCTGACTCCCTAGACCAGGTTATGGCCCTAGCAGTACGACTTGACCGACGTCTCAGGGAACGTCAGCTTGAACGTTTCAATGTTTTCCCCTCTGACTGCCCTGCGATTCCCCCCGAGGTCCCGTCTCCTCGCTCTTCCACGGAGGACTCGGAGGTACCTATGCAACTCGGGGCCTCCATGTCCCCTCGACAACGTAGAGAGTTTCGCAGGAAGAATGGTCTCTGCTTCTATTGTGGGGACGACAAGCATCTACTGAACACCTGTCCCAGGCGCAAGAATAAGCAGTCGGAAAACTTCCGCGCCTAAGTGATCATCGGGGAGGTCACTTGGGCGCACAGGTATTTCCCGTTAATACTAAACGCAATAAGATTTTGCTTCCCTTTCAGGTCTCGTTTGCTGGCCGGTCTGCCACTGGCAGTGCCTTCGTGGATTCGGGCTCATCTGCTAATATCATGTCTGTGGAATTTGCTATGTCTCTAAAAATGCCATTTATTGATTTACCTTATCCTATCCCTGTAGTAGGTATCGACTCCACTCCTCTTGCTAATGGTTATTTTACTCAGCATACTCCTGTTTTTGAACTCCGTGTTGGCTCCATGCATTTGGAGCAGTGCTCTGTACTGGTGATGCAGGGATTATCGTCCGATCTGGTATTAGGTCTTCCCTGGTTGCAGCTGCATAATCCCACGTTTGATTGGAATACTGGGGATCTCACCAAATGGGGTAGTGATTGCCTGATGTCATGTCTTTCGTTTAACTCTATTTCTCCACGGGAGGAGGTAAACTCGCTTCCTGAGTTTGTTCAGGACTTCGCTGATGTGTTTTCTAAGGAGGCCTCCGAGGTGTTGCCCCCTCATAGAGATTACGATTGCACCATCGATTTGGTGCCTGGTGCCAAGCTTCCTAAGGGGAGGATATTTAATCTTTCATGTCCTGAACGTAAAGCTAGGAGGGAGTATATCCAAGAATGCCTGGCCAAGGGTTTCATTCGCCCCTCGACTTCTCCTGTAGGTGCTGGCTTCTTTTTCGTGGGGAAGAAGGATGGTGGTCTTAGGCCGTGCATTGATTATCGGAACTTGAATAAGGTCACAGTAAGGAACCAGTATCCCCTTCCTTTGATTCCGGATCTTTTTAATCAGGTTCAGGGGGCCCAATGGTTCTCTAAGTTCGATCTACGGGGGGCATATAACCTTATCCGCATCAAAGAGGGGGATGAGTGGAAAACTGCGTTCAACACGCCCGAAGGTCATTTCGAATACCTAGTCATGCCCTTTGGGTTGTGTAATGCCCCTGCCGTCTTCCAGAATTTTATTAATGAAATTCTGAGAGATTACCTGGGAAATTTTCTTGTAGTGTACCTTGATGACATACTGGTGTTTTCCAAGGACTGGTCCTCCCACGTGGAGCATGTCAGGAAGGTCCTCCAGGTCCTTCGGGAAAATAATCTGTTTGCGAAGACCGAAAAATGTGTGTTTGGGGTACAGGAGATACCATTTTTAGGTCAAATCCTCACTCCTCATGAATTCCGCATGGACCCTGCCAAGGTTCAGGCTGTGGCGGAATGGGTCCAACTTGCCTCCCTGAAGGCGCTACAGTGTTTTTTGGGGTTCGCTAACTATTACAGGAGATTTATTGCCAACTTCTCGGTCGTCGCTAAGCCTCTTACGGACCTCACTCGCAAGGGTGCTGATGTCCTCCATTGGCCCCCTGAGGCCGTCCAGGCTTTTGAGACCCTCAAGAAGTGCTTTATCTCGGCCCCCGTGCTGGTTCAGCCCAACCAAAGGGAGCCATTTATTGTGGAGGTTGACGCGTCCGAGGTGGGAGTGGGGGCCGTCTTGTCCCAGGGTACCAGCTCCCTCACCCATCTCCGCCCCTGTGCTTACTTCTCTAGGAAGTTTTCGCCCACGGAGTGTAACTATGATATTGGCAACCGCGAACTTTTAGCCATTAAATGGGCTTTTGAAGAGTGGCGTCACTTCTTGGAGGGGGCCAGACACCAGGTAACGGTCCTTACTGACCACAAGAATCTGGTTTTCCTAGAATCTGCCCGGAGGCTTAATCCTAGACAAGCTCGTTGAGCACTGTTCTTTACCAGATTTAATTTCTTGGTTACCTATAGGGCTGGGTCCAAAAATATTAAGGCTGATGCACTGTCACGTAGTTTCATGGCTAATCCTCCTTCTGAGAAGGATCCTGCTTGTATTTTACCCCCTGGTATAATTGTTTCTGCCACTGATTCTGACTTAGCCTCTGACATCGCGGCTGATCAAGGTTCAGCTCCCGGGAACCTCCCTGGGGACAAACTGTTTGTCCCCCTGCAATACCGGCTAAGGGTACTCAGGGAAAACCATGACTCCGCTCTATCTGGTCATCCTGGCATCTTGGGTACCAAACTCCTCATTACCAGAAACTATTGGTGGCCTGGGTTGCCTAAAGACGTTAGGGCTTACGTCGCCGCTTGTGAGGTCTGTGCTAGGTCCAAGACCCCTAGGTCCCGACCTGCGGGCTTACTACGTTCCTTGCCCTTTCCCCAGAGACCTTGGACCCATATCTCCATGGATTTTATCACCGATTTGCCTCCATCTCAGGGCAAGTCGGTGGTGTGGGTGGTAGTAGACCGCTTCAGCAAGATGTGCCACTTTGTGCCCCTTAAGAAACTACCTAACGCCAAGACGTTAGCTTCTTTGTTTGTTAAACACATTCTGCGTCTCCACGGGGCCCCGGTCAATATAGTTTCGGACAGAGGGGTACAATTTGTTTCCTTATTTTGGAGAGCTTTTTGTAAAAAGTTGGAGATTGATCTATCCTTCTCCTCCGCCTTCCATCCCGAAACTAATGGCCAAACAGAAAGGACTAACCAATCCCTGGAACAATATTTAAGGTGTTTCATTTCTGACTGTCAATTTGATTGGGTCTCATTCCTTCCCCTCGCCGAATTTTCCCTGAATAACCGGGTCAGTAACTCGTCAGGGGTCTCCCCGTTTTTCTGTAATTTCGAGTTTAATCCTAGGTTCTCCTCCGTTTCCCCTGGTTGTTCCAATAATCCCGAGGTAGAGGACGTTCATCGGGAACTGTGCACAGTCTGGGCCCAGGTTCAGAAGAACCTAAAGGCGTCCCAGAGCGTACAAAAGATTCAGGCTGATTGTAGACGTTCTGCTAACCCCCGGTTTGTCGTCGGGGATCTGGTGTGGTTGTCGTCGAGGAACTTGCGCCTTAAGGCCCCGTCCAGGAAGTTTGCTCCCCGATTTATTGGACCTTATAAGGTCATTGAAGTCCTCAACCCTGTATCCTTCCGTCTGGAGCTGCCCCCATCCTTTCGCATACACGACGTCTTCCATGCCTCCCTCCTGAAACGCTGCTCCCCGTCCTGGTCCCCCTCGAGGAAACCTCCTGTTCCCGTTCTCACCCCTGAGGGGGTGGAATTCGAGGTGGCCAAGATTGTGGACAGTAGGATGATCCAGGGCTCCCTCCAGTACCTGGTCCATTGGAGAGGATACGGGCCGGAGGAGAGGACTTGGGTACCTGCTCGAGATGTTCACGCTGGGGTATTGATAAGGAGGTTCCACCTTCTCTTCCCCACTAAACCGGGTCCTCTTAGTAAGGGTCCGGTGGCCCCTCATAAAAGGGGGAGTACTGTAAAGGATCTGCCAGGCACTACATCTGGGTATACTCCCAGGATTAATCAGTCGACACCTGAGGCCAGACCTCTGAGACTGACACCTGCTCCCACCAATCAGGGTGGCAGGCTCAGGAGTGGGAGAGCCTATCGCGGCCTTGTCAGTCAGAGTTAGTTCCGCCCCCTGTCCATTTATACCTGCCGTTTTCTCTTCCTCCTTGCTTGTTATTCTTTTTGGATTCCTGGCCCCACTGCTGCCTTGCTCCAGCCTGCTTCTGCCGTGCTTCTGCCTTGCTTCAGTTCCGTTTATCCTGCGTTGCTCTGCCCCTGGCTTGCTTCTGCTCCGTGCTCCCGTTTGTATACTCCACTACTTCCTGATCCTGACTGGCTCATTCACCGCTCCGTTTCCTCACGGCGTTCCGTGGGCTACTGTATTCCCTTGCGTGTTCCCTGTTTGTCTCCCTTGCACTTAGACAGCGTAGGGACCGCCGCCAAGTTGTACCCCGTCGCCTAGGGCGGGTCGTTGCAAGTAGGCAGGGACAGGGCGGTGGGTAGATTAGGGCTCACTTGTTCCCTTCACCTCCTTCCTGCCATTACAGGAAGGCCCCAAAATCCTCTAGGTACTCCTTTGCTTCTGAGGCCGGTGTTTCAGTCCAGTAGCGCACTAGGGCCATATGTGGGATATTTCTAAAAACTGCAGAATCAGGGCAATAAATATTCAGTTGTGTTTCTCTGGTTAAAACCTTCAGTATTACAGGAAAAATGGATTAAAATGGAATTTCTGCAAAAAAAAATGAAATTTGCAAATTTCCCTTTCACTTTGCTTTAGTTCCTGTGAAACGCATAAAGGGTTAAGAAACTTTCTAAATGCTGTTTTGAGTACTTTAAGGGGTGTAGTTTTTAAAATGGGGTGATTTGTGGGGGTTCCTAATATATAAGGCCCTCAAAGCCACTTCAGAACTGAACTGGTCCCTAAAAAAATAGGCTTTTGAAATTCTCTTGAAAATTTGAGAAATTGCTGCTAAACTTATAAGCCTTGTAACGTACTAAAAAAATAAAAGGATGTTCAAAAAACGATGCCAATCTAAAGTAGACATATGGGAAATGTTAGCTAGTAACTATTTTGTGTGGTATAACTATCTGTCTTACAAGCTGATACATTTGAATTTAGAAAATGCTAATTTTTTGCAAATTTTCTCTAAATTTTGGTACTTTTCACACAAAAATATTGAATATATCGACCAAATTTTTTCACTAACTTAATGTACAATATGTCACGAGAAAACATTCTCAGAATCGCTTGGATAGGTAAAAGCATTCCAGAGTTATTACCACATAAAGTGACACATGTCAGATTTAAAAAATGAGGCTGTGTTATAAGGTCCAAAAGTGGCTGCGTCCTTAAGGGGTTAAAGTCAGTCTTAACAGCATTTTCGAGTGTTCTGTTGTTATGAAAAGTGTTGCAATCCCAGGGTACTGTACAGTGGTGTAGCTTTAGAGGTTGAAGCGGTCGCATCACAGTCAATCCACAGTTGCTGTAGTATATGGGGTCTATGTAGTACACTACTGGGGCCACTGTTACTTCTACAGTAACAGTATACTTACCCACGTCGCTCCTGAGACAGGTCCGGGCGCTGCGCTGAGTCCTGACACCTTTCAGCATCACAACGTTATGTGCGGGACCTGATGCTGAATGGCATCAGGACCCCCGCTGCGCCCGGAGTTGAAGAGTACCCGCACTGCGCCGAGAGATAAAGAGGACCGGGTTTAGGAGCGAGGAGGGTGAGTATAAGAACACTGTCTGCTGGGCCTTCTATCTAATCCTATAAGGTGTGATGCTGTCTGCGGTGCCCTGTATCTAATCCTATGATGTGTGAAACTGTCTGCTGAGCCCTGTATCTAATCCTATTACGTGTGATACTGTCTGCTGGGCCCTGTATTTAATTCTAGAATGTGTGATACTATCTGCTTGGTCCTGTAACTAATCCTAGAATGTGTGATACTGTCTGCTTGTTCCTGTATTTAATCCTATCATGTGTGATACTGTCTGCTGGGGCCATGTTTCTAAGCCCATCATGTGTAATACTGTCTCCTGGGCCCTGTATCTAAGCCTATCCTGTGTGATACTGTCTGTTGGGCCCTGTATCTAAACCTATTATGCTTATTACTCTTTGCTGGATCCTGTACCTAAGCCTATAATATGTAATACTCTCTACTGGGCCCTGTATCTCAGCCTATTAGGTGTGAAATGCTCAGCTGGGCCCTGTATCTCAGCCTATAGTGTGTTATACGTTCTGCTGGGCCCTCTCGAGTTGCGTAACTATAGGGTTCTTAGTCTTCTAGATATGCTGAATATATAATGTATATATATTTAAAAAAATAATAATTGGGGAACGACGACATAAGTCTTCAGGATGTTGCCTCTGATGGGGAATTTTTATGGACAGTGACGTCAGGGTCTCCTCCAGCAGAGGAATCCCCGGCCAGAGCGTCGGCAATGCTCTGGCTGGGGATTCCACTCCAAGAGGGAGCCCCAATGGTGCTATCTACAGGGGTATGTGTGGCTTTATCTACAAGGCTGGTGTAGCACAAGGGCCAGCCTTTGGGGTGTGCGACCTGTGCCATTGCACAGGTCGCATCACTCCATCAGGTGGAAGGGGGCGCTACGCTGGCTCCCTTACCCTGCTTGTGTTTGTGAAGCACCTGGGCCCGGGGACTCTGCAGCTGCCTTTCCGCCCGGGGGCTCCTTCTCTGCTCAGTGGCGTAACCATAGCAGCTGCTAGCGGCGCCACTGGGCATGACGGCCCCCTCATGCTTGGTGGCGCCGCTAGCGGCCGCTATGGATGTAGATACCAATGAATCCTATGACAGAGCAGGTATCACCCTGCTCTGCCATTTACTAGGCTACAGGCCGAAGGCGCAGAGGCAGGATCCCTGCGTAGGCCGGTGTGATGACGTCACTGGATCACGCCGGCCTACACACCTCATTGATTGATAGAGAAAGCAAACATGGTGAGAGGGGAGGAGATGTCGGGAAAGAAGTTGGGGTGAGGGGGCGCCAAACTGAATCTTTGCCCCGGGTGCAGAAGAATTTAGCTACGCCTCTGCATAGTGTAACGCCGCAGGCGGGTCACGTTCCAGCTGGCGGTCCCCTTGGCTCTCTCTCAGGCTATCACTGTCGGCTGTTGTGCTCTGCTCGCGGTCGCAATGTCCCTAGTGCGCATGTGCCAGACTCCTCTTAAAGGAATTCTAAATTCACTCATTCAATCCCTGTTGCCCCCAAGACTATTTAAAGGGGTTTTCCCACGAGGGACATTTATGAAATATCCACAGGATATGTCATAAATGTCATATAGCTGCAGGTCCCATCTCTGGGACCCGCACCTATCTCTAGAACGGGACCCCTAAACCCTGTTCTACCTCTTTGTGTGTTGGCTGATTTCCGACCATGAAGGAGAGAACCGCGTAGCTCACTGAGCTACACTGTTTTCGTAAGCCCCATAGAACTGAATGACAGTTACGGAAACAGCGTAGCTCGCATGTTACGCTGCTTCCGTAACTGCTATTCACTACTATGAGAGTTACGGAAACAGCATAGCTCAGCAAGCTACGCTGTTTTCGTAACTCCTGACCATAAAGTCAGGAAGTGGCCAGGAGTCTGTGATAGCAGACAAAGCTAGAACGGGGTTTAGGGGCCCCGTTCTAGAGATAGGTTCGGGTCCCAGAGGTGGGACCCGCATCTATATGACATTTATGGCATATCCTGTAGATATGTCATAAACATCCCTCGTGGGAAATCCCCTTTAAGGCACGTCCACTATCCACCTGGTGCCTAAGCAACATTGGAGCAACCTAGTTGTATCCTGCAAAGGTACCTGTGTGCATCTGATTCCAGTCCGCTATTGCGATCTGTTGTCAGCCTGTATCCAGTTATCCTTTACTAGCCTATATCCAGTCCACTATTGCTATCTGTAGTCAGCTTATATCCAGTTATCCACTACCAGCCTGTATCCAGTCCGCTATTGTGATCTGTTGTCAGCCTGTGTCCAGTTATCCGCTACCAGCCTGTGTCCAGCTATCCACTCTCCATCTGTGTCCAGCGATCCGCATTTAGCTTCCATCCAGCTGTCCGCTACCAGTCTGCCTTCTGCTGTCACCGACATGCCTGAAGCTTCCATCCATTCAGGTACCATATGCCATTGCCTGTGCCTGATCCGCTGGGCCAGCAGCTACTTCGCCCGGATCACTTTATGGGCTTGTCCACACGTAACAGAATTGCTGCAGAAAATTTCTGCAGCATTTCCGATAAAACTAGCAGACATTCCGGCGAAGAAAAAGCGCACCATTTCCTCCATTTTTCACTGCAGGAAATGGTGCGGATTTTGCGACATTTTTTTTTCAAGTGTGTATAATGGTGATATCTCCTCTGAAAAATGCAGCAATTCAGTCCTCTTTCCGTAGCAGGAATTGACATGCTGCAGAACGAAAAAAAATGCACCGCAGGTGAATTTCGGGACGGAGTTTTTTACGCAGCATGTGGATAAGATTTGTTAAATCTCATCCACTATGCTGCTACTGTATTCCGCTGCGTATTTTCCATCCGCAATTTCCGGGCGGAAAATACGCAGCAATTCCGTTACATGTGGGCAACCCCTAAGGTCTCATGCACATGACTGTAGCCATGTGCACGGCCGTGATTTTCGGGTCGGCCGGCAGCGGAGTGTCACCCGCAAGCCGCCAGCAAATCACGGGCAGTGCACATGGCCGCGTCCATTATTTCCTATGAGCCTGGACCTGCCCGTTCTTTCTGCGCTCCTGGCTCCTGGGCTGTGCACGGACCATGGAAACCACGGTTGTGTGCATGGCCCCATAGGAATGAATGGGGCCGCAATTCTCCCGTGGATTTTCGGGGGAATTGCGGCCGCAAAAGCACGTTCGTGTGCATGGGGCCTAAGAGGTAGCGACCTGGTAGTCTCTCCACCTTTTTGACGGCAAGAATAGCGTTGCATACTATGCTATTCTTGCCGTCAAATCTGACAAAGCCTTAAAGTTTCACATGTGGCACTTAGGATCATGGTGTCCCATTGGCCAGCACTGTTGCCTTGCAGCACTGGGGTCCTTGGTTTAAATCCAACCAGGGTCTACATCTGAATGGAGTTTGTATGTTCTTCCCAAGTTTGTGTGGGTTTCCTCTGGGTACTCTAGTTGCCTCCCACACAGGGACCGGTTTTAGGCAAAGTGTGGCCCTGGGCGAAATTACAAGAGGGTCCCCAAATTTTAAAATAATTTACCAACAACATAGTTAGATTCAGTCAATTTGGTAAATGAAAACAAACATAAATTTGGTATTTCAGTAATTGTATTGACCCACAGAATAAAGTTAACATTTTATTTTTCACCGCACGGTAAGCGCTGTAAAAACAAATCCCCCCAAAAAATGAAGGAATTGCTGTTTTTTTCACATTCCATCCCACAAATAGTTTTTTTTCCAGGTTCCCAGTACATTATATGGTACAATAAATAGTGCCATGAAAATTTACAACTCGTCCCGCAAAAAACAAACCCTCATATGGCTATATTTTGGAATGTGGGGAAAGAAAAACAAAAGTGAAAATCTCTAAAAATGGAGGGAAGGGGTTAATCAGGTCCCCAATTCACACTAACTGGTCTACAGAACACCAACCTCTTCTCTTTCATTACTTTACTCTGTCTGCATAGTATTGCAGCAATATATATTGAGACCACAGATAATATATGTCACAATAACAGAGAATTTTTTTTAACAAAAATTCGGACCCCAGACCAGACAACTGCTGCAGCCAGGCCATATAGGTGTTAAAGGGATTATCCAGGCTACTAATGACCTATCCAGATGGCGCCCTGTGCGAAATGTTCTTTCGGCGCCCCACCCCATCATTAAAAAAAAATGGCCAATAAAAAAATTATAATGCCCCTTTAGTGCCCCCATACAGTATAATAATAATATTTAATAATATATTACAACCCCTTCAAGGACACAGTATTTTGTCCTGTAATTGTGCCCACCATATTATGCCACCTGTAGTACCCCTACACAGTATAATGTCCACTTAGTGGCCCCCACACAGTATAGTGCCCTCCTGTAGATTTTGCCATATAGCCTCCCTGTAGACAGTGCCATAATCCCCCTCCTCCTTTTTTTAGATTGTGCCATACAGTCCCCCACCTCCCCCTTGTAGACAGTGCCCCCAAACAAAAACTAAAATTTTACTGACCTAGGCCCTGTTCCAATGACGAACTGAACTGCTCTATGACGGGATCCTGTAGCCTAGTACAGAGTTTCCCAACCTTTTCAGACTCGAGGCAGCACTGGAAAAATAAAATTTTCTCAGGGCCCCCCTACTAAAAATTGTTTCGAGAAAGACAGAAAACAGCTAAGAACAAGCACTACACTCGTAGGGTATGTTCACACACGTTTTTTGTAAGGCAAAAAAAATCTGCCTCAAATTTTCTTCAGCAACTGACAGCGTTGTGTGACCTTTTTTTGTGTTTTTTCTTAAGCTGTTGAAGCGAATGCAAAAGACGCAGGCAAAAAAGCTCCAAACGAGAGCTTGCCTCCTATTAATTTCAATTGGAGGTCAGAGGCGGAAACCACTTGAAGACCATCAGCCCCCCACCCACAGTAAAATGACCATCAGCCCCCCACCCACAATAAAATGACCATCAGCCCACCACTCACAGTAAAATGACCATCAGCCCACCACTCACAGATTCCCCCTGTAGGTAGCGCCACACAGCCCCTTGTAGGTAGCGCCACACAGCCCCTTACGGGTAGCGCCACACAGCCCCTTGTGGGTAGCGCCACACAGCCCCCTTGTAGGTAGTGCCAAACAGCCCCCTTGTAGGTTGCGCCACACAGCCCCCTTGTAGGTAGCCCCAGACAGCCCCCTTGTAGGTAGCCCCAGACAGCCCCTTGTAGGTATCGCCACACAGCCCCCTTGTAGGTAGCGCCACACAGCCCCCTTGTAGGTAGCGCCACACAGCCCCCTTGTAGGTAGCGCCACACAGCCCCCTGTAGAGTGCGCCACACAGCCCCCTGTAGAGTGCACCACAGAGCCCCCTGTAGGGAGTGCCACACAGCCCCCTGGTAGGAAGTGTCGCACAGCCCCCTGCTATGGAGTGCCGCACAGCCCCCTGCTATGGAGTGCCGCACAGACCCTTGGTAGGGAGCTCCGCACAGACCCCTGGTAGGGAGTGCCACACAGCCCAAGCCCCCTGGTAGGGAGTGCCACACAGCCCCCTGGTTGAAAGTGCCCCACAGCCCCCTGGTTGGTAGTGCCACACAGCCCACAGTCCCCTGGTTGGTAGTGCCACACAGCCCACAGCCCCCTGGTTTATAGTGCCACACTGCCCACAGCCCCCTGGTTGGTAGTGCCACACTGCCCACAGCCCCCTTGTAGTGCAAGGACTACAAAATGACCCTGATAGCTGGCGGGCAATAAACATTCAAAAAAGGACAACTGTGCAGGAGCACACAAAATACCCAGCTTTCCCAGTTATCAAATAAATGGGTGGAAATAAACTAAGATATAACTTTTATTGAATCTAGCTAAAAGGATTAATCCCCCCCTCCAGTAAAGATAGCGCCACTGTTGCTCTCTGAAGGAGCGGAATCCCCATGTGGCCAGGGATTCCGCTCCTGGAGCGCTGCTTAATGTCTCTGTTCATATATGAACAGTGACATCAGGGGAAACTCCTGAAGCGGAATCCCTGGTCACAACGTTGCAGACGCTGTGGCCGTCGATTCCATTCCAGGAGAAGCTCCTGTCGTCTGTGTCCATGACGTCATTGGCTTCTCCTGGTGTGGAATCCCCGGTCATAGCGTCTGCAACGCTGTGACCGGGGATTCCGCTTCAGGAGTTTCCCCTGATGTCACTGTCCATATATGGACAGAGACATCAAGCAGTGCTCCAGGAGCGGAATTCCCGGCCACATGGGGATTCTGCTCTATCAGGGAGCTACAGTGGCGCTAGTAGATAGCAGAGCAGGGAGATACCTCCCTGCTCTGCTATAGTGCCGTCGCTACCACTATTGCAGCCGCAGCGGCTGCTAGCGGCGCCACCGCCCTCATGCCCGGTGTCGCCGCTAGCAGCCACTATGGCTGCTACAGCGGTAGTGACGGTCACTAAGTTAAGAAGCGCCCGGGCGGAAAGGCGACTGCAGTTAGTGTGTGTATCCCCGCTGGTAGTTGCAACGGCGCGGGGGTACACACACCCGCTGGCGCCCCTCTTGCAGTGTGGCGGCTGGCACCCTGTGCGACCGCACTGGTCGAACGTATCCAAGGCCGGCCAGGGCTCCGTACACTGCATAGTGGGCGTGCTGCATAACTGCAAATCTGCTCATATTCACTTAAATACTGCAGCTCGGCCACTATTCTGTGACTGGAGCCATCTGCTGTGCCCGGAGGCAGCCAGAGCAGCTGATTGGTGCAGGGTCCAGGTGTCGGACCCCCACCGATCATATACTGATGACCTATCCTGTGGATAGGTCATCTTTTGTCCGTGCCCGCACAACCCCTTTAAAAGCTATGTACACTTTTGAAAGCGGTTTATTTATTTATTTTATTAAAAGGCCAATAAATGTGTTTTGTGCAACTTTATAATTAGTTTTTATTAAAAATTATTTTTACTTTTTGGGATACAGCTGCTTTATATTCTGTATACAGAGCAGCTGTATCGTGCACTAAGACCTGAATCCGTCAGTTCCGCGGGACTGACAGGTTCCGTATCAGCGGGTCCTGCGTGTCTTGATCACATCGTCACGTAGGACCCGCTGATGCTGAATCCGTCAGTCCCACGGACCTACTGATTCAGGTCTTAGTGCACGATACAGCTGCTCTGCATACAGGATACAAAGCAGCTGTATCTCAAAAAGTTAAAATATTTTTTCATAAAACACAATTATACAGCAGCACCAATCACACTGATTGACCTTTTTATTAAAAATAAAAATAAAAAAATACTTCCAAAGGTTTGCATAGCCTTAGGCCTTGTTCACATAAGTGTCGGGTTCCATTCATGGGTCCCGTTATACCTTTCGGTCAGAGGAACCCATGAACGGAAAGCCAAACAGAAACCATAGCTTCCGTTTGCATTACCATTGATTTTAATGGTAAAGCTTCCGTTACAGATAACGCTATTGTTTTTCGCAAAAAACAAAAACCTTACTAAACAGAAACAACTTTGGCTTTCCGTTTTGCGCGCGCAAAAATCACTTGCCAGCTCCGTGTGTCATCCGTGTATGATGCGCGGCTGCGTGATTTTCGCGCAGCCGCCATCATAGAGATGATTCTAGCCGACCTCAGTCACTGTCCAGGGTGCTGAAAGAGTTAACTGATCGGTAGTAACTCTTTCAGCACCCTCGACAGTGAATTCCGAACACCATATCTAGCAACCTGTTAAAAAAAAAAAAAGAGGTTCGTACTTACCGAGAACTTCCCGGCCGTTGCCTTGGTGACGCGTCCTTGGTGACGCGTCCTTGGTGACGCGCCTCTCTTGACATCTGGCCCCACCTCCCTGGATGACGCCGCAGTCCATGTGACCGCTGCAGCCTGTGCTTGACTTGTGATTGGCTGCAGCTGTCACTTGGACTGAATTGTCATCCCGGGAGGTCAGACTGGAGGAAGAAGCCGGGAGTTATCGGTAAGTCAGAACTTTTTTTTTTTTACTCGTTCATGTATATTTGGATCGGAAGTCACTGTCCAGGGTGCTGAAACAGTTTAACTCTTTCTGCACCCTGGACAGTGACTATATCCGGACGTCGCGTACCGGAATTTTTTTTGCCGGGTTCGGCCAAAACGAGTTCGGCCGAACCCGGTGAAGTTCGGTTCGGTTGTCCGGGTTCGCTCATCTCAAAGACACTCCGTTTGGATGGTTGCAAATAGAAAAGCACGTGGTGCTTTTCTGTTTACATTCATCCTTTTGACAGCTGTTGCGCGAATCACGCAGTTCGCACGGAAGTGCTTCCGTGCGGCATGCGTGGTTTTCACGCACTCATTGACTTCAATGGGTGCGTGATGCGTGCAAAATGCCCAAAGAACGGACATGTCGTGACTTTTTTTCAGCGGACTCACGCTGAGGAAAAACCACGGACATGTCTGCACGGCCCCATAGACACATTTTTTCACGTTCGTCTGAATAAAGCCTTAATGGGTTCCTCCGACGGAAAGGTCTAACGGAACCCATGAACGTAACTCGACGCTCATGTGAACGAAGCCTTTAAGAGTATATATGCCTCAATCATATACATTCTTTAGCACTATATGGCCCGGCTTCATGGTATTATTGTAAAAACATGTATTTAGACAGTGTATGAATGCAGCACACTGCCATCGAATTTTATCTCTAGGGTCTGATTTATTTATTTTGTGGCCTACGGTAAGTGAATTAAATCTGGAATTTGTTTCTGAGCAATGAGGAGTTATGTGTATGATACAGTATCTGTATGACACACACGTATTATATATGTACCTCCTCTTTGCACAGAATCAAACCCCAGAAGTTCCTTAGACTATAAAATAAATGAATCAAACCCTAGCGATAATATTCTATGGCAGTATACTGATGCCTACGTATAATTGTGTACCTCCTTCACTCCAGGATGCTGTTCAACCACTGGTCGCCAGGTTATTGTGTCCTGACGCTGCCCAGTGTACACAACATCATGACGCTGACAGCGTCAGGAAGACACAACATGCCGCAACGCACGTGTAACAGACTCACGCACGCGTAGCACAAGAAAAGGGACTCGGAGGAGGCTGAGAAGCAGTAAAGAGTCTCTAACATGGAATCAGCAGAGGAGTGCAGCACCGACGGATTGCCGGTATTATCACTGATAATATCGGCGGGGTGGCTCTCCTCCATGCCGATTCTATGATATAGACTCTCTACAAGACTATTACTGCTTTTCAGCTACCCGCCCGCTTGCTTTCATGGATGGGCAGCTGAACAGCAGGGCTGAAGGAGGGGACCCCTTTAGGAATGGGGGCCCTGGGCAATTGCCCGATTTGCCCCCCCCCCTAACGCCGGCCCTGCTCCCACACTACAAAAAACATACAGATAGGAAATTTAGATTGTGAGCACCAATGGGGACAGTGAGTGAGGAAAACTTCTGTACTTTGCTGTAGAATATGTTGGTGATATTTGAGTAACTTTTACTGCCTGAAGATAGAACGATTAAAATTGAATTTATTAAATTGTTTCATTAAAATGAGCCATCTTAGCCCTAAATACAATGTGAACAGGCTCAGATAAGGTGGTCAGTAATGAGGAGAGGTGTGCTGATGTGATAGTATAGTTGCACACACCAAACACCTCCTCACCCCTAACGATATATTCTACTAGCACACCTCACTGACTAACAGACAATCCAACGCGTTTCAGTGCCACATGTATAAGTGACACATCATCAGGGATTATCAATTCTTTTCGATGTAGTGTGTTATTTCACTGTTAATTAAGCCGGCTAGCACAATTGTGTGCTTGTTATACCTCCCGGCGTGTGTACGACACTAATGCACTGGCCCTGATGATGTGTCACTTATACATGTGGCACTGAAACGCGTTGGATTGTCTGTTAGTCAGTGAGGTGTGCTAGTAGAATATATCGTTAGGGGTGAGGAGGTGTTTGGTGTGTGCAACTATACTATCACATCAGCACACCTCTCCTCATTACTGACCACCTTATCTGAGCCTGTTCACATTGTATTTAGGGCTAAGATGGCTCATTTTAATGAAACAATTTAATAAATTCAATTTTAATCGTTCTATCTTCAGGCAGTAAAAATTGTTAATCTACGGAACGGAATACTTTATCAGTGTGCCTATCAAATAAATGATATTTGAGTAACCGAAATAAATAAATATGATGTAAGTTGTGGTATGAACTATGAATAAGTATAGCTGTGAGAGACCGTATGATTCTCATCTTCTGAGACTTTATATGCTTTGATATGCAATGTAGATAATGTAAATGTACTGAATCATGTGATTAATTGCCAATAGGACTTAAAACATAATGGGTAATTTCTAGAAAACATAATGTTTAGGGCCACATCACTTATGTCTGACCATCACGTTATTTCCCCCCCAGCTAGTAGAGAAGATGAAACTGATCAGAGTTTCCTATGGGTTCAGTTTTGTCTAGTCGGCAGCACATATTCCTGTGTAAACAGGGAGATTGCTGCCAACATGATGCAAATGCATGGGGTCAAACGATCGTAGTAATGTTACTGTTAGATTACCGACAATTGCTCCTTGTGAATGGAGCTAACGAGCGCTGATCAACACGCTGTGTCGTCGATCGGCGCTCATTTTCACAGCCGGTATCGGGCCATCTAAAATAACCTTTAATTGTTGGATTGGATATGAATTGGCTTGCCCAGCAGAACTAGAGCCAGGGATTAGTCGTTTAGTTGTTTGGGTGGTGTCACTTTTCCACAGGATCCACTTTCGCTGGATGTTTTTCACAAACATTCTCAATTTATTCTCAATATTGTTGCATGAGAAAACCCGCAAGATTTATAGTGTTTCAAATACTGGCCCTGGCTAGTCTAGCATCGATGACCATGTGTTGTTCGAAGTTGCTCTGATGGTTTGATTTTCCCATTCTAAATAAGTGTTCATTAGAATGATAAGAAAGCTGGGTGATGCATAAATCTTCCCTAGTTTTATGCCCTGTAAGTTATAACTTTCTGCATTAGCCAACTCACTACCTCGCCTCTAAGTTGACACCAAAATATCCAAGGTACCAAAAATATAGTAATATCAATATTTACTGATCCACAAGATGTGTGTGTGTGTATATATATATATATATATATATATATATATATATATATATATATATATATAGCGAAAAAGAAAGCAGCAGCACTCACACAGAAATTGTTGATCAGGTGCCCAGCAAAACGTCCTGATCCTCGGACATAATGTAATGTATAGAAAAAGAAACTTTGCAGCACTCCAATATGAAAAAGGTGGTGGTTTATTCACTGCAGATACAACAGCAACGTTTCAATCCTACAATAGGATCTTTATCAAGCCTAGTGACACATCTAATACTGCAAACATATATAGGGTTGAGACTACTTTGCATAATTGGTCTCATTACAATATAATAAGTGTTAAGTGCTTAAAAACTTGATTAATACATGGTTTAAGGTATCATTGTACATAATAAACATGATACAGAAGGTGCATATGTGCATATACAATAGCGTGAACAGCAATATACAATACAACAAACGTTAAAAACAACTGATTAAATCATAATCATTTATGCCTCAGTGGTGTTGAGATACATCATCATGAACCCACTCACCAATCAGAACTTCAGATGCATCAGGTAGATCATTAGTATGCAAAGCCCAAGGCATACATAGTAGCCGTCAGCTGCACAACTCATGGTAATTAGGATGTGATACATCCGTGTAATCCCCAGAGGCGGAAATGGATCGTTGCTCAGCAGCAGGACGCATCGAGCGCATCAAAAGGATGTAATGCGTGTCAATGCGTTCCACTGGTCTGATCATGTGTATAACGGCATCACAAGTTGCCAGGCAACTGATGCAGAAGTACCACGGATAGCAGATAGCACGGCTATGTCAGTCAAAAGGTCTAAATTGCAGAAAAAGCAAAATACATTAATACATGCTCCTCATGGTAAGTAATGGAGATATCGAAAAGTAGCGTTACAGTATTATATTATTATATCGGCTTATTGTAGATGATCCACACGTGGGTACACAGATCTCTGTCCACTGTCACGTGTCCAGAACGACCTTATTCCCAGAGTTTCCAGAACCATATAGCAGCGTCTTCACGTGCACAGGATGTCCCGTCAACCTCACCCGTGTAACGGACCAAAAGTGTCACATCAGCGACATCGTATCTCAATGAAGAATATATATTTTTTAATATTATAATATCTCTACATCACTTAAAACCAAGAATAGGAGACTAGAAAAAACTCAATTAAATAATATACATATTTTATTGATATAATAGGACCAAAAGAACATAACATAGCCATGCCAAGTATCAATTACAAAGTAACTTTATTATTGAAAATAATAGAGGCGATTCCGAAATTCTGTTGGGAGTGGTATTCAGATCTAAAAGAATACAGAAAATATGTAAAAATTAGTATTCATCAAACATTGACAAAGAACTCATTATTAAAAGAATATAAATATTAATGTGTCATCAATCATCATACAGAAGAGGACATCAGAGAACCCAAAAGATGGAACAGAGACATGAAGGCATCATCTGGCTATCCTGTCTACAGCAAATTCTACATTGAGGCCAAAGGGTTTCAGTGTATTTAATAGGAATATCCACCTCAATTCTTTTTTATGTAGAGCCATATGTCGGTCACCGCCAAACTGTAATGGTGGGATATGATCCAAAATCATAAATGTTAGGTCCCTTTCATTATGACCAAATTCCGAGAAGTGCTTAGCTACAGGCAAGTCAAGTTTCTTTTTACATATCGAGAAGCGATGATTATTTAAACGAGTTTTAAAGGCACAGGTGGTCTCCCCCACATATAGGAGGCCGCAGGGACACCATAACACATATATGACCCAGTCCGAGTCACAGGTGAAGTTGTGTCTAATTTTAAACTGTTGTCCAGTAATTGGATGTCTAAAGGATTCACCTCTACACATCAAAGAACAATTAACGCATCTATAACACGGAATATTACCAGGTTTTAGAGGTTTAAGGATGGATTGTGACTCTTTCTTTTGTTCTGGCATTCTAGTTCTCACCAGTCTATCACGAAGATTTTGTGAACTTCTATAGGACATAAGCGGATTGTTATTCAATTCATCAATATGCCCAAAGCTGTTACTGATTATTGGCCAATGTCTATTCACAATTTTAGAAAGATCTCCACTTATATCATTATAAGTCGAGATAAATGGAATACGTTTCTGCTTTCTATATATTGAAGATTTTACAGGCTGTAACAAACTGTCCCTCGCTGTATTATCAATATTCTTCTTATGTGTCCGCAGTAGTGATTTAGGGTAACCTCTCTGCAGAAAATTACCAGTCATGATGTCTAATGATATGTCCAGATCTTCCTGTCTGTCAGTGTTACGTTTGGCCCTAATCATTTGACTATACGGCAAAGATCTGACCATATTTTTCGGGTGACAACTGTCAAATCTTAATAAGGTGTTCCGGTCGGTCTCTTTGGTATACATTTTGGTTATAAGTGTATTATTGTCAATCAGTACTGTGACATCCAAAAATTGGATGTTATCCATAGAATGTGTCATAGTAAACTGGATGTCCTCATCTAAGGAGTTAAGAAACTGGTGAAAGTCAATTAGTGTAGTGACAGTGTCGGTCCAAATGAGGAAGATGTCATCTATGTATCGCCACCACCTCAAAACATGTGAGAAGTGGTGGGATACATAGACCGACATCTCCTCAATGCTGTCCATAAAAATATTGGCATAGGTTGGAGCCATGTTAGATCCCATGGCAGTTCCTTTCAGTTGGATATAATAACTATCTTTAAATAAAAAATAGTTAGAAGTCAAAATGAGTTCCACCAACGACATAATAAACTCGCATGAAGTGATGTCATAGTTTGAAGTGATTAATTTACGTCTTACAGCATCAAGCCCTTTGTTATGACTAATGGATGTGTAAAGGGAAGTAACGTCAAAGGAGACCAAAATAGATCCCTCTGGTAAATCTACTGATCTTAGTTTTTGCAAAAAATCAGTGGTGTCCCTGATATACGATTTAGAATTAATAGCAAAATTTCTTAACACTTTGTCCACAAAGATGGAGATGTTACTCATTAATGAACCCCGACCAGACACAATGGGGCGACCTGGAGGGTTCATTAAATCTTTGTGGAGTTTTGGCAATAAGTACAAACAAGGAGTGACAGGAAATTCGACCATGAGAAATTTATGTAGCATCTGATCAATTATACCTTCGTCCAATGCTGTCTTAATAAGTGAAGTAATTTTATTTGTAATGTCTTGTCTAGGATCACATTTTAATATTCTATATACATTGGTGTCTGATAGTTGTCTATAGCATTCTCTCATGTACATGTCTGAATCCATAACCACGATTGCTCCGCCCTTATCCGCAGGTTTTATTATGAGTTCATGGTTATGGATCAACTCTTCTAATGCCATAATATCAAGAGTAGTCATGTTTGGCTGTTTAAAGCCATGTTCACTTGTTTGGGTCCTAAGTGTGGTAATATCTTTCTGCACAAGTTCTCTAAAAGTTTCTATCGCATGTGATGTTACAGGAGGTACAGTGAAGGAAATAAGTATTTGATCCCTTGCTGATTTTGTAACTTTGCCCACTGTCAAAGACATGAGCAGTCTAGAATTTTTAGGCTAGGTTAATTTTACCAGTGAGAGATAGATTATATAAAAAAAAAAAAAAAAAAATCACATTGTCAAAATTATATATATTTATTTGCATTGTGCACAGAGAAATAAGTATTTGATCCCTTTGGCAAACAAGACTTAATACTTGGTGGCAAAACCCTTGTTGGCAAGCACAGAAGTCAGACATTTTTAGTAGTTGATGATGAGGTTTGCACACATGTTAGATGGAATTTTGGCCCACTCCTCTTTGCAGATCATCTGTAAATCATTAAGATTTCGAGGCTGTCGCTTGGCAACTCGGATCTTCAGCTCCCTCCATAAGTTTTCGATGGGATTAAGGTCTGGAGACTGGCTAGGCCACTCCATGACCTTAATGTGCTTCTTTTTGAGCCACTCCTTTGTTGCCTTGGCTGTATGTTTCGGGTCATTGTCATGCTGGAAGACCCAGCCACGAGCCATTTTTAATGTCCTGGTGGAGGGAAGGAGGTTGTCACTCAGGATTTGACGGTACATGGCTCCATCCATTCTCCCATTGATGCGGTGAAGTAGTCCTGTGCCCTTAGCAGAGAAACACCCCCAAAACATAATGTTTCCACCTCCATGCTTGACAGTGAGGACGGTGTTCTTTGGGTCATAGGCAGCATTTCTCTTCCTCCAAACACGGCGAGTTGAGTTAATGCCAAAGAGCTCAATTTTAGTCTCATCTGACCACAGCACCTTCTCCCAATCACTCTCAGAATCATCCAGATGTACATTTGCAAACTTCAGACGGGCCTGTACATGTGCCTTCTTGAGCAGGGGGACCTTGCGGGCACTGCAGGATTTTAATCCATTACGGCGTAATGTGTTACCAATGGTTTTATTGGTGACTGTGGTCCCAGCTGCCTTGAGATCATTAGCAAGTTCCCCCCGTGTCGTTTTCGGCTGAGCTTTCACCTTCCTCAGGATCAAGGATACCCCACGAGGTGAGATTTTGCATGGAGCCCCAGATCGATGTCGATTGACAGTCATTTTGTATGTCTTCCATTTTCTTACTATTGCACCAACAGTTGTCTCCTTCTCACCCAGTGTCTTACTTATGGTTTGTATCCCATTCCAGCCATGTGCAGGTCTATGATCTTGTCCCTGACATCCTTAGAAAGCTCTTTGGTCTTGCCCATATTGTAGAGGTTAGAGTCAGACTGATTAATTGAGTCTGTGGACAGGAGTCTTTTATACAGGTGACCATGTAAGACAGCTGTCTTTAATGCAGGCACCAAGTTGATTTGGAGCGTGTAACTGGTCTGGAGGAGGCTGAACTCTTAATGGTTGGTAGGGGATCAAATACTTATTTCTCTGTGCACAATGCAAATAAATATATATAATTTTGACAATGTGATTTTCTTTTTTTTTTTTATATATAATCTATCTCTCACTGGTAAAATTAACCTAGCCTAAAAATTCTAGACTGTTCATGACTTTGACAGTGGGCAAACTTACAAAATCAGCAAGGGATCAAATACTTATTTCCTCCACTGTATATATATATATTGTGAGGGTTTAGCATCAGGAGAGGTTGGTACAGCGGTTTCTTAGTAGCCAAAGACAGGGACACCGTGCATTAAAGTTCATAACAGGGCTTTGCCTGTGTTTTATTCTTGTCAAAGAAACAGCCTCTTGTACAACAAGGCAAAATACAAAATAAATCCTGCTCGTCTGAGCACTAACTAAACAAGATATTATCTAACTATACCAAGTGCCTTCCTACCAGGCACTGGACACAAAGTAACACAGGTCTTTACTCACATAGAATACAGGCTACTCCAGACTTAGTAGTCTCCGGTCTGAGTCAGGGGTGAGACTCACACACACTGTGTCTGCACCTTTTTATACACAGGCTGCAGGTGCAGCTAATTGAGCAGCAGCCTTGTCCTACAAACAGAGCTGGACTAGGGATTGGGGAACCCGCCCTGCTCTTCCCCAATCCAACTCCAGGCCCTTTTTCCGGCTTTTCCTTAAGCCGAGATTGGAAAGCTAGAGCTTTCTATTGCAAAAAATACTCATTCCCTGGAGCCTAGGATACATATGACAGGATTCTAGGGGAAATGTACCTTCCCTCGATTACTTTACCTGTCACTGTCTCACATACCCTCTTCCTCTGTTCGAGCCCGTGGGATCGGACACATTTAGCTACAAGGCAGTGTGTCCTAGACAAAGCGTCAGCATTGCCCTGCAGTTTTCCTGCTCTGTGTTCCACAGTATATTTGAAGTTCTGCAAAGTAAGAAACCACCGTGTAACTCTTGAATTTCTCTCTTTGGCTTGACACATCCACGTAAGAGGAGAGTGGTCTGTAACCAACCTAAACCGACGACCCAATAAATAATATCTCAGGGACTCAAGTGTCCACTTAATGGCCAAGCACTCCCGTTCAACTATGCTATAGTTTTTCTCAGCCGGGGTAAGCTTTCTGCTCAAATAGGTCACAGGATGTTCCTCACCACCCACATCTTGTGACAGAACTGCTCCGAGCCCCACATCAGAAGCATCAGTTTGGACAACAAACTCCTTTTTGAAGTCAGGAGTGACTAAGACTGGTTGGTTACACAGGGCCAGTTTCAACTCTTGAAAGGCGCTTTCAGCCTTCGTGTCCCACTTGACCATGACAGACTTACTTCCCTTGGTAAGATCTGTCAGGGGCGCTGCTGTGCTGGCAAAGTTTGGAATGAACCTGCGGTAATAACCTACAATTCCAAGAAAAGCTCTGACCTGCTTTTTGGTTGAGGGCAAGGGCCAGTTTTGGATAGCCTCAACTTTGTTGACCTGTGGCTTTTTCACCCCTCTCCCAATTATGTACCCCAGATACCGTGCTTCCTCCATGCCTAAGGAACATTTCTTTGGGTTTGCTGTTAACCCCGCGGCTCTGAGGGAGTTTAGTACTGCTTGTACTTTTGGTAAGTGGCTTTCCCAGTCATCACTAAAGATTATAATGTCGTCCAGATATGCCGAAGCATACCAACGATGGGGTTTGAGGACTATGTCCATTAACCTTTGAAAGGTCGCTGGAGCCCCATGTAGCCCAAATGGTAAACAAATATATTGAAACAGACCATCCGGGGTGATGAACGCAGTTTTCTCTTTGGCGCCCTCCGTGAGGGGTACTTGCCAATAGCCTTTGGTTAAATCAAGTGTTGAAAAATACCTTGAATGGCCCAGTCTCTCTATTAACTCGTCAACTCTTGGCATTGGGTATGCGTCAAACTTTGACATCTCATTTAACTTGCGGAAGTCGTTACAGAAACGTAATGACCCATCTGGTTTCGGAATCAATACAATGGGACTTGACCATTCACTTTTTGACTCTTCAATAATCCCAAGGTCTAGCATTTTCTTGACCTCCTCAGATATGGCTTGTCTACGAGCTTCAGGGACTCTGTAGTGTTTCAAGGGGACCCGAACCTGAGGCTCGGTCACAATGTCATCTTTTATTATACTAGTCTGTCCTGGCAGTTCTGAAAACACGTCTGTGTTTCTCTGCACAAACTCTTTTGTCTCCTGTTTCTGTGGGTTTGCGAGGGATTCTGACACATACACATCTGGGTTAACACTATAGGGGGTACTTACTGCCACGAGGGTCTCTCTTTCTTTCCATGGCTTAATTAAGTTTACATGGTATAACTGCACTGTCTTCCTTTTACCTGGTTGGTAAACTTTATAATTTACATCCCCCACCTTTTCAATTATCTCATACGGCCCTTGCCATCTAGCAAGAAATTTGCTTTCTACGGTTGGCACTAAGACCAACACTCGATCACCAGAGTTAAAATTTCTAACTTTAGCAGTTCGGTTATATACCCTGCTCTGAGCATCCCGAGCTTGCTCCAAGTGTTCCTTAACTATCGGCATGACCGCAGCAATTCGGTCTTGCATCAGCGTGACATGCTCAATTACACTCCTATAAGGTGTGGACTCTTGCTCCCAGGTTTCCTCGGCTATGTCCAGGAGACCACGGGGTTGTCTGCCGTATACAAGTTCAAAAGGAGAAAACCCTGTGGATGATTGAGGAACTTCACGTACAGCCAACATCAAATAGGGCAGAAGACAGTCCCAATCCTTCCCATCCTTACTAACCACCTTCCTCAACATGCCTTTTAATGTCTTATTGACTCTTTCGACAAGACCATCAGTTTGAGGGTGATATATAGAGGTACGCAGGTGTTTAATTTTCAGCAGTTTACATAATTCCTTGGTGATTTTGGACATAAAGGGAGTTCCCTGATCGGTAAGGATTTCCTTAGGTAAACCAGTACGGGAAAACATGTAGAACAACTCTCTTGCAATGGCTTTTGAAGAGGAATTTCGCAAAGGGACTGCCTCAGGGTAGCGTGTGGCATAGTCCAACACCACTAGGATATATTGATGTCCTCTAGAGGATTTGACTAAAGGGCCGACCAGATCCATGGCAATTCTTTCAAAAGGGATCCCAATGATAGGAAAAGGCACCAGCGGACTCCTAAAATGTGGCATAGGAGCCGTTATCTGACACTCCGGGCAGGACTCGCAATACCTCTGAACTTCCGTATATACCCATACCAGAAGAATCGTTGTAAGATACGCTCTCTGGTCTTTTCGCAACCTAGATGTCCACCCAGCACGTGTTTATGAGCCAGGTCCAACACCGTTCTACGATACGGTTGGGGTATCACCAGCTGTTCAACCACCTCCCCACGTACGTTATCTATCCGATACAGCAAATCCTGGTTAACCGCCATGTGTGGAAACACCTTATCAGCCCCTGGATGTTGAGGCACTCCATTTAATACCTTAGTATTTTCCCTGGCTTTTACCAATGTGGGATCGCTAAGTTGAGCAGTCCCAAAATTGTTACGTGATACATTTAACTCTGGTATCTCAGAAATTTCCTCCTGCTCATCTATTTCACCAGCAAAAACAGCCAGAGGAAATTTATCAGGCTCAGTGGTCACCCCTACTGCTGGCACCTCAGCATCCTCGTTAAAGGGTTCTGGGCTAATCACAGTGCCCGCATTCTCCACCATATGTGAGGGTTTAGCATCGGGAGAGGTTGGTACAGCGGTTTCTTAGTAGCCAGAGACAGGGACACCGTGCATTAAAGTTCATAACAGGGCTTTGCCTGTGTTTTATTCTTGTCAAAGAAACAGCCTCTTGTACAACAAGGCAAAATACTAAATAAATCCTGCTCGTCTGAGCACTAACTAAACAAGATATTATCTAACTATACCAAGTGCCTTCCTACCAGGCACTGGACACAAAGTCACACAGGTCCTTACTCACATAGAATACAGGCTACTCCAGACTTAGTAGTCTCCGGTCTGAGTCAGGGGTGAGACTCACACACACTGTGTCTGCACCTTTTTATATACAGGCTGCAGGTGCAGCTAATTGAGCAGCAGCCTTGTCCTACAAACAGAGCTGGACTAGGGATTGGGGAACCCGCCCTGCTCTTCCCCAATCCAACTCCAGGCCCTTTTTCCGGCTTTTCCTTAAGCCGAGATTGGAAAGCTAGAGCTTTCTATTGCAAAAAAATACTCATTCCCTGGAGCCTAGGATACATATGACAGGATTCTAGGGGAAATGTACCTTCCCTCGATGACTTTACCTGTCACTGTCTCACAATATATATATAGTGTGTGTGTGTGTGTGTGTGTGTGTGTGTGTGTGTGTATGTATGTATATATATATATATATATATATATATATATATATGTGTATGAAAAAAGGTAACCTGGCTCCAAGAAACATGCCTAGTTTCCTGAAAGAGAAAAATGCTAATGTACAAACATGTCCTAAAGCTGGTTAAATACAGGTTTGGTGACAATCTCCCTGTTAACATGACAAATGGCTAAATGTGCATATTAAGGTCTATGGAAGAAGAGACACCAGATAGATCACATAGGATAAGGGAATACGCAGGTAATTACGTTTCCACATAAGGAAGTGACATTTTTGTTTAATATATTGTTGCAAAGTCAATTTGTTATTTTTTTTCCAAGTACATCACCTCTGTACTATTTGAATAAAAATCTAAAATTAATATGTTCAAAAATAAATAAAAACTTTACCTAAGGTGTCCATAAGTTTTCTCATGACTATATAGAGTGTCCGATCATCAGAAGCTCAATTCTCCACCCAGTTGTATTGACCTGAGAATTCACTCTGTGTGTAGCCCATGTAGTAGATTGCAAAACTAGACACTGTTCTGAAGTTCCATTCACTGCCAATGGTATGCTGAGACGAATGGAGGTCGCAAAACATATGCATAGATCACACAACTGCAAATTTAGATGTTAACACATCAAAGTTGGGCAAGTCTGTGACCTGTCAGACCTGTACTTCACTGCCTCTCAGGGAAGTGCTGATATTCCAGCTTTTTTTCTTGATCTTATCTTAGGCACTTGCACAGACAGCACTACAAGATTAACCCCTTCAGGACTGAGCCTGTTTTGGCCTTCAGGACGAAGCCGATTTTTAAAATCTGACATGTGTCACTTTATGTGGTAATAACTCCGGAATGCTTTTACCTATCCAAGCGATTCTGAGATTGTTTTCTCGTGACACATTGGACTTTATGTTACTGTCAAAATTTGCCCGATAGATTCAGTATTTAATTGTGAAAAACACCAAAATTTAGCGAAAAATTGCAAAAATTAGCATTTTTCTAAATTTAAATGTATCTGCTTGTAAAACCGATAGTAATACCACACAAAATAGTTACTAGTTACCATCCCCCACATGTCTACTTTAGTTTGGCATCGTTTTTTGAACATTATTTTATTTTTCTAGGACGTTACAAGGCTTAGAACTTTAGCACCAATTTCTCATATTTTCAAGAAAATTTCAAAAGGCGATTTTTACAAGGACAAGTTCAGTTCTGAAGTGGCTTTGAGAGTCTTGTATATTAGAAAGTCCCCATAAATCACCCCATTTTGAAAACTGCACCCCTCAAAGTATTCAAAACAGCATTCAGAAAGTGTATTAACCCTTTAGGCGTTTCACAGGAATTAAAGCAAAGTAGAGGTGAAAGTTACAAATTTCATTTTTTTTATACAAAATTCATTTGTAATACATTTTTTTCTGTACCACAGAAGGTTTTTCCCAAAAAATTTAACTTATTATTTATTGCCCAGATTCTGCAGTTTTTAGAAATACCCCACATGTGGCCCTAGTTCGGTCATGGACTGAAACACAGGCCTCAGAAGCAAAGGAGCACCTAGTGGATTTTGGGGCCTTCTTTTTTTAGCATATATTTTAGGTACCATGTCAGGTTTGAAGAGGTCTTGTGGGGCCAAAACAATAAAGACCCCCAAAAGTGACCTCATTTTGGAAACTACACCCCTCAAGGAATTTATCTAGGGGTATAGTTAGCATTTTGAACCCACAGTTTTTTTGCTAAATTTATTTGAATTAGTTTGTGAAGATGAAAATCTACTTTTTTCTGAAAAAACGTAGAAATTTTTAATTTTTTCAAGGTATAAAAGAGAAAAAACACCCCAACATATGTAAAGCAATTTCTCCTGATTATAGCAATACCCCATATGTGGTAATAAACTGCTGTTTGGACCCACAGCAGGACTCAGAAGGAAAGGAGCACCATTTGGATTTTGAAATTCAGATTTTGCTGGAATGGTTTTCAGTGCCTTTTCGCGTTTGAAATGCACTGGAGGGAACAAAATAGTGGAAACCCCCGGAAAGTGACCCCATTTTGGAAACTACACCCCTCAAGGAATTTTTCTAGGGGTAAAGTTAGCATTTTGACACCACGGTTGTTTTGCTGAATTCATTGAAATTATTCTGTAAAGGTAAAAATCGACTTTTTTTCTGAAAAAAGGTAGCCATTTTTAATTTTTACAAGGAATAATGGAGAAAAAGCACCCCAACATTTGTAAAACAATTTCTCCCGATTACGGAAATATGCCATATGTAGTAATAAACTTCTGTTTGGACCCACAGCAAGGCTTAGAAGGGAAGGAGCACTATTTCGCTTTTGGAGCTCAAATTTAGCTGAAATGGTTTTTGGGTGCCATGTCGCATTTGCAAAGCCCCTGAGAGGCCAAAACAGGGGAAACCCCCCAAAAGTGGAAATTACACCACTTAAAGAATCTATCTAGGGATATAGTGGGCATTTAGACCCCACAAGTCTTTTGCAGGATTTATTAGAATTAGGCCGTGAAAATGAATATCGACATTTCTTCCACTAAAATGTTGCATTTTTTTTCAATTTCACAAAGGATAAAGGGGGTAAAAGCACCCCAACATTTGTAAAGCAATTTCTCCCGAGTACGGCAATACCCCACGTGTGGTCATAAATGGTTTTTCATTAGAAAGTAATTAACCCTTTCTGGAGTGATCCATTTTTTTCTTTTCCTTCTTAGTTTTTTCCTCCCCGTGTTCCAAGAGCCACAACTTTTTTATTTTTCAGTCAATAGAGCGGTATGAGGGCTTATTTATTGAGGGACGAGCGGTCGTTTTTATTGGTGCAACTTTTTGGTACATACAACTTTTTGAGCACTTTTTATTACATTTTTAGGTAGAGCCAAGGTGACCAAAAAAACAGCGATTTTGCCGTTCTAAATTCTTTATTTTTTACGTGAGACGCTCCATACATCACCCCCCACACTACGACATGCTATGTCATGGTGCGCGCAGGGGTTAATGCGCAGCGCATGGTGCGGAGTGAAAATTACAATTTTCCACTCATATGCCATTTTAGTGCATTATATGTTATGCCCAGTTTGTGCCACTGAAGACAAATAACTGAAAATATTAACCGGGTTCTCCCGGGTATGGCGATGCCATATCTGTGGACGTAAACTGGTGTTTGGGCACGCTGCAGGGCTCAGAAGGGAGGGACGCCATTTGGCTTTTGGGGCACAGAGTTTGCTTGGTAGTTGTTCTGTTTGGGGTTTTACTGGTGTTTCAGTTTATAATGTGGGGGCGTATGTAATCTGTGCGGGGTACATCAGGGTACATGTAATCTGTGCGGGGTACATCAGGGTATAATAAGAGGGTATAATAATGCAGTAAATAAATAATAATCCGCAGATATGTTTCCGGTGTCGCACTTATAAATGGTGCCCGATCTTATCCGCTTTTGGACACTCTGCACATTTTGCATCGCCATATTCTGAGAGCCAGAACGGTTTTATTTTTTCTCCACCGGAGCCGTGTGAGGGTTTATTCTTTGCGGGACAATCTGTAGTTTTCATTGGTACCATTTTGGGGTACCAGAAATTTTTTTGATCACGTTTTATTCCATTTTTTGGCAAGCCAGGTGACCAAAAACCATCAAATCTGACAATGTTTTTTATTTGTTTTTTTTATGGCCTTCACCCTGGGCTATAAATGACCATTATACTTTATTCTGCGGGTCGATACGATTACGGCGATACCAGATGTATATAATTTTTTTATGTTTTGCAGCGTTTGTGCAATAAAATCACTTATTTATAAAATAAATTAATTTTTGTGTCACCATATTCTGAGAGCCGTAACGTTTTTATTTTTCAGTCAAAAAAGCGGTGTAAGGGCTTGTTTTTTGCGGGACGGGATGTAGTTTGTATTGGTACCATTTTGGCGTACGTGCGACTTTTTGATCACTTTTTATTGTATATTTTGAGAGGGTTGGTAACCAAAAAATTGTGATTCGGGCACTGTTTTTCGTTTATTTTTTTCGCGGTGTTCACCGTGCGGGAAAAATAATATTACAGTTTTATAGTTGGGGTCGTTACGAACGCGGCGATACCAAATATGTGTACTTTTTTTAACGTGTTAATTTTTTTCCTATAATAAAAGACTTATTATAGGAAAAAAAGCATTCTTTGTTTATGTCACTTCTAACTTTGATTTTTACACTTTTTCAAAACATTTTTATTATCTTTTTTTAACTTTTTTTACTTGTCCCACTAGGGGACACTTAGACCTGCTGCTCTGATCGCTGCTGGAACACATTACACTACACACGTAGTGTAATGTGTTCTAACTGTCATTGTGACGTGACAGTCACACTGACAGGAAGCAGAGGAGGAACGGCCGGAGGCTGATCCTCCGAGGCTTCCGTACATGGCAACCCGGAGGTCATTGTTTGGCCTCTGGTTGCCATGATAAGGATCGCCAGCCCCCGCAAATACATGTGGGGGGCTGCCGATCCGCTGTAAACCTCTTCGATGTGGTGATCGCAATCGACCACCGCATCGAAGGGGTTAATTGCCGATTTCAGCGGCGACAGGCCGCTGATCGGCAACGGGGAGAGCAGGGCTGACACCCTGCACAGTTAACCGCCGCTGCGGTGTAGCGCCGCGCGGCGGTTAACTTTTAAAGCGCGGACGTAACTGTACGCCCAGGTGCGCGAAGTTACTGCTTATCTGGACGTACAGTTACGCCAAGGTGCGGGAAGGGGTTAACAATCTTATGGTCTACACTTCAGAGGCTTTTGTGTTCATCTGTATAAATCTCAACTGCCAACATACATTTTTGTGTGATTACTGTCATCAAATAGAGTAAAGGGGGTTTTACACAGGACGATTATCGGACAGACGAGCCTTAATAAAGCATTCGTTGCCGATAATTGCCCTGTGTGAACAGGGCAGTGATCAGCAGATGAACGAGCAAACACTCGATCATCTGCTGGTCGTATCGTTTTAAAAAAGTAAAATATTATCGTTGTCGGCAGCACATCTCCCTGTGTAAACAGGGAGACGCGCTGCCGACATGATAATAATGTATGGGGACAAGCGTGTGACAGGAGCAAACGAGCGCTGATCAATGATGTCTCGTCGATCGGCGCTTGCTGCAACAGCCGAATATCGGCAAGTGTAAAAGGCCCCTTAGGGCCCTTGTTCACAGAATGTAAACAGGGCAAAGATCAGCCGATGAACGAGCAAACACTCGTTCATCGGCTGATAGTATAATTTTAAATGCCCAAAATATTATCGTTGTTAGCAGCACATATACCGATATGCTGCCGACATGATACAAATGTATTGGGACGAGCGATCGGTGTAACAATAGCTTGTCCCCCCCATTCATTACTAATCATAGCTCCTTGTGAAAGGAACAAACGAGCGCGGATCAAGGAGCTGTCTCATGTCATGAAAAGCTAATAAAAGCCCATGACATATACTGTAAGTGGATGCCTGTGGCATATGCTATTCAGTGGAATATGTCACCCAAAGGCTCCTATGTTTTACAGGGTTTCGTTGTATGGAGTAGCGCAGTCTACTACCCTATTCCCACAAAAAAAAAAAATGTAAATACCAGAATATACTAGTCCGATGGAGGCCAAAAGGACTATCTTTCGGCATTTGTTTAGCGCGTACGTCGGGTGCTTTCCCAACGCACACGCTAAACATAGTGAGTGAATTATTTGGTATGGTTATTTGTACACTGTATGACAAAACAACATATACGGAAGGGTGCACCAACAAAACGTACTGCACAGGGAAAAGTTCAACATAAGGCCAGCTCTGGCCTGAATAGATCTAAAATTGGTAGATTCAGAAAAGAACTCAAAGATTTGTAAAACAGAAGTATTTGAGACTAGACTGTTAGGCTACATGCACACGATGCAGATTTGGTGCAGAAAATCTGACGCGCAGGTAAATGTTGGTAATTCCACAGGTAAAATCCGCACCTAATAGTTATTTTTTGATGTGTTTTAGGTGCGGTTTCTACATTTTTATGCGGAAATAGGTGCATTTTTATGCTGCGTATTTTGGTGCATCTTTTTTAAAACCAGTCAGATACAATTCGCAATCGGAAACGCAAGATAAATTGACATGCTGTGGATTTTAAAATACGCCCCGCACATAAACATACATGCATAAATAAAGCTGCAACGTGTAGATGAGACTTCTTTTAACCTAATTTATTTTGCTGGTACTGTAATATGCTGCGGACTTTCCACACGAAAATACGCACGGCAAATCCACACGTAATATGCATCATGTGCATTTGGCCTTATAGTAAATTAAATAAATTTGACATGTTGGCTATTTGTGCTGCCAGACAGGTGCTATTCTGTTTGCTACTTATAAATAGGAGTCTTTTTCATAGTAATGAATGGCCTTTTAATGTCAGACTCAGATTAATCTCCTAAAAGTATCATTTACGTTCTTTTGAAAACCAAAAATATTACTCTGTGTAAATATACTGTACAATCATACGCATCATACTTTTATGGCTTATTCATAGGATATGCTAAACATTTATGATAGGTGTGGGTCCCACCTAGTGGGAGAGCTGAGAACGGAGGAGAAAATGATGAGAGCTTGCCACACATGTATACTGCTCTCTTTATTGTAGTGTACAAGAGTTATAGAAACTGCAGAGCACATCTACTTGTCCGTTTCCATAATTCCCATAGACTTCGATAAAAATATAGATTTTGTATCCAATCAAACATTTTGCTTTTGAATCCATTAAAAAAATGAAAACAGGAAATGCAGCCTATGATATCTGGCCTTGGTGGTTTCTCGCTAATTTTATATTAAGAGCTATGTATGGTGCAACTTTATAATTAGATTTTATAAAAAATTAGTTTTACTTTTTGAGATACAGCTGCTTTGTATTCTGTATACAGAGCAGCTGTATCTTGTGCTGAATCCTATATGTGTCAGGTCAGCAGGACTGACGGGTTCAGTGTCAGCGAGTTCTGCCTGTCTCTGACACGTAGGATCGAGCTGTTACCGATTACATCTAAGTTCATAACTTACACTACCGTTCAAAAGTTTGGGGTCACCCAGACAATTTTGTGTTTTCCATGAAAACTCACACTTATATTTATCAAATGAGTTGCAAAATGACTAGAAAATATAGTCAAGACATTGACAAGGTTAGAAATAATGATTTTTATTTGAAATAATAATTCTCTCCTTCAAACTTTGCTTTTGTCAAAGAATGCTCCATTTGCAGCAATTACAGCATTACAGACCTTTGGAATTCTAGCTGTTAATTTGCTGAGGTAATCGGGAGAAATTTCACCCCATGCTTCCAGAAGACCCTCCCACAAGTTGGATTGGCTTGATGGGCACTTCTTGCGTACCATACGGTCAAGCTGCTCCCACAACAGCTCTATGGGGTTGAGATCTGGTGACTGCGCTGGCCACTCCATTACAGATAGAATACCAGCTGCCTGCTTCTTCCCTAAATAGTTCTTGCATAATTTGGAGGTGTGCTTTGGTTCATTGTCCTGTTGTAGGATGAAATTGGCTCCAATCAAGCGCTGTCCACAGGGTATGGCATGGCGTTGCAAAATGGAGTGATAGCCTTCCTTATTCAAAATCCCTTTTACCTTGTACAAATCTCCCACTTTACCAGCACCAAAGCAACCCCAGACCATCACATTACCTCCACCATGCTTGACAGATGGCGTCAGGCACTCTTCCAGCATCTTTTCAGTTGTTCTGCGTCTCACAAATGTTCTTCCGTGTGATCCAAACACCTCAAACTTCCATTCGTCTGTCCATAACACTTTTTTCCAATCTTCCTCTGTCCAATGTCTGTGTGCTTTTGCCCATATTAATCTTTTCCTTTTATTAGCCAGTCTCAGATATGGCTTTTTCTTTGCCACTCTGCCCTGAAGGCCAGCATCCCGGAGTCGCCTCTTCACTGTAGACGTTGACACTGGCGTTTTGCGGGTACTATTTAATGAAGCTGCCAGTTGAGGACCTGTGAGGCGTCTATTTCTCAAACTGGAGACTCTAATGTACTTGTCTTGTTGCTCAGTTGTGCAGCGGGGCCTCCCACTTCTCTTTCTACTCTGGTTAGAGCCTGTTTGTGCTGTCCTCTGAAGGGAGTAGTACACACCGTTGTAGTAAATCTTCAGTTTCTTGGCAATTTCTCACATGGAATAGCCTTCATTTCTAAGAACAAGAATAGACTGTTGAGTTTCAAATGAAAGCTCTCTTTTTCTAGCCATTTTGAGAGTTTAATCGAACCCACAAATGTAATGCTCCAGATTCTCAACTAGCTCAAAGGAAGGTCAGTTTTATAGCTCCTCTAAACAGCAAAACTGTTTACAGCGGTGCTAACATAATTGCACAAGGGTTTTCAAGTGTTTTCTAATCATTCATTAGCCTTCTAACACAGTTAGCAAACACAATGTACCATTAGAACACTGGAGTGATGGTTGCTGGAAATGGGCCTCTATACACCTATGTAGATATTGCATTAAAAACCAGACGTTTGCAGCTAGAATAGTCATTTAGCACATTAACAATGTATAGAGTGTATTTCTGATTAATTTAATGTTATCTTCATTGAAAAAAACTGTGCTCTTCTTTCAAAAATAAGGAAATTTCTAAATTGACCCTAAACTTTTGAGCGGTAGTGTAAATGTGATAGATTACAGGTGGATCCAGGACCCGCTGACACTGAACCAGTCAGTCCCGCTGACCTGACAAATACAGGATTCAGCACAAGATACAGCTGCTCTGTATACAGGATACAAAGCAGCTATATCTCAAAAAGTAAACATATTTTTTTTATAAAAACGAATTAGAAAGTTGCACCAAACACAAAACTCTTTGTGGGGTGGAATTGGACAAATACAGCAATTCCTCCTTTATTTTTTTGGGTTTTGTTTTTACAGCGTTCACCATGCAGTAAAAACAACATGTTAATTTTATTCTGTGGGTTAATGCGATTACAGCAATACCAAATTTCTATACTTTTTTGGGTATTTTACAACTTTTATGGGGAACATACTGTAGCGCCGACGGCCGTGGGCTTCCGGTGCGCTCTGCTCTCTCCTACCCCGGCCTGTGCCTGTAGGGTGCGTGCGCACGCTCGTTCCAGTTCTTAAAAGGACAGTGCGCGCACCTGGAATATTGCCCCCAGCCTATCTTTGCATACCCTGGACTACTTAAAGGGGTTTTACCCATCAGGGACATTTATGACATCCACAGGATTTGTCATAAATATCAGATAGATGCAGGTCCCACCTCTGGGACCCGCACCTATCCCTAGAACGGGGCCCCCTGAACCCCATTCTACCTTTTTCTGCTGCAGCTGCCTCCCTTACTGACTATTTGGTCAGGAGTAGAAAAACAGCGTAGCTCGCTGAGCTATGCTGTTTCCGAAAGTCCCATAGAACGGAGTGATAGTTACGGAAATAGCGTAGCTTGCATGCTACGCTGCTTCCGTAACTGCCTTTCACTGCTATGGGAGTTACGGAAACAGCGTAGCTCAGCGAGCTACGCTGTTTTCGTACTCCCGACCATATAGTCAGTAACTGGCCGGGAGGCAGCAGGAGCAGAAAAAAGTGGAACAGGGTTTAGGGGGCCCCGTTCTAGAGATAGGTGCGGGTCCCAGATATGGGACCCGAATCTATCTGACATATTATGACGTATCCTGCCATGCCAACGATCTGCACCGATGAGCTGTCAGACGGGGTCGCCCTTCTCTTTCTAACAGCTTATGGCCTGTTCACATTTGCATTGGAGGCTCCGTTAGGGGCCTCCGTTGTATATTCCGCCAAAAATACCGGAAACAATAGCACGGAAATAAAATACCCCATTATGTTGCCCAATTTGTCCTGAGTGCGGCAATGCCAAATTTGTGGTGATAAACTGACGTTTGGGCCCATGGGAGGGCTCAGAAGGAAAGGACCACCATTTGGCCTACTGGAGATTTTCTGGTGCGAAGTCATGTATGCAGAAGCCCCTGAGGTACCAGTACAGTTGAAACCCCCAAGAAGTGACCCCGTTTTAAAAACTACACTCCTTAAGGCATTTATCTAGAGGTGTAGTGAGCATTTTTACCGGAGACATACACCCCATAAACTGTAATGTGGGTTCTCACGGGTATGGCAATACCCTCAATGTGGCTGTTATCACCTGCCTGGGCACACGGCAGGGCTCAGAAGGGAAAGATGAGGGGGATAAGATGTGCGGAGTGCATATGGGTAAGTAAAACTGGCGTAGATTAAAAATCAAGGGATGTATGATACATTTTGAAGCACTCTTTCATACGGAGCCTTAGTTTTTCGGGACACGTGTCACATTGATATATTGTGTCCTCTCTTATCCCCCTCTTATAGCAGACTTTGCACCTCTTTTGACTTTTTCCTTTCCTGCCAGCTTGGGGAACTTCTCCTGGAAAGTGTTGCCCTGGTACGATGCGTGTGGCCCCGCTTCCAGAAGTACTGGCTGCTCCCCCTTCTTGGTCCCTAAAAATTAGTTTCTTGATAACCACCTCTTGAAATTCCAGGAATGTTCCGCTCTGGCCTGCACATCGACGTAGCACGTACGCATTGTACAATGCCATCTGTATGATGTGCACGGCGCTGTAGGGCTTCAGGACTTGATCTGACAAGTCCACCCCTCCCATGTACCTATTGTAGTCCAGGATGCAGTCTGGTTTGGGTGTCTCTGTACTGGTACCTCATACAGGTACATGGGTACTGGTGTGGCATCTCTCTTCTCTTGTACTTGACACACAATATGTTGCTGCTGGATTGTGCCTTGCTCTCACCCCTTCTGAGTGTTTGCCCAAGCAGAGTCTTAGGGAGGCCTCTCAGATTTCTTCTAGCAGTGCCGCATGCCACAGGACTTCTGGCAGCGAGGCAGTTGAAGAGTGGGACAATGGTATAAAAATTATCCTGGTAGAGTTGGTAACCCTGGTCCAGCAGTGGGTGCACAAAATCCCACACAATTTTTGCATTAACTCCCAGTAAGGGGGGGCATTCTGGGGGCTGAATACTGGTGTCCTTCCCTTTATATATCCTAAATTTGTAGGTATACCCTGATGCACTCTCGCACAGCTTATACATCTTCACACCATACCTTGCCCTCCTACCCGGCACGTACTGGCGGAATTGAAGCCTCCCTTTAAAATGTACCAAGGACTCATCAATAGAAATACACGTCTCGGTGGTGTATGCTTGGGAAAACCTGGCACTGAAACGGTTTAATAGGGGTCTCCGTTTATACAAACGGTCAAAACTGGGGTTGTCTTGGAGTAGGCAATGCTCATTAGGAGAAGCGAAGTATTGCCTCGTTTTTATTTTTTTTTAGCTTCCAGTTCAGTTCTGAAGTTGCTTTGAGGTGCCCATATATTAGACACCCCTATGAAACACCCCATTTTAGAAACTAGACCCCTCAAAGTATTCACAACAGCATTTAGAAAGTTTATGAACTCTTTAGGTGTTTCACAGGAATTTAGAGCAAAGTAGAGGTGAAATTTACATTTTTATTTTTGTCAGAAAATCCTTTTTATACCATTTTTTTCTATAACACAAAAGGTTTTACCAGAGAAACGCAAATTAATACTTATTGCCCAGATTCTGCAGTTTTGAGAAATATCCCACATGTGGCGCTAGTGCGGTAATGGACTGAAGCACCGGCCTCCGAAGCAAAGGAGCACCTAGTGGATTTTGAGGCTTCTTTTTTATTAGGCACCATGTCCGGTTTGAAGAGGTCTTGTGGTGCCAAAAAAGTGGAAACCCCCCAAAAGTGACCCCATTTTAGAAACTAGACCCCTTGAGGAATTCATTGTAGCTTTCTTGGGGTGCATGTGGCTTTTTGATCAGTTTTTATTCTATTTTTAGGTGGCGTGGTGACTAAAAAACAGCAATTCTACTATTGTTTTTTTATTCTATTTTTTTTACAGCGTTCACCGTGCCAAATTACATATTCACTTTATTATGCGGGGCGATACGATTACGGCGATACCAGATGTTTATAGTTTTTTTATGTCTTATGGCGTTTGCACAATAAAATAATTTTTGTAAAAAATCATTCACTTTTTGTGTTACCATATTCTAAGAGCCAGAAATTTTTATTTTTCCATCAATAAAGTCGTGCGAGGACTTATTTTTTGCGTAACGAACTGTAGTTTCAATCAGTACCATTTTTAGGTACAAACAACTTTTTGATCTCTTTTTATTCCATTTTTTGGGAGGTGAAGTGACCAAACAATTGTGATTGTGGTACGGTTTATTATTATTTTCTTTTACAGCGTTCACCGTGTGGGATAAATAACGAAATAAGTTTGTAGGTCAGGCCGTTATGGACGCGGCGATACCAATTATGTATAGTTTATTTGTTTATTTATCTATTTTTATTAATAATAAAGGACTGATAAGGTAAAAAGGGGGATCTTTACTTTTTATTTACTTTATTACTTTGTCCCACTAGGGGACTTGAGGGCAGGAGGCCCTGATCGCTATTCTAATACACTGCACTACATGCATAGTCCGGTGTATTAGAGCTGTCAGCTACTCACTAACAGCAAGCATAGTGAGTCCTGATGTTGTCAGGACCCACTAGGCTTCCGTCGATGGCATAGCCGGACGCCATTGTTTGGTGTCCAGTTGCCATAGTCACCATCGCCGGCCGCTATCGTGTAGCAGGCCGGCGATGGCAGCTTAACCCCTAAAAAGCCGCGATCTCTATTGAACGCGGCTTTTAAGGGGTTAATCAGCGGGGACACAGCGATCGGTACCTGCTGTAGGAGCTGCGGCAGCTGCTGTACGAGACAGCAGCTGTCACAGCTCCTGTATGTGTCAGGAGGACGGCCGAAACGGCCGTTACTCCCGAGACGTACTATTAGGTCATGGAGCGCGAACGATACAGCTACCATGACCTAATAGTACGTCCAGGAGCGGGAAGGGGTTAAACAGCTCCGTCAATGGAAAAATAAAACATTATGACTTTCGGAACGCAATGATGCAAAAAATGACGGCTTAGACAAATTTTTTGGGTCCAGTCGTTTTTCAACAAAAACCCCACGTCATCATTTGAAAGACCCCACAAGTGGACCCCGTAGATGTAGCAAAGATGAGGACATTTTAGGTCCTTGTGCTACTTATAGGGTGAGTGAAGATGTCAAAGATTAGACAATAATGGAGTGGAGATATTTAGTAGAATACCCCATATTTACGAAATAGCCGTGCACATCGTACAGGTGGCATTGTGTAACGCTTACTTGCTATCCCCATGTGCAGGTCAGTTCTGAATTTTTTTTTCCGTTTTAAGAGGTAATTATCAAGGCCCTAATATTTGGGAAGCGGGAAGGACCCAAGCATGTCTGTCCCAAAATGTCATAATCTCTGCAGGAAGCGAGGCTGCTTTATTGTATAAGGGAAACACTTTCTCAGCGAAGTTCCCCAAACTGCAAACTAGGGAAGGACCCAAAAAAAGTGCACAGTGTGTTTCAAAAGGGGTATAAGAAAGGACACCATTTATCAGTGCGACATCTGACCCAAAATCCCCGGCCTGTGCATAAAGGATTGGTTAAAAGCATACCACACCAATCCATGGATTATTAATTTTATTACTCATTCATCCCATTATTACATCACCATATTATGCCCTAATGTACTCCACCCAGCTTACATATGCCCCCACATTGTAAGATGAAACCCCAGTAAAACACCAAACAAAACCACTAACAAGCAAAATCTGCGCTCCAAAAGCCTTGTGAGCCTGGCAGTGTACCCAAACAGCTGTTTATAACCACATATGGGATATTACTGTACTCCGGAGGACCCACTTAACAATTTTTGAGGTGTGTGTCTCCAGTGGCACAAGCTGGACACAACATATTGGGCACGGAATTGGCATATCTGTGAAAAAATGGCAATTTTCAATCTGTAATATCTATTGTGTACTAATTTCTGCAAAACACCTGTGGGGTCAAAATGTTCACTATACCTCTAGATGAATTCCTTGAGGCATGTAGTTTCCAAAATGGGGTAATTTTTTTGGGGTTTCCACTGTACTGGTACCTTCGCTCAATGCAACATGTCTTCAGATGTTTATACACACTCCCAAAACTTCAGTAAAGTTTCTGTGGGACTTACTCACACAGCACAGCGTGATCTCGTGAGATCACGCTGTGCTGTCATTCACAGCGTGATCTTGTGAGATCACGCTGAGCTGTGATTAAGTCCCACAGAAACTTTACCGAAGTGTAGGGAGTGTGAATAGACACCGCATCCTGGCTGGAGGCGATGTCTATTCACTCTCAAGACACTTCGGTAAAATTAATGTGGGAGTATGTGACAGCACAGAGTGATCTCGCGAGATCACACTGTGCTGCGAGTACAGCTAAAAATTAATAAAGAGAAGTGTATGACGCTGATTGATCATACACTTGGTCATACACTTCTCTTTACAACGCCCAGTTGGTAAAAAGGTAAAAAACGCCAAGTTCTCTATTAAGAAACGAATTAGCATAAATCTAAAATTGTTCATAACTTGCTCAAAAATGATCGTTTTTCAAAATAAAAACACTGTTGTAATCTACATTACAGCGCCGACCAGATTATGTAGGAGCTAGGGCACTTATAATGTGGTGACAGAGCCTCTTTAAGCTCCTGACTGCTCCTGCATTTCTGATTTCTGGACCTCGTGTATACTGACCTCGGCTTGTCTCTCATTAACCCTCTGCTTACCGATTCTGATTATCCGTTCCCGGCTGGTTTTGACCGTGGCTTGTCTGATTACCTCTACTCCGTTTCTGGACTTTCAGTTAACCTATTGGCTGTCTGGTTTCCAGCTCAGGTTTGCCTGCATTGCACCTCTTTTCCAAAACTACACTCTGTTAAGACAACCTGGGTTCTAAAGTTCTTAATTTTTTTTATTAATAAATTTATAGATATACAATTCATAATAATAAACAAAGCTTTTTACATCCATATAGCAATAGAAGTAGCATTAAAAAAAAAAAAAAAAAAAGTTCAGAAGAAAAAAGAAAAAAATTGAAAACAGAAAAAGCTGAAGGACTAGCCACTTAATAGAATAACAATCAATAGGTTTAAAAAGTATTGATTTCTTATTCAGGGCATCCATCTTTCCTGGAATAAATACTTTCCCACCTCCAAATCTAATCTTATGACTTTTTTTTTTTTTCTTTATCATAGATTTTTATTTTGAAAATATAACAATACAGAAACATTTCACGGTTTGTGCAAAAAAAAAGAAATTTGCACGCAGTGCAATACATTTAAATGAAGTATCATAGTGTAACAACAGTATGCATATATATACATGTATAAGAACAACAGTAAAAGGTAGCCTCCCACCAGGGGCGTAACTAGGAAAGACTGGGCCCCATAGCAAACTTTTGACTGGGGCCCCCCTCCCCTGGGTGTCACCCAACCCCCCACCCCTTGTAGATAGTGCCTTTTTTACAGCCCCCCCTCGTAGATAACGCTATACAGCCCCCCCCTCTGTAGATAGCGCCATACATCCCGCTGTAGAGAACGCCATACAGCCCCCCTGTAGATAACGCCATACAGCCCCCCTGCAGAGAACGCCATACAGCCCCCCTGTAGAGAACGCCATACAGCCCCCCCTGTAGAGAACGCCATACAGCCCCCACTGTAGGGAACGCCATACAGCCCCCCCCTGTAGAGAATGCCATACAGCCCCCCCCCTGTAGGGAACGCCATACAGCCACCCCCCCTGTAGGGAACGCCATACAGCCCCCCCCTGTAGGGAACGCCATACAGCGCTCCCCCCCTGTAGGGAACGCCATACAGCGTCCCCCCTCCCAAAAAAATGCGACCTACAGTGTGTCCTACAAAATACATGTATCCCCTCTCCACAGGATCTCCACAGGATAGGGGATACATGTGTGATCGCTGGCAGCGATAGGGAGAACGGGGGACTGAAAGTCCCCCTGAACTTCTCCATGACAAACCTCTGACTTCCGGCGTCTGCGCAGCTCAATAAAAATGAAAGGAGCGCTGGTAACACATGCGCACAAGCACGACCGGCGCTCCATTCATTTTTACGGAGCTGCCGACAGACCCCGGAAGTCCGAGGTTTGTGATGGAGAACTTCAGGGGACTTTCAGTTCCCCGTTCTCCCTATCGCTGCCAGTGATCACACATGTATCCCCTGTCCTGTGGAGATCCTGTGGATAGGGGATACATGTCCTGTGGAGATCCTGTGGAGAGGGGATACATGTCTTTTGCTCTATTTTGCGCCTTCAGGACCAGACACCGTTTAGCCATTTTTAGCACGTGTTCGTTAAATGGCTATAACTTTTTTATTTGTTGGGCTAACGACGTGATTTTTGCGACGTTTTTTCCGTAGGCAATGCAGGTTTCTTTTTTTATCGTTTTTATACGCACCTTTTTTGCTATTTTAGAATTTTTATTCATAAAGTTTGAAAATAATAGTAAAAAAATAAGCTTTTTTACATTTCAGCAATTTTTTTTTTTGGTAATAACATAGTTTTACCCTAAATAGACCTTTTATCTGTGATCGCCATTGTCTACCGTAAATTTTTATATATTACATATCTATATTAGGGTAATTGGGTCAGCGCTAGCGTTACAACAATGATTTATGTGTATTTATTATTTACATTTTTTTTGCACTTTACTTTATTCTTTTTTTATTACTATGGTCTGTCCCCCAAAGGTCAAAGAAGACCTTTGGGGAACTTTATATATTTTTTTTCTTTCTTTTACACCATGTTTTTCCACTGTAACTGGAGCTGCACAGCAGCCCCAGTTACAGGGGAAATCAGTCCTCTCATAGTGACGATTGTCACTAATAGGGCTGTGCTGAGTCTAGTAAGACCCAGCAACAGTCTGCCACTAACGGCACCCGGCGATCATGTGACCAGTCACATGATCACCGGGAGGAATAGAGACAGCGCCGCTGCTGCTGTCTCTATTCCTGTACACAGCGCGCATTCAGAGCTGTGTACAAGTGATCAAAGAAGACAGAAGCAGCGAAAGCTGCTTCTATCCTCTCCTCAGGGTCCCCGGCAGTCACTGACTGCCGGGGACCCGACATTCAGCTGCCCGATCACGCGGGCAGCAAGTTAAAACCCGAGCCGTAGAAAGTCTATGGTTCGGGTTTTAAGGACCCTGACCGCTGGCTGTAAAAATACAGCCAGCGGTCGGGAACCAGTTAATGGCAGAGCGGGGAGATACCTCCCTGCTCTGCCGTAGTGTTCAGTGGCGTCCCGCTGTAGCACCCATAGCGGCTGCTAGCGGAGCCTCCGGCCATGATGGGGGCCCATGCCGGCGGGCGACACGGGCCCCCTCATGCCGCGGGCCCCGTAGCAGCCGCTACTGCTGCTACGGCAGTAGTTACGCCACTGCCTCCCACCTATCAGAATTGAGTGATAAGAGAAATATAACGGCAATAACTGTACCATGTTCGCGTCAAATCAGTGCAGTAGTCAGGGAGACCGCCCCCCCCAGTAAAGTGAAAAGTGACACATATAAGAGCACTTTTGAATATATGGACACACAACACATAACACCAGACAACAAAGGGAAAACACATACAGACAAAGCGCCTCCGGTAGGTAATATAATTTGTTCAGAACATTCCATCCAGCCAGAGAGGCAAATCAGCACTATCCCGGAATCCAGACCACACCATACAAGTTTGGACGAAGAGCCCTGATTTGTCCCTATCAGCGGACAGCAACTCCTCCATCCTCATAATCCCGTTCACCTCCGTTACCCATTCCGCCAGGGACGGTACAGTATTCGACTTCCAGTGACGAGGTATCACCGTTCTCGCTGCGGTCAAGAAATGTTGAAAGATCCCCTTTTTGAGGTGTGGGAGTGATCCAGGAACCATAGAAAGCAAGCCTATGGAAGCCGAGGTCGGAACCTCAGTATGGAAAAGCTTGTTGCCTAGATCAAAAATCTTTCCTCAAAAGGGACGTAGCATGGGACAGTCCCACCAAATATGCAACATAGTTGTAATGGCAGGAAGGAGGTGAAGGGAAAGTGAGCCCTAATCTACCCACCGCCCTGTCCCTGCCTACTTGCAACGACCCGCCCTAGGCGACGAGGTACAACTGGGCGGCGGTCCCTACGCTGTCTAAGTGCACAGGAAAACAAACAGGGAACACGCAAGGGAAGGGGCAGTAGCCACGGAACGCCACGAGGAAACGGAGCGGCGAACGAACAGTCAGGACCAGGACGAAGTGAGTACACCCGAGCGGGCACGGAGACAGAAGCAAGCCAGGGGCAAAGCAAAGCAGGTCAAGCAGAACTGCAGCAAGGCAGAAGCACGGCAGAAGCAGGCTGGAGCAAGCAGCAGTGGGGCCAGGAATCCAAAAGAATTACAAGCACTGAGGGAGAGAACAGGGCAGGTAATAAAGGACAGGGGGCGGAGCTAACTCCGACAGACCAGGCCGCGATAGGCTCTCCCACTCCTGAGCCTGCCACCCTGGTTGGTGGGAGATGGTGTCAGTCGAACAGGTCTGGCCTCAGGTGTGGATTGATTAATCCCAGGAGTATACCTAGATGAAGTACCTGGCAGATCCCTAACAGTACTCCCCCTTTTATGAGGGGCCACCGGACCCTTACTAAGGGGACCCGGTTTAGTGGGGAAGAGAAGGTGGAACCTCCTGATCAATACCCCAGCGTGAACATCACGGGCAGGTACCCAAGTCCTCTCCTCCGGCCCGTATCCTCTCCAATGGACCAGGTACTGGAGGGAGCCCTGGACCATCCTACTGTCCATAATCTTGGCCACCTCGAATTCCACCCCCTCAGGGGTGAGAACGGGAACAGGAGGTATCCTCGAGGGGGACCAGGACGGGGAGCAGCGTTTAAGGAGGGAGGCATGAAAGACGAAAGGATGGGGGGAGTATGCGAAAGGATGGGGGGAGCTCCAGACGGAAGGATACAGGGTTGAGGACTTCAATGATCTTATAAGGTCCAATAAATCGGGGAGCAAACTTCCTGGACGGGACCTTAAGGCGCAAGTTCCTGGACGACAACCAGACCAAATCCCCGACGACAAACCGGGGGTTAGCAGAACGTCTACTATCCGCCTGAATCTTTTGTGCGCTCTGGGACGCCTCTAGGTTCTTCTGAACCTGGGCCCAGACAGTGCACAGTTCCCGATGAACATCCTCTACCTCAGGATTATTGGAACAACCAGGGGAGACGGAGGAGAACCTTGGGTTAAACCCGAAATTACAGAAAAACGGGGAGACCCCTGACGAGTTACTGACCCGGTTATTCAGGGAAAATTCAGCAAGGGGAAGGAATGAGACCCAATCGAATTGACAGTCAGAGATGAAACACCTTAAATATTGTTCCAGGGATTGGTTGGTCCTTTCCGTTTGGCCATTAGTTTCGGGATGGAAGGCGGAGGAGAAGGACAGATCAATCTCCAACTTTTTACAAAAAGCTCTCCAAAATAAGGAAACAAATTGTACCCCTCTGTCAGAAACGATATTGACTGGGGCCCCATGGAGACGCAGGATGTGTTTCACAAACAAAGAAGCTAACGTCTTGGCGTTAGGTAGCTTCTTAAGGGGCACAAAGTGGCACATCTTGCTGAAGCGGTCGACTACCACCCACACCACCGACTTGCCCTGAGATGGAGGCAAATCGGTGATAAAATCCATGGAGATATGGGTCCAAGGTCTCTGGGGAATGGGCAAGGAACGTAGTAGGCCCGCAGGTCGGGACCTAGGGGTTTTGGACCTAGCGCAAACCTCACAAGCGGCGACGTAAGCCCTAACATCTTTAGGCAACCCAGGCCACCAATAGTTTCTGGTAATGAGGTGTTTGGTGCCCAAGATGCCAGGATGACCAGATAGAGCGGAGTCATGGTTTTCCCTGAGTACCCTCAGCCGGTATTGCAGGGGAACAAACAGTTTGTCCCCAGGGACGTTCCCGGGAGCTGCACCCTGATCAGCCGCGATATCAGAAGCTAAATCAGAATCCGTGGCAGAGACGATTATACCAGGGGGTAAAATACAAGCAGGATCCTTCTCGGAAGGAGGATTGGCCATGAAACTACATGACAGAGCATCAGCCTTAATATTCTTGGACCCAGCCCTATAGGTAACCAAGAAATTAAATCTGGTAAAGAATAGTGCCCACCGAGCTTGTCTAGGATTAAGCCTCCGGGCCGATTCTAGGAAAACCAGATTCTTGTGATCCGTAAGGACCGTTACCTGGTGTCTGGCCCCCTCCAGGAAGTGCCGCCACTCCTCAAAAGCCCATTTAATGGCTAGAAGTTCGCGGTTGCCAATATCATAGTTACTCTCCGTGGGCGAAAACTTCCTAGAGAAGTAAGCACAGGGGCGGAGATGGGTGAGGGAGCTGGTACCCTGGGACAAGACGGCCCCCACTCCCACCTCGGAAGCGTCAACCTCCACAATAAATGGCTCCTCTTGGTTGGGCTGAATCAGCACGGGGGCCGAGATAAAGCACTTCTTGAGAGTCTCAAAGGCCTGGACGGCCTCAGGGGGCCAATGGAGGACATCAGCACCCTTGCGGGTAAGGTCCGTAAGAGGCTTAGCGACGACCGAGAAGTTGGCAATAAATCTCCTGTAATAGTTGGCGAACCCTAAAAAACACTGTAACGCCTTAAGGGAGGCAGGTTGGACCCATTCCGCCACAGCTTGAACCTTGGCAGGGTCCATGCGGAATTCATGAGGAGTGAGGATTTGCCCTAAAAATGGTATCTCCTGTACCCCAAAGACACATTTTTCAGTCTTAGCAAACAGATTATTCTCCCGAAGGACCTGGAGCACCTTCCTGACATGCTCCACGTGGGAGGACCAGTCCTTGGAAAACACCAGTATGTCATCAAGGTACACAACAAGAAAATTACCCAGGTACTCTCTCAGGATTTCATTAATAAAATTCTGGAAGACAGCAGGGGCATTACACAACCCAAAGGGCATGACCAGGTATTCGAAATGACCCTCGGGTGTGTTGAACGCAGTTTTCCACTCATCCCCCTCTTTGATGCGGATAAGGTTATATGCCCCCCGTAGATCGAACTTAGAAAACCATTGGGCTCCCTGAACCTGATTAAAAAGATCCGGAATCAAAGGAAGTGGGTACTGGTTCCTTACGGTGACCTTATTCAGGTTACGATAATCAATGCACGGCCTAAGACCACCATCCTTCTTCCCCACGAAGAAGAAGCCAGCACCTACAGGAGAAGTCGAGGGGCGAATGAAACCCTTGGCCAGGCATTCTTGGATATACACCCTCATAGCTTCACGTTCAGGACATGAAAGATTAAATATCCTACCCTTAGGAAGCTTGGCACCAGGCACCAAATCGATAGCGCAATCGTAATCTCTATGGGGGGGCAACACCTCGGAGGCCTCCTTAGAAAACACATCGGCGAAGTCCTGAACAAACTCAGGAAGCGTGTTTACCTCCTCCCGGGGAGAAATAGAGTTAACAGAAAGACATGACATAAGACATTCATTACCCCATTTGGTGAGATCCCCAGTATTCCAATCAAACGTGGGATTATGCAACTGCAACCAGGGAAGGCCTAAAACCAGATCAGACGATAATCCCTGCATCACCAGTACAGAGCACTGCTCCAAATGCATGGAGCCAACCAGGAGTTCAAAAACAGGAGTATGCTGAGTAAAATAACCATTACCAAGGGGAGTTGAGTCGATTCCTACTACAGGGATAGGATAAGGTAAATCAATACAAGGCATCTTTAGAGACATAGCAAATTCCACAGACATGATATTAGCAGATGAGCCAGAATCCACGAAAGCACTGCCCGTGGCAGACCGGCCAGCAAACGAGACCTGAAAGGGAAGCAAAATTTTATTGCGTTTCACATTAACGGGAAATACCTGTGCGCCCAAGTGACCTCCCCGATGATCACTTAGGCGCGGAAGTTTTCCGGCTTCTTATTCTTGCGCCTGGGACAGGTGTTCAGTAGATGCTTGTCGTCCCCACAGTAGAAGCAGAGACCATTCATTCTGCGAAACTCCCTACGTTGTCGAGGGGACATGGAGGCCCCGAGTTGCATAGGTACCTCCGAGTCCTCCGTGGGGGGGCGAGGAGACGGGACCTCGGGGGGGATCGCAGAAAAGTCAGAGGGGATCACACTGAAGCGTTCTAGCTGACGTTCCCTGAGACGTCGGTCAAGTCGTACTGCTAGGGCCATAACCTGGTCAAGGGAGTCAGACGAGGGGTAGCTAACCAGCAGATCCTTCAGGGCGTCAGATAATCCTAACCTAAACTGGCACCTTAGGGCCGGATCGTTCCACTGAGAAGCTACGCACCACTTCCTAAAATCAGAACAGTATTCCTCAACCGGTCTCCTACCCTGACGTAAGGTCACCAGCTGACTCTCGGCTAAAGCAGTCCTGTCAGTCTCGTCGTAAATGAGTCCGAGGGCAGAGAAAAAACGATCAACAGAGGAAAGTTCAGGGGCGTCAGGAGCCAAGGAGAAGGCCCACTCTTGGGGCCCTTCCTGGAGTCGGGATATGATGATACCCACCCGCTGGTTCTCGGAACCTGAGGAGTGGGGCTTTAGGCGGAAATACAGTCTGCAACTCTCCCGGAAGGAGAGAAAAGTCTTACGGTCCCCTGAAAACCGGTCAGGTAACTTGAGGTCGGGTTCTAGAGGTGAGGTGAGGGGTACTACTAAAGCAGCGTCACCCTGATTGACCCTTTGGGCCAGGGCCTGGACCTGTAGGGAGAGGCCCTGCATCTGCTGGGTCAGGGTCTCAAGGGGGTCCATGATAGCGTCAGCGTAGGAGAAATGGTAGACTAGGTAAGGGCTTGTAATTATGTAATGGCAGGAAGGAGGTGAAGGGAAAGTGAGCCCTAATCTACCCACCGCCCTGTCCCTGCCTACTTGCAACGACCCGCCCTAGGCGACGAGGTACAACTGGGCGGCGGTCCCTACGCTGTCTAAGTGCACAGGAAAACAAACAGGGAACACGCAAGGGAAGGGGCAGTAGCCACGGAACGCCACGAGGAAACGGAGCGGCGAACGAACAGTCAGGACCAGGACGAAGTGAGTACACCCGAGCGGGCACGGAGACAGAAGCAAGCCAGGGGCAAAGCAAAGCAGGTCAAGCAGAACTGCAGCAAGGCAGAAGCACGGCAGAAGCAGGCTGGAGCAAGCAGCAGTGGGGCCAGGAATCCAAAAGAATTACAAGCACTGAGGGAGAGAACAGGGCAGGTAATAAAGGACAGGGGGCGGAGCTAACTCCGACAGACCAGGCCGCGATAGGCTCTCCCACTCCTGAGCCTGCCACCCTGGTTGGTGGGAGATGGTGTCAGTCGAACAGGTCTGGCCTCAGGTGTGGATTGATTAATCCCAGGAGTATACCTAGATGAAGTACCTGGCAGATCCCTAACAATAGTTCCAGGAGCCCCCCCACACCTCCAACAATCAGCAGACACATCAGGGTATAGCCTATGTAACAAGGTCGGACAACGGTACCACCTGGTAAGTATTTTGTAATTCTTTTCCTGGGCAAAACAAGACATCGGTAACTTATGGGCTAGAAAGAAGGCGGTGCCCCACTCCTCTTCAGAGTGTCTAACCCCCATTTCATCGTCCCATGCGGCAGTGAAGGATAATTGAGAAAAAGAAAATTTTGGCAGGAGGATCCCATGTAGGTGGGACAACACATGAGAAGGGGCTGTGGGCAAGGACAAGTAGAGTTCCAGAGGAGTCTTATCCTGTAGTAATACCAGACAGTCACCCATGGAGGAGAGATAGGACCGCAACTGCAAATAGGACCACCAAGTTGACCGCCTCCCCGGGCAGGCAGCAGATACATCAGTCATTGGCAATATGGCACCGTCTGGAGTAAGGGTCTCAGACAAACATCCACCATTTCCTCTCTCCCAACAGAGGAATGTATCAACACCCTCCGCCGGAGGGAAAGAAGGATTATCAAATAGAGGAGTCAAGGGACCCGGGCGATGGACAAGGCCCGTAGTACCCAGGATCCGTTCCCATACCATGAGAAACTGACGTGTGAGGAAAGGTAGAGAGAGAGTTTTTCTCTGAAGGACTGATAGCCACGGCAGAGAGGACAATGCAAGAGGAGACATAGCCTTTTCAATGCGCAACCATTGCTTACCTGTTTCCGAACGGAACCAATCCACTACTCTCATAATTATCGCTGCTTGATGGTATCGTTTACAGTCTGGGAGACCCGCGCCCCCGTCTATTTTTGGCCGGCTAAGGACAGCAAACCGGATACGAGGCTTAGAGGAGCCCCACACAAACTTGGTTATGGCCCTATGTAAAACCTGGAAAAAACTGGATGGTACAGCAATAGGGACGGTCTGGAAGATATATAGAAATTTGGGCAAGATATCCATTTTAACCGCATTGATACGCCCAAACCACGACATGCGGTTCCCGCCGTATTCCACCAAGTCCTTCATGGTACGCTGTAGAATGGGCGTATAATTCAGAGCATACAAATCCGACTGTTGTGTGGGGACATGTACCCCTAGGTATTTTAAAGATGTAGGTTGCCACCTGAACGGAAAAACCTGAGCGAGATGGGCAGCTAGAGGGTGATCCAAAGAGATATTCAAGGCCTCCGATTTAGAGTAATTGACTTTAACCCCTTAGTGACCAGCCCATTTTAGGCCCTAATGACCAAGCTATTTTATTCGTTTTTCTATAGTCGCATTCAAAGAGCTATAACGTTTTTATTTTTTCGTCTACATAGCTGTATGAGGACTTGTTTTTTGCGGGATTAGTTGTGCTTTTTAATAGCACCATTTTTGGGTACATATAATTTTTATATTAACTTTTATTAACCTTTTTGGGGGGGATTATAAAATAAAACTGAAATTCCGCCATTGTTCTATGCGTTTTTAAATTGACGCCGTTCACTGTGCGACGTAAATAACATGTTACCTTTATTCTATGGGTCGGTACAATTACGGCGATACCACATATGTAGAGGTTTTTTTATGTTTTACGACTTTTGCACAATAAAAACACTTTTGAACTAAAATGATTTGCTTTTGCATCGTCGCTTTCCAAGAGCCGTAATTTTTTTATTTTTCCATCAATGTAGTGATTTTTTGGGCTTGTTTTCTGCGGGACAAGACGTAGTTTTGAATGGTACTGTTTTGGGGTGCATGGGACTTATTGATTAATTTTTATTATGACTTTTTTGGGGGGCAATGGAAAAAAATTGCAATTTCGCCATGGTTTTTTGCGTTTTTTTTTTACGGTGTTCACTTTGCGGTTTAAATTACATATTAACTTTATTAATGGAGTCATTACGGTCGCGGCGATACCACATATGTGTACTTTTTTTTTTTTTTTACACTTTTACTAAATAAAACCACTTTTTATGGAAAAAAATGGTTTTATTTATTTTTTTACTGTACTTTTTATTAATAATCTTTATTTCACTTTGATGACTTATTTTATTAGTCCCACTAGGGGACTTTACTGTGCGATATTCCGATCGCTGCTATAATGCTCTGGTATACTTCGTATACCAGAGCATTATTGCCTGTCAGTGTAAATCTGACAGGCAATCTGTTAGGACGTGCCTCCGGCGCGTCCTAACAGGAATGTGTCCAGGGCAGACCTGGGGGCTTTTATCAAGCCCCCGGCTGCCATGACACCCCATCGGAGACCCGCGATTTCATTCGCGGGCCGCCGATGGGTGACAGAGGGAGCTCACTCCCTCTGTAAACAAAGTAAAGTTAAATGTCGCGGTCGCTATTGACGGCGGCATTTAACGGGTTAAACGGCCGCGATCGAAGTAAACTTCGATCGCGGGCGTTGGAGCAGGAGCTCAGCTGTCATCAGACAGCAGAGCCCCGGCTCCTGCCTGCACGGGAGACCCGTGCAGGACTTAGACTAGGCTGACGTGAAAAGGCGTCAGCCTAGCCTAAAGCCCATTAGTGACCGACGTAAAAAGGCGTATTAGTGGTCACTAAGGGGTTAAAGTTACTTAAATGACCAAAGCACTCAAACTCCTCCGTCAAAGATGGCAAAGAAATCATGGGAGTTGTGATGTATACCAGGAGGTCATTTGCGTATAACGCCAATTTATGATGCTGTGAGCCAACGCGTATACCATTAATATTAGGGTTGTTCCGCAGTGCCACGGCCAGGTGTTCCATGACCAGAACATACAAAAGAGGCGAAAGTGGGCACCCCTGTCTCGTGCCATTAGCAATAGACAGAGGATCAGATAATAGTCCGTTGACACGAACTCGAGCAGTAGGCCTTTGGTACAAGGCCATTATCCTATCCACCGTGGTGGTGCCAAGGCCAACCTGCGTCAGGACACTGCGGAGGAACACCCAGTGCACTCTATCAAAAGCCTTTTCGGCATCTATCGAGAGTAAGCACATCGGTATCTTACGGGTTTGGCAGTATGGCGTCAAAAGGAGAGTTTTGTTCGTGTTATCCCGCGCTTCCCGACCACACACAAACCCCACCTGATCATCCACGATAAAGCCAGGCAGTAATGGCGATAAACGAGAGGCAAGCAACTTTGCGAAAAGCTTCACATCTACATTGATTAGCGATATGGGCCTGAAGTTTGCGCACACCGTTGCATCCTTGACTGGTTTTGGTAGGAGAGTTATATGAGCCTCGATGGATTGAGGCGCAAAGGGACACGAGGAGGACACCGAATTAAAAACTTTCATCAGAAAAGGACCCAATTGATCTTTAAATGCCTTATAAAATGTATTATTAAACCCATCGGGCCCCGGGCTCTTGCCCAAGGGTGACTCTCCAATAGCACGCTCCACTTCGGCTTCCAAAAAATCCTCCTCAAGCTCCAAAGCCACCCCCTCCTCCAAGGTCGGCAACGCAGTATCATGAACATAACGGTCGATTTTATCCCGTAATGCCTCCGCCTGCATATCAAGAAATTGGCCTTTAATATTTTATAGCGCCGAGTAATAGTGTTTAAAGCAGTCAGTAATACCAACCGGATCATGAACCTCACCGCCCGAGGGAGATGAAACTTTAGGGATATATGACGCTTGTGTGCGGGGATGCAGCATCCGTGCCAGAGACCTACTGCATTTATCCGTATGTTCGTAGGAGTGCTTACGCATCCGATCCCTGAACCGAGCGTGTGACTGGTCTATCAAAGAACGCAAGGATTCTCTCGCTGTAGTGAGCTCCGCAAAAATCTGTGAGGGTGGGACCTGTTTATGACAGGATTCCAGATCCCGTATCTGAATCAAGAGACGTGCAATAGCAAACCCCTTTTCGCGCTTCAATCGTGCCCCATTTTGTATTATTACCCCTCGAATGACACACTTCAGTGCCTCCCACTGGAGTGGCAAGGGAGTCGCTTCATGTTCATGAACCTCAAAGTAACCGGTAAGTGAATCTTTAATGGCCGCCATGCATACTGCATCCCGTAACAAATTGTCATTAAGTTTCCAGGATTGGAAATTAGGCAACGAGTTAGGAAATGTGAGATTCAGAAACACAGGGGCATGATCCGACCAAACCATAGGGCCCACGTCAGAGGTAGGATGCCAGGTAAGCAAGTGGTGGCTAATCAAAAAAGCGTCTATCCTACTGTACATGTTATGCAGTGGGGAGAAATAAGTGTATTCTCTTACCTGAGGGTGTAGAATCCTCCACACGTCAATCAACTGCATGGAATGCATCACAGTTTTCAGTGCCCCCAAATGCGACTTAGGGACAACAGACCTGCCCGAGGAGGTGTCAAGTCTGGAATCGAAAGTCAGATTAAAATCACCTCCAACAATTAAAACGCCCTCAATGAACTCCTCCTATTTCCTTAAATACAATCGGCCCACTCGTGCCTGGTCCTTATTGGGGAGGTACATATTAGCCAGAGTAAAGATCTTATTACGTATGGATAGCTTGAGAAAAACATATCGACCATCCGGGTCAACCAGAACATCAAGAATTTTATGAGAGAGTGACTTATGAATACATATACTGGCACCCTTGGACTTGGATTCCGGGTTGGTACTGTGGAACCAGGCCGGAAAATATCGATTCATGAACTGTGGCGTATGGCCCGCCTGAAAGTGGGTCTCTTGTAGGAACAAAATATGTACCCGCTCTTTATGCATGTTATATAAAATTTGTGAGCGTTTTTCTGGGACATTAAGCCCCCTAGCATTAAAGGTACAAACCTTCAATTGTGCCATCGCCACCTCTCACTGAAGGAACTTGTAGACCAATGCACTAAGCAGAGGCGAGACGAACAGCAACAGGACAAACAAGGAAGGGAGACACGAAAACAAAGACAAACAGACAGGTGAAATAATCACCCACTCCTTGAGCCACTCAAGGAGAAACAATCCAATATACACCGGATATAACCAGTGAGTACCTAAGAGGAGAAGTGTCAGGACAAGGTCTAGCCAGCGCCCCGCACCCCCCAACCCAGTGCAAATATCACACATCTTAGAACCAAAACATGAATGGAAAGAGAATCAAGGCTATTAGCTCAATATCACAAGAAAATGAAGTAATGGCCGATATTAGGTCAGGATCGAACAGAGATGCCAGCATAACAATACATTCCCGGAAATTTACACAGTTACCGCACGAGTATACAGGCATGTAATTAGTAAAAAACGTAGATAATCACATAATATACATAGTGCAGTAGGACTGGCAGCTGAGGAACATTAATTAATCACGGGCAAATGGCCTATCTGATCACCTGCAGCCCCTGCCCAGAGCGAAAGAACCAGTATAACGGAGTATTACATGAAACACACCAGACTTTCGCCTCCTAAGATATAAGCAGTAACAATTGAACTTAACAGGTCTAAGCCGACTGCTGGCCTACAAAAAAAAAACATCCAGACGAAATCACAGCGGATCAGCACGTCGCCCACTAGGACGACCCATAGGAGAAGCGGGAGAACGACCACGCCGGCGTGACCTTGGACGCTGTGGTGGTAGAGGGACATACGGCCAATCAGGCAAGGAGACTCTCGGTACCTGGAGGGCAGCACAGAAGTCCGGGACATCTCCTGGGTCTCGAACACTCAGCAATGTCCCGTCCCTGCGAACCTGTAGCTGGAAGGGGTGACCCCAGGAATAGGAGATCTCATGCTCTCTAAGCACATCCAGTAAAGGACGAAGCACTCGGCGTTTGTCCAGGGTCATCTTGGACAAATCGGATAACAACTGGATCTTGACCCCTTGTAATAAGACTTCTCCTTTATCTCGGGCCTTCCTCATGATCTGCTCCTTTAGAGAGAAAAAATGGACACGGCATAGCACATCTCTAGGCCTATCAGGATCCGGGTTACGAGGGCCAAGAGTCCTGTGAGCCCTATCCAGCTCCAATAGATCATCAGCAGGACGCTCCAGCAGGGAGTTAAACAAGGACTGTAAGACAGGTATGAGTTGCCCCGAAGATATATCCTCAGGAATACCCCGGAGCCGAATATTGTTACGGCGATTCCGATTCTCATGATCTTCAGCCAGGTTAAATAGAGCATGAATTGTCAGGGATCATTACCATGTGTAACGTCTATGGCCACGGCCCGTCGATCGGTCGTTAACCCCGACGGCCGTGGCCATGGACAGCTTACCTGCCTGCAGCGTCGTCCCCCAGTCAGGCGCCGGCACTCTCTTCCGGGTTCCGAGTGTCTCCGGCGGGTGCGCGCGCCCGCGCGTGCACGGCCTTAAAGGGCCAGTGCGCGCGTTTTGCAAAAAACTGCAATCTGGCCCAGGGTGCCCTGGGCTATAAAAAGGGCTCTGCCCTCTTGCGCTTTGCCAGAGCGTTGTTAGTTTTCCCGTTGTTCGTCTTGCTTATGGTCTCCCAGTGTCTTCCAGCCTCCCAGTGTACCTTGCTCCTGTATTCCGTATCCCGTATCCTGTTTCCGTGCTACCTAGTGCTATTGCCGTGCTGTGCTACCTACCGTGCTGTGCTACAGTCTACGCTACCCTGCTACGCCTCACCGAACGACTTCCTACCGCCTGATTCTGGACGTGTCCGCCTCGCCGCTGCCTACGATTGCCTCAGGTACTCTCGCTGAACTATTGAACTGTGTACTTTCCGGTTTGGCCTGCTGCCATCCCCGCTACGCGGTACGGCCCAGTGGGTCCACACCCCGCATCGTGACAGTACGCTCTGGCCATGGACCCCGCTGGCCAATTCAAGGGCTTGTCACCCTCCCAAGCCATGCAGGCGGATCTGCTGGATCTCCGAGCTAGGCAGGACCAGCTCCTCGTGGCCGTGGACTCTATGGCGCAGCAGCTAGGGACGCTAGTTGCCTCCATTCCTGCTTCTATACAAGTTCCTCAAGCCGACCCTCCTGTTGCTCCTCCTGGCAGTTCCTGTACGGACCCTCGGTTCTCGCTGCCATTGCCCTCTCGGTTCGATGGAGACGCCAGTGCTTGTCGGGGGTTCCTGAACCAATGCCACATTCATTTTACCCTGCACTCTCGGGCATTTCCGTCAGATGGAGCCAAGATCGCATTTATCATCTCCCTCCTGACCGGCAAGGCCCTGGCATGGGCTAACCCTATCTGGGAACATCAGGGACCCGAGACCCGAGACTTCCAGGAGTTCGCACGAATATTCCGAACCGTTTTTGAGGAACCAGGACGAGTCTCATCAGCCGCCACCGCCATCTTCAACCTTCGACAAGAGGACAACTCCGTGGGCGAGTATACTATTCAGTTCCGGACTCTGGCAGGAGAGCTATCCTGGAACAATGAGGCATTTGTGGCATCCTATTGGCATGGCCTGTCGCCCGAGATCAAGGACGAACTGGCTGCTCGAGACCTGCCTCCCGCGTTGGACGACTTGATTCTGCTTGCCACTCGGGTTGACATAAGGCTGAGGGAGAGATCCCATGAGGTTCGTCAGGAGCGCCGGCGTCCTAGACTGGCGCCCAACTTTCAGCAACCCCTCTTGCCTGCTTCTATCGCTTTGCCTGAGGTTCCGATGCAAGTTGACCGACTAAAATTATCGGTCCAGGAGAAACAGCGCAGGCACACCTCTGGACTGTGCTTATATTGCGGCCTCGCTGGCCACGTCGTGCGTCTGTGTCCTCACAAGCCAAAAAACCCCAGCGCCTAGGCTTGGTTGGAGAGACAACCCTGGGCGTCAACACATTGAAGCAAGAACTCTCCTCCAAACTATTTATCCCTGTAACCATTATTGCTGGCGAGAGGTCTCATCAGGTCTCCGCATATCTGGACTCCGGCTCTGCAGCCAACTTCATCTGCCAGGATATTGTGGATCTCCTACAGTTGCCTACTATCCCGCTTGAAAGGCCGCCGTGGATGGACTGCCATTACCAGACCCAGTTGTGTCCGTAACCAAGCCGTTGAAACTCCAAGTGGGAGCCCTTCATGCTGAGATCATCTCTCTGTTCGTCCTGTCCAAGGCCATCAACCCCGTGCTGCTGGGGTTGCCTTGGCTTCGTCTGCACGCCCCCGTCCTGGATTGGAACTCTGGAGAGGTTCTCCAGTGGGGTCCGAAGTGTCTTGACCGCTGTCTGAGTCACATCCAGTCGCCACAGCCCGCTCCTCTTCAGTCGTTGGCAGGTTTGCCCCTCTGTTTCTCTATGTTCGGCGATGTCTTCAATAAAAAGGAGGCCGAGACCTTGCCGCCACACCGGGCATATCACTGCCCAATCGACCTGGTTCCGGAATCGTCTCCTCCTTGTGGTAGAGTGTATCCTCTCTCCTTGCCAGAGACCCAGTCCATGTCGGCTTACATCAAGGAGAACCTGGAGAGGGGTTTCATTCGTAAATCTTCATCCCCGGCCGGAGCAGGGTTCTTCTTTGTTAAAAAGAAAGATGGATCATTACGACCTTGCATCGACTACCGAGGTCTAAACCAGATCACGGTGAAGAACAGGTATCCTCTGCCTATAATTTCTGAACTGTTTGATCGCATACGGGGGCAAACATTTTTTCTAAACTGGACCTGCGGGGGGCCTATAATCTGATACTGATTCGTTGAGGTGACGAGTGGAAGACTGCCTTTAATACTCGTGATGGGCATTACGAATACTTAGTCATGCCCTTCGGCCTGTGTAACGCTCCCGCAGTATTCCAAGAATTTGTCAATGACATTTTTCGTGATCTCCTGTATGTTTGTGCTGTGGTGTATCTCGATGACATTCTGATTTTTTCCCCAGACCCAGTAACTCATCAAAGTCATGTCCGCCAGGTGTTGCTCCGTCTAAGAGAGAATCGACTTTACGCCAAATTGGAGAAGTGTGTGTTCGAGAAGAAGTCTCTATACTTCCTGGGCTATATTATCTCAGATCAGGGTCTCAAGATGGATCCCCAGAAGGTAAAGGCCGTCCTGGAGTGGCCACGCCCCCAAGGCTTAAGGGCCATCCAACGCTTTCTAGGATTCGCCAACTTCTACCGACTCTTCATCCCCAACTTCTCATCTTTGACAGCACCTATCTCCACCCTCACTAAGAAAGGTATGAATGCGAAGTTGTGGACCCCAGAGGCTGAAGCCGCATTTGAATCCTTAAAGAAAGCCTTCACATCTGCCTCCATTCTGCACCACCCGGACGTATCCTTACAGTTTTCGTTAGATGAAGACGCCTCCTCGGTGGGTGCTGGTACACTGTTGTTCCAGAAAAGACCGAAAGGCAAGGCCGTGGTATGCGGTTACTATTCCAAGCTGTTTTCTCCCGCAGAGCGTAACTACTCGATTGGGGACCGGGAGTTACTGGCCATCAAACTGGCTCTGCAGGAGTGGAGACACCTACTGGAAGGCGCGGTTCATCCTATCCTGATCTTCACGGATCACAAGAATTTGACCTACATAAAGACGGCCCAGCGGTTGAATCCTCGTCAACCCAGGTGGTCGTTGTTCTTTGCTCGGTTCCGGTTCGAACTCCACTACCGTCCCGCCGACAAGAATGTGAGGGCCAATGCCTTGTCTAGATCTTTCGAAACCGAGGACGCCATGGAATCTCCACAGAGTATCATTGACCCATCCTGTATCTTCCCTGTGAATCCCCTGCAAGTCAGAGACATTCCTCCGTGTAGGACTTTTGTGCGTCAAGTTGACCGAGGAAGAATTCTTCGCTGGGGTCACAACTCTAAGCTGGCAGGTCACGCGGGTGCTCGTAAGACCCAAGATTTAATCACCCGTCAGTTCTGGTAGCCCACGCTGCCCAAGGATGTCATGGACTTTGTCTCCTCTTGCACAGTCTGTGCAGCAAATAAAGTTGCTCACTCCAGACCTTCGGGTCTGCTCCAACCACTGCCTGTGCCCGTTGCCCCGTGGCAACACGTCGCTATGGACTTCGTCACGGATCTTCCTCCTTCTGCGAGTTGCAGTGTGATCTGGGTGGTGGTGGATCGATTTTCCAAGATGGCTCACTTCATCCCGTTGACCGCTCTGCCATCTGCTACGCGGTTGGCTGACCTCTTCATACAGCACATCTTCCGTCTGCACGGATTGCCCCTGCATATTGTCTCGGACAGAGGTGTCCAGTTCACCTCGAAGTTTTGGAGAGCACTCTGCGGCCTCCTTGGTGTGAAATTGGACTTCTCTTCGGCCTATCATCCCCAGTCCAACGGGCAAGTCGAGAGAGTTAACCAGATTATGGAGAACTACCTACGTCACTTTGTGTCCAGGCGCCATGATGATTGGGTGCAGTTGCTCCCGTGGGCAGAGTTCTCCTATAACAACCACACCAGTGAGTGGACCACATCCAGTCCATTTTTCATCGTCTACGGCCAACATCCTCGTATACCTCTTCCTGTTTCTACAATGTCCCAGGTGCCTGCGGCCAACTCCACCTTCAGGGACTTTCTACAGATATGGCAACAGACCCGCTCCTCTATCCTCTTGGCGGTGGACCGCATGAAGAGAAAGGCAGATACAAGAAGACGGGTTCCTCCGCAGTTCCTTCCAGGGACTAAAGTCTGGCTGTCTTCTAGGAATATCCGGCTGAAGGTGCCGTCATGCAAATTTGCCCCGAGGTTCCTTGGTCCCTTTGAAGTCCTGCTACAAATTAACCCGGTATCCTACAAGCTGCGGCTCCCCCCCACTCTCAGGATCCCTAACTCCTTTCACGTCTCCCTGCTAAAACCGGTGGTCCTGGACCGCTACTCCAGGACTCCTAGTCCCACTGTGGTTCCTGGCGGCCCATCTGGGACTTTCGAGGTAAAGGAGATTCTGGCTACCAAGAAGGTGGGAGGAAGGACATTTTATTTTGTGGACTGGAGGGGGTTCGGCCCAGAAGAGAGGTCTTGGGAGCCAGAGGAGAACATCGATGCCCCTGTCCTTGTGAGGAAGTTTCTCTCTCGCTCTGGTCCCAAGAAGAGGGGGCGTAAGAGGGTGGATACTGTAACGTCTATGGCCACGGCCCGTCGATCGGTCGATAACCCCGACGGCCGTGGCCATGGACAGCTTACCTGCCTGCAGCGTCGTCCCCCAGTCAGGCGCCGGCACTCTCTTCCGGGTTCCGAGTGTCTCCGGCGGGTGCGCGTGCCCGCGCGTGCATGGCCTTAAAGGGCCAGTGCGCGCGTTTTGCAAAAAACTGCAATCTGGCCCAGGATGTCCTGGGCTATAAAAAGGGCTCTGCCCTCTTGCCCTTTGCCAGAGCGTTGTTAGTTTTCCCGTTGTTCGTCTTGCTTATGGTCTCCCAGTGTCTTCCAGCCTCCCAGTGTACCTTGCTCCTGTATTCCGTATCCCGTATCCTGTTTCCGTACTACCTAGTGCTATTGCCGTGCTGTGCTACCTACCGTGCTGTGCTACAGTCTACGCTACCCTGCTACGCCTCACCGAACGACTTCCCACCGCCTGATTCTGGACGTGTCCGCCTCGCCGCTGCCTACGAATGCCTCAGGTACTCTCGCTGAACCATTGAACTGTGTACTATCCGGTTTGGCCAGCTGCCATCCCCGCTACGCGGTACGGCCCAGTGGGTCCACACCCCGCATCGTGACACCATGTATATTGTTTGAAAAATATTATCCTCACACATATGTATATACATTTCAGTTCTTTGTGTAATATATTGATATATATAACAAGTTCTTTGTTCATGTCGGACACACCTATGGAAGACACCGCCCCCTGGAATGCAAGAAGAGTGAGTCTGAGAAACTGGTGGGGGCTTGGGCACTCCCACATCTCTGGGGAGGAGGCATGTGTCTCTTTCTGTGTTTCTTTGTTCTGAATAAAAAGTTTTTCAGTCTTCCTCCTGACTGAGAGAGGGAAGCTGTACCAAACATCTGTGTGGTGTACTTCTCTCCAGGCATGCCTTCAGCTTTCAATTTACAGAGGTGGTTATTCGGTGTGAAATACGGACCTGACATTTGGCACCCGAACGTGGGGCCTCACTCGAGGAAATATCAAAATCCGGACAATCGACAATCACAGTGTGAAACAGAGGACTCAAAGTTGCCCACTGAAGGAATTTGATCACCTCCGCAATAACACGGTAAGCGAATTGATTTTATAAATCTTCGTCTTATCTGTGTTAGTGGGCAGTCTTGTGGCGATCTGTAGAACCCTTTTGTTGATTTCCTGGATTATCTCAGGCGACAGAGGTGATATTTTCCGCTGTGATGTAAAAAAACCTGTGAGACCTTAGTCGCGCCCGACTAAACATCCTCTGGGTAATTAGAGTCTAAATAAAAGATTATATAACCGACCGGAGAGCTGCACACTGCAAATTTTAATATTTCCAGCGAGGCCAGAGAGTCTAAAGATTTTTTATATCCTAGCGAGATGTAATAAATTACATTGCAGACTAGAGATTATACTATTTTGGCGAGACTTAGTGTTGCAGACTGTGAAATTATAATATTTCCTGCCAGACCAAGAGTTGTAGACCGAAGATTGTTATATAAATTACGTGTATAATATAGACTGTTAGAATGGATGGTTTACGGTCCATATTCAAATCATCAGGATCACCCGATCCTATTCATGATTTGGTGAAGTGAATGGAAGTTAGGAATAAGAAAGGTATTGTATGTTATATGTATTAGAAAACACAGGACCAGCCGACGCCCGGTAATGGTGTCCGTACCTCATGTTGAGTGTGTCCTCATTGTGGGTGGGAAACCCCCCCCCCTTCACAGCTGCGCACTGTGTTTCCAATGGGAGAGGCTGCCCCCCCCCTGCCCCTGATGTGGCCACGCCCGGCCCAACGAAATCAGTATGAAATAATCGCCTTGTTAATTTTGTCATTTGTAGTGTCTTTTCTATTTACAGAAGTTCCAGTCTAGTTCACTGATGAAACAACACGTCATCATAATATAGAGATGGTGGCCGACAGATTGTACTGTTACAGATTATGTGGTTGATGTTTTGAACGTAGATAATTCCTATACAATGGTGTGATGAATGATTGCAGATACGTATGTTGTTTTGCCGGCATTGAAAGTGTTAAGATTGTGAGACTAGACGCTGTTAGGAGCTGTGAGTGTGTGACCCCCCTCCCTCCCCCCTGTAGTGTACTATGCTGTGTTTGGGAGGAGGAGGGGGGCTGACTTGGTGCAGTCTGCAGGGCTGATGGGACAAAGGGATTACAATATGCACTGCTAGATATATATATATCAGTAATGTCTACAAACCTAAATAAATTTCTTCTCTTTGCGCATGCGCTGTTGTTTATAAAAGTTACGATATTTATGTGTTATGATGTGATCAGATTTCATGTGTTTTGATGTTAATTCAGATGTATTAAACTACAGATACTGTGAGACACGGGGTTTTGAAAATGTATGTGCCCCCCACCGTTCCCTATTTTTATATACAGTTTATTGGTTTGCAGTAATTAATGTTATCAGATATAATATTTTCTATTTTTATTGAATAACTAACTACAATTGTTTTGTTTTTGATTTCACACATGAGTTATATCATTGTAAAGATAAAATGTATTTGTCAGGAAAAAGTTATTTTTGTTTCAGGCTGTTGTACATTACAGGGGGTTAAACTAGTGTTATGTTGTGATGTAGTTTTGAACTCTGCTACATTACTTTCGCAGAGTCCACAAAGGGGGAATGGTGAAGGAACTGATCAGGTACAATTTTGGTTTGTTTTGAATTAATTAATTTGGTTTCAGGAGATCTAAAAATGTGTAAGAGACCCCAATGAGTAATCCAGATTAAATGTGTATGAGAGTAACCTAAATTTTGAGGTTTTTCTGTGTAGATGGTTCCAGATCTTTCCAGAACAGTAAATATGGCACTGGGTATGCTATGCTGTAGTCTCCACCCAATATGAGGTATTGTGTAAGAGACCATCCCCCTCCAGCAAATTTACACAGGAGGTGACGTCACTCGCAGATGGGTCTTTACAGATTTAGATGGGGGAGAAGGAAAAAAACAAAAATTGTCTGGACATTGTTAATTTGATGTCAAGTTTTTAGGAATTTTTTTATTTTGTTTTTGTATTAATCAAGTATTTGCAGAATCTGATAAAAGTGAGATTCTCAAAGTGTTCTGGATTATCAGATGAGTGTGGAGAAGTGTATAACATTTGGTTTTATTTTAGAGGATGAAGACGCCACCCCTTTGAGATGTTCTATCTATATGTGACATGGGTTTCTAATGTAAATTTGTAATAAAGAGATTTTATTATACAGTATGTACAAGACAAGATACGAGGCACCAGGTAAATCATCCAGAAACCACTCTCACCTTCTTGTTCATCTCAAGGAGCGGAGCTGGAGGTGCTCGCTGAGGCTTGTAACCTGGCAAAAGGTAAGATGGCCGACATTAACACTGACTCTAGGTACGCTTTTGGCATCGCCCACAATTATGGGCCCATTGGTAGTGGGAACTTTATTGGATCATCGGGTAAGCCAATTGAGAGAGTGAGAGAAGACAGAGCTGACAACAAGGGTATGTGCAGCCAGGTATCAGTAAATTGGCTTGTCCCTGGATACAATAATGCCACCACTAGGTTTGTAGCAGCCTGCATGATGTGCACACAGCGTGACATAGGTAAAACAGCAAAGATACCTGTGAATAGTGCAGCCCGGCCAGATTAACAGTCCCAGCGACTGCAGAACATACAACTACCCGAGGTAGAAGTGTATGACAATGTGCTCGTGTGTGTAGACCTGTTCTCAGGGGGGGCCTGAAGCCCGGCCGATATCTTCCCCATTGCAGATGTTGTGTGTAAGTGACGGGGGAACAGTGTTATCCCAAGTATTGACCTGTTGTTTGTACAATCATAAGATGTTAGCAGTTCTCTAGACGTTGTCCCAAAGTTAGTTTGTTTAATAACTGTATTTAAGAAGTGTTGTGGGAATATTAAATACTGAGGTTAAGTTTTATGTAAAGTTCTGGACCAGCCTTAGCATTGGACTATTAGAGTCATGCGTCAGATAAAAGGTACAGAAGTGGAATATTCCCATTCGAAAACATTTTTATTTGTTTATTTTTATTTTTGTTGTGAAAGGGAAATTTTAGAGCAGAGAATTCTGTGCGGTGTATATGTGTATGTATAGATATATATAAAAAGAAGAAGAATCAGTTTGTAAGTTTTAGTTACTGACCAGTGTGAATGTTTGATGTAAAGATGCTATTTGTTAATGTTTTTCTTCAAATTAATTATTTGATTAAGATCAATTAATGTTTATACAATGAAAAAGCTTGTTCTCCACAGGAAGAGTCCAACTGGGAGCGGAAGGCGTGAGAACCAGATTCTAACAGAATGTGGACGGATAAGGGAAGGTGAACCGGTAACACCCAAGGCACTCTTGAAGGCACTTGCATTGATGGTGTATGACCTCACATATGCCCCAAGACTGCAAGGATCGATTTGGTAAGATCTAATTGGTATGCCCCAGGTTTTACAGCTGATGCTGCTAAATTCTGTTAGAGCTGTTTGATTTGCCTACAGAACAGTCCTGGCAGACCGGTGCCAACCTTATCATACCCGCCTCCCACGAAGAGAACCGACCTTGAGAGGCCTTCCCAGGTAGAACGAACCAGATTAGAGTAAGAAAAATAGGTTTAAGACACTTGTCAGATAAACATGTGGAATCTGTGTATGTTTCTGTGAGGTGGAGATGTTCTAGCTGAGATCAAGGTACAAATCCTGCTGAAAGGGTATCACCAAGTGCAAATGAAATGTACCCAATAAATTACACATCTTCTAGGTGCCCTGTCCATTGTAACAGAGAAGTTTTTCCTTATATAAAGGTGTTTGATGTCATTTAACCCCTTCCCGACATTTGCCGTACATGTACGTCATGGAAAGCATTGACTTCCCGCATCTTGCCGTACATGTACGCCGAATGTTTGGGACCGGCTCAGAAGCTGAGCCGGTGCCATGATCACCGGATCTCAGCTGTATCTTACAGCTGACATCCGGCTGTAACGGCGGGGACCGAAATTAGCTTCGATCCCCGCCATTAACCCCTTAAGTGCAGCGCTCAAACGCGATCGCTGCACTTAAGGTGTTTGCAGCTCATCGGAACCCCAGTAATGAAATTGCCGGGGTTCCGGTGGCTGCAATGGCAACCGGAGGCCTAATACTGGCCTCCCGGTCTGCCTAGCACCGAAGCCGGTCAAGATCCACCCGGCGGCGGAGCCTGATCGGCTTCCGTAGCTGCCGGCAAGATGGCGCCGGGTCAGGAACTGATCCGGCGTCATCAGCGGTGGAAGTCAGCTGTACTGTACAGCTGACATCCACCTGTAACGGCAGGAACCGGAGCTAGCTCCGATCCCTGCCATTAACCCCTTCGATGCAGCAATCGAAAGCGATTGCTGCATCGTAGCGGTTACTAGCAGATCGCCAGCCCTGACAGGCAATCAGGACTGGCGACTGCTGTTATGGCAACAGGAGACACAATGGTCTCCTGCTCTGCCATTACGGAAGCCGATTTAGGCCCCGCCGGGAGGCGAAGCCTAATCGGCTTGCTGTCAGTGAATGACTGACAGATCTAATACATTGCACTACATAGGTAGTGCAATGTATTAGAAAAAAAAAAATCTGACCGTTGGACCTTCAAGTCCCCTAGTGGGACTTGAGAAAAAGTGTAAAAAAAGTATAAAAAAGTGTAAAAAAAAAGTGTAAAAAAAAAGTGCAAAAAATAACAATTTGAAAACAGTAAAAGTTTCAAGTAATCAAATAAAACACAATCCCCCTTTTACTCTTATCAAGTCCTTTATTATTGAAAAATAATAATAAACCATATGTATTTAGTATCGCCACGACCGTAACGACCGGAGGTATCAAAATATTATATTATTTATTGCACGCGGTGAACAGCGTAAAAAAAAAAACGTAAAAAACTTTACCAGAGTTTCTGTTTTTTGGTCACTTTGCCCTACAAATATTAGAATAAAAAGTGATCAAAAAGTCGCACGTATCCAAAAATGGTACCTATAAAAACTATAGCTCGTCCCGCAAAAAACAAGCCCTCATACACCTCCGTCGACAAAAAAATTAAAAAGTTATGGTTCTCACAACTTGGCGACAGAAAAAATACATTATTTTTACAAAAGTAATTTTATTGTGCAAAAAGTTGTAAAATATGAAAAAGTTCTATAAATTAGGTATCGCCGGAATCGTACTGACCCGCAGAATAATGTGAACATGTAGTTTATAACGCATGGTGAACGCTGTATAAAAAAAACCCGAAAAAAGCTGTGCCAGAATTGCGTTTTTTTGTTTACCTGGCATCCCAAAAAATAGGATAAAAGGTGATCAAAAAGTTGCATGTACCCCAAAATGGTACCAATAATAACTACAGCTCGTCCCGCAACAAACCAGCCCTCATACCGCTACGTCTATGAAAAATAAAATTAGTTATGGCTCCAATAAGTCAGGAAATAAAAAAATATGCAGTTGTGCCCGAGGGGAACATTTCTTCTGTTTGAAGAGGCGATTTATCAAGGACCTAAAATTAGGGAACCAGGAAAGGGAGGGCCCAAACATATCCGCTGGAAGCGACGGTGCCCGTATTATACCAGGACAACACTTCCTAGCAAAATTCCCCAAACTACAAAGGCGCGGAGTGTGGACCAAAAGGGGGATAATAAAGGACGCCATTTATCAGTGCGACACGGCCTGTGCGAAAAGGATTGCTTCACAGCGTAACACACATCTATGGATCATTTTATTGTTTTTTTTTACCCCATTATTATACCACCTGACTATGCCCCTTATATACTCCGCCCGGCTTACATATGCCCTACATTATAAACGGAAACACCAGTAAGACTCCAAACAAAACTACTACCAAGCAAAATCCACGCTCCAAAAGCCAAATGGCGTTTCCTCCCATCTGAACCCTACAGCGTCCCCAAACAGCAGTTTCCTTCCACATATATGGCACCGTCATACCCGGGAGAACCCTTTTAGCAATTTTTGGGGGGTGTGTCTCCAGTGGCACAAGCTGGGCACGACATATTTGCCCCTGAATGGCATATCTAGGGAAAAATATAAATTTTTAATTTGCACCATCCACAGCGCATTCATTTATGGAAAAGACCTGTGGGGTGAAAATGTTCACTACACCCCTTAATAAATGCCTTGAGGGGTGCAGTTTCCAAATGGATATAATATTATCCCTCTGATAACTAGGTTTTCGTTCCGTTAAATTGTAAATATTACTGCCTGAGCTGAACGATTAAAATAAATTTATTTAGATAATTCTTTAAAAATGGGCCCTTGAAGCCAAAATAACAGGCTCAATCAAATGGTCAGCAGGAGAGACCTAGCCTAAGAGGCAAATGATAATGAATACCCACAGACCAGTCTCTCCTATTATTATATATAAGCTGAATCCTAATGATTGATTAGTAATAGCGCCGTACCACGCTACACCTTGCGCTATGTTGCGCTGGTCCGGCTCTTTAAAGCCACGTATAGTAATATGGTCAGCAATAGGGTCAAAACCTCCAATGTTCGGTAGCAAGCCCCCTGTTGCCAGATCACTGACCAGTATTCACTAAAAGTTAAATTGTAATGCTATATCGTTAATCCTACGCGTTTCAGAACCACCGTTACAGGTGGAACATCATCAGGGATTATTAGTGTCAAACGATAATCTTTAATATGGATGCCGGATCGCACGGTTGTGTGCATTAATGAACCTCCCGGCTCGTGCACGATCAAGATATAATGGTCGCACACGAGCCGGCGAGGTGCCGGTCTTTTAAACAGCTAGGGCCCTCCCCCCATACTGACATGCCCCCGGCGTGCCACCAATCCTCATCCGACACGTCACTCTGGACCTGTCAGGACTGTGGCACGCCTCCCATTTTCGGCAGCCAATAGGGTATAGGTAGGACGACTAGCGTCCCTCGTAACGCTGGAGATCCGAAAAGCGGATCTAGTACTCAAGTGGGGAATAATACATTCAAAAGTGGGAGCAATGCCCTGTGCAGAGGACAATGTGCCGAACATCCAGCACAAATCCCCGCTCTTGCCAGAACACAGAGTTCACCGAGTGTACGGCACTAAATCATCTGAATGACACCAAAGTTGCGTCAAGTTGTTATGACGACCAGCCGGACGCATACAGATCCATGGGCAGGTTACAAGCAAGTAACGCTGTTCCTCATCAATATACAGATGTTAAAATTCCAAAGACATCTCACAACTATGGATTAAATGTAAACCTTCACAAAATTCAATGTTGTCATCAATAGCTCACACCTTCTGGAGTGCACTCGTTACGCTATCAGAGTGGTACACATCTCTAGTGAGAAGTCATTAGACAGCTTTCATGACTATCAAGAATTGTAGGACATCATTCAATACTATACCTATACAAGGACTTAGATTAGCCTCATACCGTATATAATAACGGAACATACTCAACCAACTTGTAAATCAAGGGTACATATGCTTCTAAATGTTAGAGTTCTGGATGACACAGCGGTGTCATAGGAAACAGGCATACGAAATTTGTTCGTTCAAGCCCAGGGGAGCAATGGTGCGCAGTCGAAAAATCCACTGTGCTTCCTTTTGAAGGATAATTTTATTCAAATCACCTCCTCTCATCGTGGGTCTCACATATTCAATACCTTGGAATCTCAGAGAGGAACTATCCCCATTGTGAAATTCCCATATGTGCCGAGATATCGGGGTATCATCCTTCCTTCTGCAGTCCCCTATATGATCCCGGATCCTCCTCCTGAACTCTCTAATGGTCTTGCCGATATATTGTTTTTCGCATATACAGGTAATCATATACACAATGCCCTTTGTTCGACAATTGATATAGGTCCTGTTCTCAAAAGTTCTTCCTGTACTCATGCTTTTGAAAGTCGTGCCACATTGAATAGAGGCACACGCCTTGCACGATCCACATCTATATGTCCCTTTGATGTTGCTATTAAGCCATGTAGTGGAAGAGTCCTGTCTCCCCATATGGCTATGTACCACATGATCCTTGACATTCCTACCCCTCCTGAACGTAATAAGGGGAGAATGTCCCACTAGCTTTCCAATATCCGGATCAGCCTCTAGAATCCCCCAATAGCATTGGAGGATTTCTCTTACCTCAGAACTAGCTGAGTCAAACGTGCCAATGACCCTGATAATATTGTCATCGCTTTGCTTTGGTCTGGGATTCAATAAATCATCACGGTTACATCCTAGGGCGTTCTGATAAGCCCCTCTTAAAATATGCCTTGGGTATCCTCTATTAATAAATCTGTTTTCCAGTTCACGTGCTGATATTTTAAAGTCAGATACAGTGGAGCAGTTTCGTCGTGCCCTCAAGTATTGACCCTTTGGTATTCCCCGTTTTAAATTCATAGGGTGACAGCTCTCCCACCTCAGCAAACTATTTGTGGCCGTCTCTTTGCGAAACATGTTGGTATGAATATTGCCACCCGCGGTCTTAGATATCACTATATCCAAAAATGTAATTTTATTCACACTGATCTCTGATGTGAAAAACAGACCTTTATCATTTACATTGAGTATAGCAACGAATTCCTCAAACTCCACCTGGGTCCCTTTCCATAATATTAAAATGTCATCGATAAATCTTATCCATAGTATGATATGCGATACCCATTGTTCCATTTTTTCACAGAAAACACATAACTCTTCCCACCAACCCAGGTATAAGTTCGCATACGTGGGTGCACACGGGCTCCCCATCGCAACTCCCCTGAGTTGGTGGTAATATTTCTGGTCAAATAGGAAGAAATTGTGCTCAAGAACAAATTTAAGGAGAGAGATAACAAATTCATTGTGAGCTGCAAACTGAGTTCCTCCTGTATCCAGAGGAGAATAGGGAAAGTTAGGAGCACTCCGACACCTTGGAAGTCCAGGTACAAAGGGGGGTCACTCATCAGGAGTAGCTCGTCTCAAGCTGGTGAAGAAATCCAAAACCCCTACCCGCCTGGTTCGAGTGGTCAGTGGTAGGTTGCTAGGCAAGACTCAGGGATAGAGTTATAATATTTTTAGGGGGGACTGTCAGGGATCATTACCAAGTATATTGTTTGAAAAATATTATCCTCACACATATGTATATACATTTCAGTTCTTTGTGTAATATACTGATATATATAACAAGTTCTTTGTTCATGTCGGACACACCTATGGAAGACACCGCCCCCTGGAATGCAAGAAGAGTGAGTCTGAGAAACTGGTGGGGGCTTGGGCACTCCCACATCTCTGGGGAGGAGGCATGTGTCTCTTTCTGTGTTTCTTTGTTCTGAATAAAAAGTTTTTCAGTCTTCCTCCTGACTGAGAGAGGGAAGCTGTACAAAACATCTGTGTGGTGTACTTCTCTCCAGGCATGCCTTCAGCTTTCAATTTACAGAGGTGGTTATTCGGTGTGTGTGATAAACCAGTCTTTGGGGGATGTAATATTCCTTATTTTCAGGTTGTGAATAAATCTCCCATGCCATCTATAAAAGGGAGAGGTGTCATGAGTTATGTTTTAAAGCCCATGCATCAGGTAAATGTCCCTGACTGTGGGGGATAATCAGGATGTCCTTTTCCAGAGACATAATCAAATTAGTTTGCATGACAACACAAGGACCAACTTTGTCTCTGTGGGGCTCCCATCACACCTGGGTGCTAATATAATCAATACTTTGGAAGCCAGACAGCGAGACTCCAGTACCCACATGTCTACAGAAATGGCTGTATGGGACAAAAGAAATATAATCCTTCAAAGCCCCCCCTGTCATAATTCATATTGTATATAACCCAGCTAGGTGTATATGATCCAGGACCTCAGACGCTCCTTGGGTCTCAAGCGCAGGGATTCTCGGCCATGAGAAACCCCAGAACTAGATGTTGGTTACAATTATTAATATTTCATAGTCATGTTTGGTATGCCAAGGTTGGTTAATATATACCCGGGAACTTGTCGGACATAGTATCTCGCTACGAGATTCATATAAAGAGTTATGACCGATTAGAATTGTGTCCGACAACTTTCCCTGTTTTGCATGAAATACGTAAGAGTTCTGTTATTCTTTGCTTTATTCCCTTTTATTTTGTAACTGTTTTGCTTATATGTATGTCATTTTATTTACAGCATTTTTGTAACCTTTTTTGTAAGCACTGTACTTTCGTATATTAAACCTTAAAATTAATAAGTTTGTTCCTTGCTGCTCTAAACCTACCCACAACCTCGAAGAGGAAAAGCATAACCTGTTGAATGCTATTTAGATTCAGTGTGTGCCTGTGTGAACGTGTGCGTTACCAGGAGGAGGCTCTTGTCGGCCTAATACGGCAAGTGGTGGCAGCGTTTTGTGTGGATGTGTGAACTGGTTTTGGGGTGCGCTTTAACTCGTTATTAGCCTGTTGCGATAGGTGTGTGTAATAGTGAGAGTGGACAAGCGGAGTTCCCCTTTACAGTAGCATCCAAGTCACGTGTGCCGGGAGTGGTGTTCGTGACAGTGTGAAATACAGACCTGACAGAAACTGCTGGGAGTGATGATCCAGCCGTTCTGCATGAGAGACTTGCTGCTGTGTAACAGTGGAAACGTCGCCTTCTATGCGCTGAACTTGATCGGACAATTGAGAGACATTAGTCGTAAGAGCCTGTATCTCAAATTTATAGGTCATCTCAAGACGATTCACATAACGCTCCATGTCCTGTTTAGTGGGCAATGTGGCGAGCTGTTGTCTCAGGCCCTGTAAATCATCTCCCATGCTAGCAGAGCCGACACTGTGGGGAGAGGAATGTAGATCCAAATCCCGAGGAGAAGCAGGCATCGATGCAGACCCCAGCATGCCAGAGGATGAGGAAGGAGAGACCCGGGTGCCATGACTAACACCACGTGGCGAGCAGGACGGAGCGGGAAGCGCCATGACAGTTCCAGAAGGACCCATCTCCACCCCCGCCTGCATGGAAGGAAACGGACCCAGGGAGCCAGAGGGGTACTGTCGGTACCTGATGCTGCAGCGGCAACCCCCGAAGAAGACTCCTCTGCAAGCGGGAATCCTGTTCCAGTTCGTCTCCCCTCCAGCGGCGCCATCTTGGGAGACGGCCCGGCAGCAGCGTCGGTGAGGAATCTTTGAATGGAGCCGGCTGAAGACATCTGCCTCGTACAGTATGGAGTCCCCGTGGTTGCCTTAGATTTCCTGACCATTAGGTAGGTTCAAGTGTGTCTTTTTAGTATGCTTATGAGCGGGTTATGGAAGTGCAGGAACGGAGCTCTCAAGCAGCAGGTCTGGTCAGCGCCATGTCCAAGCCACGCCCCATCTTATGACTTTCTCATACTGAAAATATGTATTTACTTTATTTATTACTTCAGTGATACAAGGAATTTTATTTGTTTTCCAGTTGAATGCAATTATATTTCGTGCTGCATCTAAAATTCTGCAACAGACCCATCTATTTTCTTTGGCGATTAGATTCACTCTCATATTTAATAGAGCTAATTCTATTGTAAGAATTTCTTTACTTTCTCCAATAATTTGATTAATTAGAGCAGAAACTTTTGACCAAAAGGTCTTTAATTTTCCACACCTCCACCAAATATGTAACAAATCACCCGTTATGCCACAGTCTCTCCAACATAACCCGTTGTTGTTAGAGTTGAACTGGGCCAATTTTTTGGGATGTAAATATATACGTGGGGGTGTGGCTTGGAGCGCAACGAGAACGATCGTCATGAGACAGTAGCTCCATCCTTATCCTATGTTTTACTAATCCTGCTGTCATCCTATCTATTATAAAACACCTCCGGACGGTCTGGCGACATCCTAGCACACGAGGAGAAGGTAATGGGTCCCACAGGTGGCCAGTTGGCGGCTGAGAAGCTGCAGGAGTTTGTTCGCAGTGATGGACAAGATGGCGTGCGCTCGCCGATGCCTCAGCGCGCATGTGGGGCGGATAAACCGGCTGCTGCTGGGACGTCTGCTTCAGTAGAGCCTGAACTTACCTTGAAAGATGTCATGGAAAAACTGCTATTGGCGATCTCATCCTGTAAAACCTCACTTACAGGTAAGCTGGAGGAGGTTAAAATAGACATAGGTCTCATTAGACAGGATATGCCGGCCATGAGGGAACGCATATCACATGCTGAGGAGCGTATTTCTGGTCTGGAGGATCGGATTGACCCTGTACCCAGGGCCCTGTCAGCCTTGGAAGAGGCCGCTGAGCTATGGAAGCAGAAATCTGTTGATTTAGAGAATCGGCTACGCCGAAATTACATCAGGGATCTGGGATTGCCTGAAAAGGCCGAAGGTCAGGATTCTATAGACTTTATGGTTAAATGGCTGCATGAGCTGTTTCCAGATGCAGTATTCTCTGCTGCCTTTGCGGTGGAGAGAGCTCACAGAGTACCGGCTCGACCCTTACCACCGGGGGCACCTCCCAGAACTATGCTGGCACACTTATTGAATAGCAATGACCGGGATTTGATCCTTCGTTTGGCTCGCAAAAAGCAGGATATCAGATTCAATGGAGCTGCGGTATCTATATTCCCTGATTTCAGCGCGGAGCTGCAAAAAAGGCATGCTACTTTCATGTCGGTGAAAAGACGGCTTAGAGATTTACAAATCCACACACAGTCCCCTGTAGATAGCGCCACACACAGCCCCCTGTAAATAGCGCCACACAGCCCCTCTCTTGTAGATAGTGCCACACACAGCCCCCTGTAGATAGTGCCACACAGCCCCCTGTAGATAGTGCCACACACAGCCCCCCTTGTAGATAGTGCCACACACAGCCCCCCTTGAAGATAGTGCCACACACAGCCCGCCTCCCCCCTAGTAGATAGCGGCACACTCCCCCCTCCCTTGTAGATAGTGCCACACACAGCCGGCTTCCCCCCTTGTAGATAGCAGCACACTCCCCCCTCCCCCTTGTAGATAGCGCCACACACAGCCCGCTGCCCCTTTGTAAATAGCGCCACACTCCCCCCCTAGTAAATAGTGCCACATTCCCCGCCTTTTAAATAGCGCCACACTCCCACCCCTTGTACTTAGCGCCACACTGTGAACAGACCGGTGAGCGGTAGCCTACCTCTACCACTCTCCGCTCTGCCTGGTGTGACTTACCGGAGGAGCCGAGGAGGTCATGCGGCGCAGGCAGCGGCGGAGTTTCTTCTAGGGTCGGTGACAGCCAGGGCCGGCCTTAGCTTGGATGGCGCCCTGTGCGGGACTCTCTATTGCCGCCCCCTACACAAATAAAAAATGAACCACATATATGGACACGCTGGAACATATATACTGTACATACAAAAAGACATATATTTAGACATACAGGCAAATATACATACACACATACAGGTAAATATATAGACATACAGACACATTATATATATATGTATATATATATATATATATATATATATATATATATACACACGCACACACACACACACACACACACACACACACCGGCAGATAAATACACAGACAGGGACATATACAAATACATAAAAGGCACATATATAGAAACACAAAGACACATTCACAAACAGACCCATATATACGCACACAGGCACATATGTACACAGCACAGATAATCTAGTAGATGTTACCTGCAGTCCTATGTAACACCACAGATAACACAGAGATAGCTCTCTAAATACAGATAGTAGTGTTACCTGCAGTCCTATGTAACACCACAGATAACACAGTGATAACTCTCTTAGTACAGATAATGTAGTAGCTGTTGCCTGCAGTTCTATGTAACACCACAGATAACACATTGTAGCAGAGCTGAGATTGTAATTTAGCGCAATGTGTTATCTGTGGTGTTACATAGGACTGCAGGCAACAGCTGCTACATTATCTGTATTCAGAGAGTTATCACTGTGTGTTATCTGTGGCGTTACATAGGACTGCAGGCAACAGCTGCTACATTATCCGGAATCAGAGTTATCACTGTGTTATCTGTAGTGTTACATAGGACTGCAGGTAACATCTACTACATTATCTGTACTCAGAGAGTTATCACTGTGTTATCTGTAGTGTTACATAGGACTGCAGGTAACATCTACTACATTATCTGTACTCAGAGAGTTATCTCTGTGTTATCTGTGGTGTTACATAGGACTGCAGGTAACATCTACTACATTATCTGTACTGTGTAGCAGAGCTGATATTGTAATTTAGCACACAGTACAGATAATGTAGTAGATGTTACCTGCAGTCCTATGTAACACCACAGATGACACAGAGATAACTCTCTAAATACAGATAGTAGTGTTACCTGCAGTCCTATGTAACACTACAGATAACACAGTGATAACTCTCTGAGTACAGATAATGTAGTAGATGTAAGAGACAAAGACATGCAGAGACACAGAGAGACAGAGACACGGAGACACAGAGACACACACACACACACACACACACACACACACTGTAACATATACACACACACACACACACACACACACACTGTAACATATACACACACACAGACACTCACCATGTCTCCTTGCTGACAGGTCAGGACGGGCTGTGTGTGGGCGGAGCTTTCTTTCTGCTTCTCGGCAGAGCACAGAGTAGAGGCAGAGCTGGAAGGCTGCAGCACGGGAGTGGACCTGTCCCCTGACCTGAGTCATCTGACCTCATGTCACTGACGTGCGGTCAGGTGACTGGACTGGTCCACTCACTGGCCGTCACAGACCCCAGTCAGAACGCCGTAATGTCCTGGCTGTTCCTAAGCTGCTGCAGGTGTCCGACATACGGGGCGCCTGTCAGCAGCGATCAGCTGCTCCTTGGCGCCCCCCTTCCCTATCCTCCGGGTTGCGCCCGGGGGACATGCCCCACCTGCCCCCCCCCCTAGCTACGCCCCTGTGTTACGTTATATGGTACATGTGTTCCTTTTTTGTACCAAAGACCTGTGAGGTTTCATGTTTTTTGCCTTGCACAACTATGCTGGTTTTGTTTACAGTATAGATATCTGCATACGTGGTATTACTCCTATATAGAATATGTGGTACATGTCAAATGGCTATGATAACAGGTATGTCATGGAATGTTAGGTGTTTGGGTACTGCTAAGAAAAGAGCTATGGTTTTTGCACAGGTTAGAAAATATTCCCCACATAGTCTGTGTATACAGGAAACACATTTGACTTCTGATAAACTACGTGTGTTGAATAGACCCTGGGTTCAATGGTCAAGTAACTCCTGTTATTCGTCCTATTCTCGCAGAGTGTCTATACTAGTACACAAGTCCCTTAGGTGGGAGGTAGATACTGTAAAGACAGATGCTGATGGGCGATTTATATTCATACATGCGTATATAAATAATGTCCCATATGTTCTCTTAGGGGTTTATATTCCTCCACTGGCCTCATTATCGTTATTACACCAAGCGGTTAATTTCTCGGCGGCGTGTCCTGGTGATAGACTGCTATGTATGGGTGATATTAATATGGTCATGAATAATGCTCTGGATAGACTTAGACATGCCCAGTTGAAGGTCTCTTCGCATGCTCCGGACACACATCTTAGTCTTTTGATATCGGAGCTCGGGTGGACAGACATATATAAGTTTCTATTTCCTAATACTAGAGTGTATTCATGTTCCTCTTTGGGACATAATTCGCTGTCGCGTATAGATTTTATGTTTGGTAATTATTTATTAATGGCTATGTCGCCTCAAATCTCGTATAAACCTAGGGGAGTGTCTGATCACTCCCCTGTTTTGGCGAGTATTCGTCTTCCGGATATTTCTAGACCGAGGGGATGACCATTTTGGTTGACTGCAATTGGTGCGAATGATAGGATCCCTGATCAGTTACAAGTATTTTTGCAAGTTCATCAGGATTTTGATAATGTGGGTATTATGTGGGACACTACTAAATCATATCTGCGGGGTTGTCTTCAATCCTCTATCTCATATTTAAAGCGTTCTGCTTCTAAGGTGGAGGATGAATTAGCTGGGAAATGCTCTGATTTGGAAGCGATTTATGTTACAGATCCCACTGATGTTAATAGACAAAACTGGCTGGATTCTGGGAGACAATATTTGCTGCTCTTACATGATCGGACTCATTGTAAACAATTTTTTGTTAAACAAACTCAGTTTGAATTTGGCAACTAGTCAAGCAAACTGTTGGCTTATATAATTCGTCAAAACTCCCCTCCATCATGAAAATTAGGGGGCAGGATGGAGGTATTATTTTGGATAATGTGGGAATTGCAGAACGTTTCGCACAATATTATAGAGACCTATACACCTCTAGGGTGCAGTATAATGGGGTGGAGCTTTCTGACTATTTGGATTGTGTCATCTTTCCTACTTTGTCTGAAGCTGATAGATTGTCACTTGAGGCCGATATTGCACCAGAGGAAGTGGCGCGTGCACTTCAGGATTTAGCAAAGGGCAAATAACCAGGCCCGGAGGGGATAACTGTTGAAGTTTATAGTAAATACACTGAAATATTGACACCCATTCTACATTCCATGTTTTTATATACACACACTCACGGTTCTCTACCCGAATCACTCAATGATGCCACTGTCGTAATCTTGCTAAAGCCAGGCAAGGATCCTTTGGATTGTGGATCATATAGGCCAATTTTGCTCTTGAACAGTGACTATAAAGTCCTTACTAAGGTTTTGGTGAATAGACTATGTGCTGTAATATTGAAGATTTTACACCCTGATCAGTCAGGATTTATGCCTGGGAAATCAACATCTGATAATATTCGCAGAGCACAGATAGTGATGCAAATTGGATTCGCCCTACAGACGGATTGGGCCATGGCCTCGTTAGACACAGCCTAGGTCTTCGACTCTATCGAGTGGCCTTACTTATTAGGGATATTGCAGCAGTTTGGTTTTGGTCCCCTGTTCATACGCTGGATATCCACAATATATCAGTCCCCCAGGGCCCAAATTTTGGTGCATGGACTATTGTCCCCATATTTTCAATTGGCACAGGGCACCAGACAGGGTTGCCCTTTGTCACCCATTTTGTTTGCCATTGTCCTAGAACCGTTAGCTATGGCCATACGTCAACAGCAGTCATATCATGGGATACAGTTTTGGGGTAGGGAGGACAGAATTGGCCTGTATTCTGATGATATGGTTCTTTTCATGTCTAGACCTAAAGATACATTGCCAGCTGTGACAGACTTAATAGATAGGTTTGGGAGATTTTTGGGATTGTACATCAACTGGAATAAATATTTTTTCTACCATTGCAAGACTTGGGCTGGGCTTCGGTAGAATGTGGACTTAAAGTAGTGTCGAGTTTTAAATATTTGGGTATTGTGATGAGCAAGGGCTCAGATATACGTAATAATATTTATCCTTTATTGGATTATGTAAAGGACAAGTTTAAAATTTGGAGCTCGTTACCCTTGGCGGTTACAGGACGCATTAACTTGATTAAAATGATTATACTTCCTAAATGTCTTTATATTCTGGAACACATAGCAGTACCAATACCATTGTCATTCTTTAAAAACTTACATGCTGTTTTGCCTTCCTTTATTTGGGGCTCAAATAGGTCGAAATTTAAATTGACTTCACTGCAGAGGCCTAAATTATTAGGGGGTACATCACTTCCAGACTTCTACCTATACTATTTGTCAGGCCAATTACGTTATCTTAACACATGGGTTAGTCTAGATATTTTAGCTAACAGAGAACATTACCTTGCTTTTTATTTGGATATGCCCAACTTGTGGCCTGTTCTGGAAGGTATGCCCCACTCTTGGAGGAAATTGGTACCATTACATAGAATTGCTGCACAGGTATGGCATGCTACTATTTTTTTTTATCTCATTCACTGGTGTTGTTGATGAGCAGTCTCTGTGGCATAGTCCCTCTCTGGTGCATATGACGGCCTCCTTGGATCCACAGTTTTAGGTGGGACAGGGTGTGAAATGTGTTTGAGATTTATACACAGAAGGTCATGTGAATACATTTGCACAAATACAGGAGGATTTTTGTATCCCAGGGGATGACTTCTATAAGTTTTTACAGATCAGACATGCCCTTCAGTCTCAATTTCCTCAGGCAGGACGGAGTATATCTAATTTTCCCCTCATTGGGGTTTTCAAATCGCAGGGCCCTAGAGGTTTAATTTCGGCTATCTACTCTTTCTCTATGAGGAATACAATCTAAATTGGTGGCTGCTCCATTGGTAGTAGAGGCTAAGTGGAAAGGACTTATTCCCGATATACACTACAGTTCAAAAGTTTGGGGTCACCCGGACAATTTTGTGTTTTCCATGAAAACTCACACTTATATTTATCAAATGAGTTGCAAAATGACTAGAAAATATAGTCAAGACATTGACAAGGTTAGAAATAATGATTTTTATTTGAAATAATAATTTTCTCCTTCAAACTTTGCTTTTGTCAAAGAATGCTCCATTTGCAGCAATTACAGCATTGCAGACCTTTGGCATTCTAGCTGTTAATTTGCTGAGGTAATCGGGAGAAATTTCACCCCATGCTTCCAGAAGCCCCTCCACAAGTTAGATTGGCTTGATGGGCACTTCTTGCGTACCATACGGTCAAGCTGCTCCCACAACAGCTCTATGGGGTTGAAATCTGGTAACTGCGCTGGCCACTCCGTTACAGATAGAATACCAGCTGCCTGCTTCTTCCCTAAATAGTTCTTGCATAATTTGGAGGTGTGCTTTGGTTCATTGTCCTGTTGTAGGATGAAATTGACTCCAATCAAGCGCTGTCCATAGGGTATGGCAGGGCGTTGCAAAATGGAGTGATAGCCTTCCTTATTCAAAATCCCTTTTACCTTGTACAAATCTCCCACTTTACCAGCACCAAAGCAACCCCAGACCATCTTATTACCTCCACCATGCTTGACAGATGGTGTCAGGCACTCTTCCAGCATCTTTTCAGTTGTTCTGCGTCTCACAAATGTTCTTCTGTGTGATCCAAACGCCTCAAACAATGATTCGTCTGTCCATAACACTTTTTTCCAATCTTTCTCTGTCCAATGTCTGTGTGCTTTTGCCCATATTAATCTTCTCCTTTTATTAGCTAGTCTCAGATATGGCTTTTTCTTTGCCACTCTGCTCTGAAGGCCAGCATCCCGGAGTCGCCTCTTCACTGTAGACGTTGACACTGGCGTTTTGCGTGTACTATCTAATGAAGCTGCCAGTTGAGGACCTGTGAGGCGTCTATTTCTCAAACTAGAGACTCTAATGTACTTGTCTTGTTGCTCAGTTGTGCAGCGGGGCCTCCCACTTCTCTTTCTACTCTGGTTAGAGCCTGTGTGTGCTGTCCTCTGAAGGGAGTAGTACACACCGTTGTAGGAAATCTTCAGTTTCTTGGCAATTTCTCGCATGGAATAGCCTTCATTTCTAAGAACAAGAATAGACTGTCGAGTTTCACATGAAAGCTCTCTTTTTCTAGCCATTTTGAGAGTTATATCGAACCCACAAATGTAATGCTCCAGATTCTCAACTAGCACAAAGGAAGGACAGTTTTATAGCTCCTCTAAACAGCAAAACTGTTTACAGCGGTGCTAACATAATTGTACAAGGGTTTTCAAGGGTTTTCTAATCATCCATTAGCCTTCTAACACAGTTAGCAAACACAATGTACCATTAGAACACTGGAGTGATAGTTGCTGGAAATGGGCCTCTATACACCTATGTAGATATTGCATTAAAAACCAGACGTTTGCAGCTAGAATAGTCATTTAGCACATTAACAATGTATAGAGTGTATTTCTGATTAATTTAATGTTATCTTCATTGAAAAAAACTGTGCTTTTCTTGCAAAAATAAGGACATTTCTAAGTGACCCTAAACTTTTGAACGGTAGTGTAGATACTGAGATACGGAATGATATCTTACACTCCCATTTATTGGTGTCCCCAGCATCTAATAAAAGAATGACACAACTTTTCATTATACATCAAAGTTACTTGACAGCAGTCAGGCTCAATAAAATGTGTGTCATAGGTGTGGAGCTTCTGGAGCGGATTTCTGGCATATGATATGGATGTGTTCATGGATATAATCATTCTGGGAAGATGTTGTAATGCTGCTTACTGGGGTTCTACAATTCAATTTCAGTTTCTCCTCTATTATGCTTGTTCGGAATTGTATCTTAGGACATATGGTCTAGCCATACTAGAATATTTTTAAGGGAGGTATTGTTTATGGCTCGCATTGTATAGGCATAGGGGGTGTGTGGAGAAATTTGCTAAGGTTTGGGGACAGTGGTGCGATTCGCCGCTTACACAGTACACTCCGCATAGATATGTTGATCTTAGAGATGCTTTGTTAACATTATCCACTGAGAGAGTTGGTTAATTTTGCGATACTCAGCTGTTTGTATGTAATCTGATATGTCTCAACACTGCATGTTGCTTTTCTGCTTTTAATACTTTGTGTATGTTGTAAATTTGATATCTGTACTCAATATTATGGATATGATGTAATATTTTTGATATTGTAAAATTGTTATGCTTTTGTGCAAGGCACTGTTAGGCCTCATGCACACAACCGTAGCCATGTGCACGGCCGTGATTTTCGGGTTGGCCGGGGGCAAATCACGGGCCATAAACATGGCCGCAGCCATTATTTTCTATGTGCCTGGACTGTACTTCCTGCGGTTGTGTGCATGGCCCCATAGGAATGAATGGGGCCGCAATTCTCCCGTGGATTTTTGGGGGAATTGCAGCCGCAAAAGCACGTTCGTGTGCATGGGGCCTTACTCTTTAGTAAAACGAGTTTAAAAAAAAAAGGAAATAAGTATTTGATCCCTTGCTGATTTTGTAAGTTTACCCACTGTCAAAGTCATGAACAGTCTAGAATTTTTAGGCTAGGTTAATTTTACCAGTGAGAGATAGATTATATAAAAAAAGAAAACAGAAAATCACATAGTCAAAATTATATATATTTATTTGCATTGTGCACAGAGAAATAAGTATTTGATCCCCTACCAACCATTAAGAGTTCAGCCTCCTCCAGACCAGTTACACGCTCCAAATCAACTTGGTGCCTGCATTAAAGACAGCTATCTTAAATGGTCACCTGTATAAAAGACTCCTGTCCACAGACTCAATTAATCAGTCTGACTCTAACCTCTACAACATGGGCAAGACCAAAGTGCTTTCTAAGGATGTCAGGGACAAGATCATAGACCTGCACAAAGCTGGAATGGGCTACAAAACCATTAGTAAGACGCTGGGTGAGAAGGAGACAACTGTTGGTGCAATAGTAAGAAAATGGAAGACATACAAAATGACTGTCAATCGACATCGATCTGGGGCTCCATGCAAAATCTCACCTCGTGGGGTATCCTTGATCCTGAGGAAGGTGAGAGCTCAGCCGAAAACTACACGGGGGGAACTTGTTAATGATCTCAAGGCAGCTGGGACCACAGTCACCAAGAAAACCATTGGTAACACATTACGCCATAATGGATTAAAATCCTGCAGTGACCGCAAGGTCCCCCTGCTCAAGAAGGCACATGTACAGGCCCGTCTGAAGTTTGCAAATGTACATCTGGATGATTCTGAGAGTGATTGGGAGAAGGTGCTGTGGTCAGATGAGACTAAAATTTAGCTCTTTGGCATTAACTCAACTCGCCGTGTTTGGAGGAAGAGAAATGCTGCCTATGACCCAAAGAACACCATCCCCACTGTCAAGCATGGAGGTGGAAACATTATGTTTTGGGGGTGTTTCTCTGCTAAGGGCACAGGACTACTTCACCGCATCAATGGGAGAATGGATGGAGCCATGTACCGTCAAATCCTGAGTGACAACCTCCTTCCCTCCACCAGGACATTAAAAATGGCTCGTGGCTGGGTCTTCCAGCATGACAATGACCCGAAACATATAGCCAAGGCAACAAAGGAGTGGCTCAAAAAGAAGCACATTAAGGTCATGGAGTGGCCTAGCCAGTCTCCAGACCTTAATCCCATCGAAAACTTATGGAGGGAGCTGAAGATCCGAGTTGCCAAGCGACAGCCTCGAAATCTTAATGATTTACAGATGATCTGCAAAGAGGAGTGGGCCAAAATTCCATCTAAAATGTGTGCAAACCTCATCATCAACTACAAAAAAACGTCTGACTGCTGTGCTTGCCAACAAGGGTTTTGCCACCAAGTATTAAGTCTTGTTTGCCAAAGGGATCAAATACTTATTTCTCTGCGCACAATGCAAATAAATATATATAATTTTGACAATGTGATTTTCTGTTTTTTTTTTTATATAATCTATCTTTCACTGGTAAAATTAACCTAGCCTAAAAATTCTAGACTGTTCATGTCTTTGACAGTGGGCAAACGTACAAAATCAGCAAGGGATCAAATACTTATTTCCTTCACTGTATATATATATATATATATATATATATATATATATATATATATATATACGTAAGTGGATTTTTTTTTCCGTTACAAGATGATTTATACATTTTGTATTTTGACAGGTATAGTTTATAGCAGTCAGCCATTCATCCAACGGAAAATCTTTTCGTAAATCTTTTTCCCATTGTAGCATGTAAATTTGCCTTTAATTTTTCCAGATATTAATTTGTTATAAATCGGGGATAAACCATTTGAGTGTGCTATAGACTCAATGTCCCATAATAGATTCAACAATTTTATATCTATTAATGATACTTTTGATTTGGGAAAGTTTCAAGAACTCTTTGTCACCTATACTATAATGCAGTTATAACCATTCTGGTGAAGACAACCTGGGTTCTAAGCAGCAAAGTCCATCTCACCTTGCGGTCAGCTCTGGCGAATACCTTAGAGTAGCCTTAGACTCTGTCGACCAGAGTGGTTACAGATTAGAGGTTGCGAGTTTACGTGCACGCACTCTCCCAGCAGACTCCAGCAGCCTTTAGGTATCGCTCCGCTTGCATCACAACATCATTGCCTGAGTATATTCAAGATTATGAGGATGTATTTTCTGAAGTTGGTTCTGAATCTCTCCCTCCTTATAGACGGTAAGACTGTCCTATCATACTCCTCCCTAATGCTAAGCTGCCCAACCTTTCGAGCCCCTTTATTGTTGAGGTTGAGAAATATGTGTGGGGGCTGTGTTGTCTCAAGGGTCTTCTGTATTGACCAACTTACACCCCTGCGCTTTTTTTTCTAGTAAATTTTCTTCCACTGAAAAGAACTATGATATAGGTAATTGTGAGCTTCTTGCTATTAAGTGGGCATTTGAAGAGTGGCGCCACTTTCTAGAGGGGGCAAGACATCAAATTACTGTACGGACTGGCCATAAAAACCTGACTTTTTTTAGAATCAGCCAAAAGACTCAATCACAGACAGGCTAGGTGGGCCTTGTTTTTATTTTACCAAATTTGACTTCATTGTAACCTACAGACCCTGGTCTAAAAATGTCAGGGCCAACGCATTATCCCATAGCTCTTGTTCCTCACAGGTCCCCGACTTTCATCCTGAACCTATTTTATCTAAGGGGATAGTGGTTTCTGAAATATCATCCGCTCTTACAACTGAAATTAACTACTTCACAACTGCCATGCGGCTATATACGTTCCAACTGCCGATGCCCCGTGCAGTTGCTACGAGTATAAACGTTGACAGCCTTGAACAGGGTTTATTGTCTGCAGTGCTGCTTCAGTATGAGCAGCGCTGCACTTTCATGTCTGCCGGGGCTTTAAGAGCCCCAGACTACACCCCCCACTGTAGATAGCGACCCCACACAACCCCCTATAGATAGCGCAAATCCCCTGCAGATAGCGCTACCTAAGCTCCCTATAGGAGCGGAATCCCCGGCCAGCTCTCTGGTCGGGAATTCCCCTCCTAGAGGGAGCCCCCGACGTCTCTCCATCCCTGCTGTAAATAGTGCCCCCCCTGTAGATATCAACTCCCCCCTGTAGATAGCGCCACCTAAACTCCCACTAGGAGCAGAATCCTCGGTGTCAGATCGCTCTGTGCCAAGGATTCCACTTCTAGAGATTGTCCCTGACGTCACTGTCCATTTGGACAGTGATGTCAGAGGCTCTCTCTAGGAGCGGAATCCCCGGACGACACTCTGACCGGGGATTCCGCTACTGGACAAACCCCTGGCGTCACTATCCATATATGGACAGTGACATCAGCGGCTCTCTCTAGGAGTGGAATCCCCAGTGTCAGATAGCTCTGTGCACACACTCTCCCAGCAGACTTGAGGTATCGCTCCACTTGCATTTACATAAGGCCGGATTCACACGAGCGTGTTCAGTCCGTGATATACGGTCCGCCGGTCGGCCGCATTTCCCGGACTGAACACACTGCACGGAGCTAGGCTCCTAGCATCATCGTTATCTATGACACTAGGAGTCCCTGCCTCTCCGCGGAACTACTGTCCCGTACTGAAAACATGTTTTCAGTACGTGACCGTTTTCCCGCAGCGAGGCAGTGACTTCTAGCATCATAGATAACGATGACGATAAGAGCCAGCTCACTGCAGTGTGCTCAGTCCGGGAAATGCAGCCGACCTGCGGACCGCATATCACGGACTGAACACGCTCGTGTGGATCCGGCCTAACGATCCGACTCGGGAGAAATTGCATAACAAATTTTGGGGTCCCTTTTCTCCTGTATTCCTTGTAAAAATTAAACATTTTCAGCCTAAACTACATATTATTGGAAAAAAGGTAGATTTAAATTTTCACCGCCCAATTCGAATAAAATCTATGAAACACCTGTGAGGTGGGCTCACTACAACACTAATTTAAAATGGCGCTCTTTCCCTTCCAAGTCCTCTCGTGTGCCCAAACAGCAGTTTGCGATCATATATGGGGTATCGCTGTACTCGGGAGAAAATGCTTTACAAACATTGAGGTGCCTTTTTTCCTATAGTAGTTGTGAAAATGAAAAATTTTGAGCTAGAACTACATCTTTTTTTATTTTCACAGCCCAATTCTAATAAAATCAGCAAAAAACCTGTGGGATCAGAATGCTAAATTAGATTAATTCCTCAAGGGGTGCAGTTTACCAAGTGGAGTCACCTTTCAGAGGTTTCCACTGTACTGGTACCTCAGGAGCTCTCTAAATGCAACATGGCACCCTGCAATCAATCCAGCAAAATCTGTGCTCCAAAAGCCAAATGGTGCTCCATCCCTTCTGAGGCCTGCCGTGTATGTAAACAACAGTTTATGACCACATATGGGGTATTTCCCTACTCAGGAGAAGTTACTTTACAAATGTTAGGGTGCTTTTTCTCCTTTATGTTTTTAGAAAATGAAAAATTTTGAGCAAAAGCTACATCTTATTGGAAAAAAAATTGAATTTTTCATTTTCACTGCCCAATTCTAATAAAATCTATATCACGTGTGGGTTAAAATGCTCACTACACCCTTAGATAAAGTCTGTGTGGTGTGTAGTATCCTCAATGATGTCTTTTTGAGGTGTTTTGTTTTGGCACCACAAGACCTCTTCTAACCCGATATGGTGCCTCAAATATATTCTAATAAAAAAAGGCCCCAAAATCCACAAGGTGCACCTTTGCTTCTGAGGCCTGTGTTGAGTCCAGTGGCACACTAGTGCCACATGTGGGATATTTCTAAAAACTGCAGAATCTTGGCAATGTTGAGTTGTGTTTTTCTGTTAACACTTGCTTAATTACAGAAAAAAATGGATTAAAATTCATTGAATTTCTGCAAAAAACATTACGTTTGTAAATTCCACCTCCACGTTGCTTTAATTGTTGTTAAACGCCCGAAGGGTTAAGAAACTTTCTAAATGCTGTTTTGAATACTTTGAGGGGTGCAGTTTTCAAACTGGGCTGATTTATGTTTGTTTGTTTTTTTATATATAGGCCCATCAAAGCTACTTCAGAACTAAACTGGTTTCTAAAAAAAAAAAAAGCCTTTTGAAATTTTCTTGAAAATGTGGGATATTTTTCTTGAAAATGTGAGAAATTGCTGCTAAACTTATAAGCCTTGTAACGTTCTAGAAAAATAAAAGGATGTTAAAAAGCATAATGTCAACGTAAAGTAGACATATGGGTAATGTTAATTAGTAACTATTTTGTGTGGTATAAACATCTTTCTTATATGCAGGTACATTCAAATTTAGAAAAAGGCACATTTTTGGAAATTTTTCCCTAAATTTTAGTATTTTTCATAAAAAAGTATTCAATTTATCGACCAAATTTTACCCCTGACATAAAGTACAAAGTGTCACGAGAAAACTATTTCAGAATCCCTTGGATAGGTGAAAGCATTCTAAAATGATTACCACATAAAGTGTCAGATTTGAAAAATTGGGCTCTGTCAGGAAGGTCGAAAGTGGATGTGGGGGAAGGAGTTAAAAGCACACCTTATTGGAGTAGTACAAAATTGTAGTTACTAATCCTCAACAGTTTGATAATATTCATATGAACTGTTAGGCTGGGTTCCCACGTAGCGTAAATGCTGCGTAATTTCCGTAATGGAATGGAGTGCGGAAATTTCGCAGTATTTAGACTAGCAGCAAAGTGGATGAGATTTAGAAAATCTCATGCCCGCGCTGCGGAAAAAAACTGCTGCGTAAACATTAATAAATTGACCTGCGGTGCAGAATTTAATTCCGCAGCATGTCAATTTATACTTTGTTTTAGTTGATTTTCCGTTGCGGGTTTTCCCCATTGAATTAAATGGGGGTGCAAATCCTGCAGCAGAAAGCCAAGAGTTGTGACTTTTGCGGCGTATTTGCAGCGATTACGCCGCAAAAATCACAACTATGGAAAAAGAAAAAAAACATAACCAGAAGTCTGTGTTTCTTCGTCCTTTCCAGCCTCCTGGGATGAAGCAATCACAAGTTGCAGCAGTCACAAGGGCTGCAGCGTCATTCAGGGAGGCCGGATCCGACTGCAGAGGAGGGACGCGTCGTCATAACAACGGCCTAGGTAAGTATGAGCGTTTTTCGTTTTCCGCAGCGGAAAATCAGTCTGTTAAAACGCACCACAATGGTATCAGATACACCATACTGCAAAACTTGTTGGGATGATAAGTTTTTGACCAATGTACATTACAAAATATTAAAACCTATACCATGCTAATTTGGTTTAGTTTTACATTTCAGAAAAGACTAGATAAAGCTCTCGACGTACCTGCTAAGTGTATCCATAGTTTTTGTAAAAATAGTTGTTTTTTTTCCTTTTATAAAAATGTCTATCAGTGCGTTTTGTGCAAGTTATGAACTTAGATGTGATCGGTAACAGTTCGATCCTGCATACAGAATACAAAGCAGCTGTATCTCAAAAAGTAAAAATGTTTAATAAAAAGTATTTAGAAATATTGGTTATATTCTTCTAAGCGCTATTTATCATGACTTTATCGGTTTGTAAGATTCCCAGTAATTTTGGTCAAATCACATAGCTCTTGTTATAAAGCACACTTGCGGGGAGTTTAGTAAACCATGACAGACATCTGTTTTTCTATGTTTTGTATATAGAAAAATGGCTTACAGATGTGGCTTGCATGTGGCTTACAGATGTTTAGTGTGTTAGACATTGCATCCCTCTAGTGGCCATCCTGTATACCACACATTAATATTGGTGAGTAACCCTTACATGTCTAGATTGGTTCATTTTAGATTATGTGGCCTATTCTGCCATCTTATGTAGCTGGCTAATAGCAATAAAGTTACCAGAGCATTTTGAAAACTAAAGTATTTTTACTTAAAAGCAGGAAATGTTATGTTAACTCCTTCTGTCCTTCCTAATGGTCTATACACACAGTGCGGTCAAAAATCATCACGAAAATCATGGCAAAAAACACAATTTGACCGCTGTTTGTGAATAGACCCATACCTTTTCTTTCCTTCTCCCCTTCCCTTCCTCTCTCTTTTAGGCCAGGATCACACACAGTTTTGATGCAGTTTTGGTGGCAGTTTTTGGCTGCTTTTTTGTGCGAAAGCCAGAAGTGGATCCATAAGCATACCTCCCAACTTTCAAGTATAGCAAAGAGGGACAACCGTTGCGGCGCGGCAATTTTTTTCCCTTTTAAGCCATGCCTCTAACCCCGCTCAATCCCTGCCCATACACACCGGGTTCAGACCACACAGTATCATGCTCCCATAGTGCCTCCCACACAGTATAATGCCAAATAGCTGTCCCCACACAGTATAATGCCCTCATAGCTGCCACCATACAGTATAATGCCCCCAGAGAGCTGCCACCATACAGTATAAAGCCCCCATAGATGCACCCATACAGTATAATGCCCACACAGGTGCCCCCATACAGTATAATGTCCCCATAGCTGCCCCCATAGAGTATAATGCCCCATAGCTGCCCCCATAGAGTATGATGCCCCCATAGCTGACCCATACAGCATAATGCCCCCATAGGTGACCCATACAGTATAATGCCCCATACAGTATAATGCCCCATAGCTGCCCCCATACAGTATAATGCCCCCAGAGCTGCCCCATACAGTCTATTGCCCCTATAGATTCCCCCATACAGTATAATTCCCCCATAGCTTCCACCATACACTATAATGCCCCCATAGTTACCACCATACACTATAATGCCCCCTTAGCTGGCCCTGGTGCCATTGCCCACGTATAAAGGGCCAGTGCCCACATAGTCAAAGAGAGAGATCAGCAGCAAATCACAGTCCCGGAGAGCATTCATAAGGGGCGTTTCAATCGGTGCAGGCAGTGTCGAGTCGTAGCCAATCCAACTCCAAAATAGACACAAAAAGGTAGAAAGACCGCAGCACACGCAGTAATCAAGGTATCAAAAAGGTGTCTTTATTTCACCATAAATGGTGAAATAAAGACACCTCTTTGATACCTTGATTACTGCGTGTGCTGCGGTCTTTCTACCTTTTAGTGCCCACATAGTGCCACAGTGGTCATGTAGATATTGCCACAGTGCCCATGTAGATCGTGCCACACCCCCCTTAAAGATAGAGCCACCCCTCTGTAGATCACGATATCCGCACCCCTGTAGCCATTGGGGCTCCCTCTAGAGGCAAAATCCCTAGCCAGAGCGCCGACAATGCCATGGCCGGGGATTCCGCTCCAGAACGAGCCACTGACATCACTTTCCATGTATGGACAGTGATGTTAGGGATTCTCTCCAGGAGAGCAACGCTCTGGCCGGGGATTCCGCTACAGAAGGGGCCACTAATGTCACTGTCCATATATGGACAGTGACGTCAGGGATTCCCTCTAGGAGCGGAATTCCCAGCCATAGCGTCGGTAACACTCTGGCCAGGGATTCCGCTACAGGAGGAGCCACTAACGTCACTATCCATATATGTACAGTGACGTCAGGGATTCCCTCTAAGAGCCGAATTACTGATCAGAGCGTCAGCAACTCTCTGGCAGGGGATTCCGCTATGGAGGAGACACTGACATCACTGTCCATATATGGACAGTGACCTCAAGGGCTTCCTCGGGCTCAGCGCTTAAAGTAGCGCTGTGCCCAAAGAGTCCTCTGTACTATTGCTGAAGCAGGGAGCGGACGGTTCCCCGCTTCAGCATAGGGTTTAACTGTATTAGCTTCCTGAGGACACATATACAGTTGACAACGGAAGTCCGGGACATACCGCCGGCCGCCCCGGACAGCGGGACACCGCTTGAAATCCGGGACTATCCCTCTGAATCCGGTATGGTTGGGAGGTATACCAGAAGGAATGAAAGGTATAAAGAAAATACTGATGCATCTGCTTTCTTTTGTATCCACTCCTGTGTTTGGCTCGAAAAGCTGAGCCAAAAACGGCATAAAAACTGTCTGTGTAATCCTGGCCTTACAGTTAATTAAAGATGTGCTAACACTACAACCAATAAAATTGAGCTCTTATTTTTCTATGTCAATGGTTAGAGAATATGAACTCCTAGGATGTCTGACTACATGCAGTTACGAGACGTACAGAGAGCGAGGGACAAAAGTAGCAGCAAGGGAGTGCTGCAGAGAGGCAGATTCTATTGTATGTAGATAATAGAGTTTTGCTTCTCATGTGCCTCTGGGGTTAACCTGTGTGTGGTTGCACATTTTTTTTGGGGGGTGATCTTGGGCCGGTTTTAAGGGGCTCTGTGTGGACTTTTGAGGTCCTGCACTTGTGTTCTGCCGGGGTTATGGGCAGAAGCGTAGCAAGGTTCTCCTGCACATGGGACAAAGATTCCAACTTATTTCCCGACATCTCCTTCCCCCTCGCCATGTTTGCTTTCTCTACCAATCAATGAGGTGTATTTTTTTTTCACATTTTTTTTATGTAGCTCGAGCATAAAACCATTTGTACATTTTACAAGCAATATAGTTGTAACGTCTATGGCCGCGGACCGTCATCCTGACTTACCCTCTGACGGCCACGGCCATGGACGAGCAAGTTCCCGGCGGCATCGCCCTCCTTGGAGACGCCGGCACTCACTTCCTGGTCCGGACACTGTCTCCCGCAGGGTGCGCGCGCCCGCACATGCTCGGCCTTAGGCCCCATGCACTCGAACGTGCTTTTGCGGCCGCAATTCCCAAGAAAATCCACGGGAGAATTGTGGCCCCATTCATTTCTATGGGGCCATGCACACGACCGTGGTTTTCAAGGTCCGTGCATGGCCCAGGAGCCCGAACGGCAGAAAGAACGGGCAAGTCTTATTACGGCCGTGTTCTGTGGTCCAGGCTCATTGAAAATAATGGCGATTTGCGGGCGGCTCGCAGCTGACAGTCCGCTGCCGGCCGACCCGAAAATCACGGGCGTGCACATGGCTACGGTCGTGTGCATGAGGCCTTAAAGGGCCAGTACACAAACATCTGCAGAATAGCTGCAATTAGCCTAGAATGCCTCTGGACTATAAAAGGAGCTCTGCCCTCTCAATCATTGCCTGAGCGTTGCTGTGTTACCTTAAGTTTGCCCTTGCAAATGGTCTCCTAGTGTTTCCCGTTCCTGCTGCCTGTACCCTTTATCCCATGCAAACGTGCCTCTGTGTCTTCAAGAGTTGGAGTCGTGTTGTGCCCTCCGCTGCATCTATTGTGTCGCACCCCACCGGGTGTCTGTCTACTGCCTCATCTTAGCCTGAAACCACCGCTACTGTCTGATTTGCCTCAGGTACCCTCACAGAACTATAGACATTGCATTATACCTGTTTGGCCAGCTGCTATCCCGCTACGCAGTACAGCCCAGTGGGTCCACACCCTGCACCGTGACAGTACGCTCAGGCCATGGACCCCACTGGTCAATTCAAGGCCCTGTCACCCTTTCAAGCCATGCAAACAGACCTCAGGACCTGCGAAGACGACAGGATCAACTCCTTATGGCAGTAAACTCCATGGCACTACAGCTAGGGGCGCTAGCTGCTTCCTCTTCTGCTCCTGTTCCAGCTTCCCCGGCTGATCCTCCTGCTACACCTCCTGTCAGCACCAGTTCTGATCCTCCTTTCTCGCTGCCACTACTGCCTCATTTTTACGGAGACGCAAGCGTGTGCAGGGGATTTCTCAACCAGTGTCATATCCACTTCACCCTACACGCCAGAGCATTTCCCTCGGACGGCGCCAGGATCGCCTTCATTGTTTCTCTGCTTACTGGCAAAGCCCTGGCGTGGGTGAACCCTATCTGGGAACGACAGAGACCCAAGACTTCCAGGGGTTCCTGCGGTTATTCCGTACTGCGTTTGAGGAGCCTGGACAAGTCTCGTCGGCAGCTACTTCTCTACTGAACCTTCGCCAAGAAGACACCTCCGTGTGTGAGTACACTATCCAGTTCCAGACCCTGGCAGGGGAGCTGTCCTGTAACAACGAGGCGTTAGTAGCTTCCTTCTGGCATGGTCTATCACTCGAGATCGAGGACGAACTGGCTGCTCGTGATCTACCACCTACCTTGGACGACCTAATTTTACTTGCTACCCGGGTTGATATAAGGCTTAGTGAAAGATCCCAAGAGGTTTGTCGAGAGAGAAGGCTTCTTAGGTTGGCTCCCAACTTCCATCAACCCCTCTTGTCCTCATCTATTGCTCCATCTGAGGTCCCGATGCAAGTGGATCGGCTTAGATTATCTGACCAGGAGAAACAGCGCAGGTGCACTTATGGACTTTGTCTATATTGCGGCCTCGCTGGACATGACGTGCGTCTGTGTCCCCAGAAGCCAAAAAACTCCACTGCCTAGGATTGGTTGGGGAGACAACCCTCGGCAACACAGCATTTGACAGAGAACTCTCCTCCAAGCTGTCCATCCCTGTGACTATTGTCGCTGGTGAGAGGACCCACCTGGCCTCTGCCTATCTTGAGTCTGGCTCTGCAGCCAATTTTATACGCGGATATCTCTTGGATCTTCTTCACTTGCCCACTACCCTTCTGGAGAAGCCATTGATCTTTGCCTCAGTGGATGGACTGCCGCTGCCCAAAGTAATATTGTCTGTGACCAAACCGCTGAGGCTTCAAGTGGGAGCCCTTCATTCTGAGCTCATCTCCTTTTTTTGTTCTGCCCAAGGCCGTCAACCCCATGCGGCTGGGTTTGCCTTGGCTCCGTCTACATGCCCCTGTCCTGGATTGGAACTCCGGAGAGGTTCTCCAGTGGGGTCCTGAGTGCCTCAACTGCTGTCTGGGGCATATCCATCCGCTTCAGTCTCCTCCGCATCAGTCATTGGCAGGGTTGCCCTCTAGTTACTTTCAGTTCTCGGATGTCTTCAACAAGAAGGAGAAAGAGACGTTGCCGCCACACCGGGCGTATGATTGTCCTATTGACTTGGTCCCTGATTCGTCTCCTACTCGTGGTAGAGTATACCCTCTCTCCTTACCTGAGACCCATTCGATGTCTGCCTATATCAAGGAGAATTTAGAGAGGGCTTCATACGCAAATCCTCATCCCCGGCAGGGGCTGGGTTTTTCTACGATAAAAAGAAGGACGGATCCCGCAAACCCTGCATTGACTACCAGGGTCTCAACCAGATCACGGTAAAGAAAAGATACCCGTTGCCTTTAATCTCTGAACTGTTTGATCGCATATGGGGAGCAAATTTTTTTTCTCAAAATTAGACCTACGTGGGGCCTACAATCTAATCCGGATTTGTCAGGGGGACGAAAGGAAGACGGCATTTAATACACGTGATGGGCACTACGAATACCTGGTTATGCCCTTCGGCATGTGTAACGCCCCCGCGGTCTTTCAAGAGTTTTTCAATTACATCTTCCATGATCTCCTCTATGTCTGTGTTGTAGTGTATCTCGATGACATTTTGATTTTTTCCCTAGATCCATCGACTTATAAGAGACATGTCCGCCAATTCTTGCTTCGATTAAGGGAGAATCACCTATATGCCAAGCTGGAGAAGTGCGTGTTCGAGAGAAAGTCTCTACGCTTTATGGGCTACATCATCTCCGATCAGGGCCTCAAATTGATCCTGAAAAGGTAAAGGCTATCTTGGAATGACCACGCCCTCAAGGCTTAAGGACCATACAGCGCTTCCTGGGATTCGCCAACTTCTACCGGCTATTCATCCCCAACTTCTCCTCACTGACAGCTCCCGTCTCTGCCCTCACCAAAAAGGGTGTGAACACCAAGGTGTGGACTCCGGAAGCAGAGGCCGCGTTCAAGAGCTTAAAGAAGACCTTCAGGTCAGCCTCAATCCTCCATCATCCTGATGTGTCTCTACAGTTTTCCTCCGCTGGGGACACAGTTCCAAGCTGGCAGGTCACGCGGGTGCCCGTAAGACCCGAGAACTAATTGCCCGGCAGTTCTGGTGGCCCACGCTGCCCAAAGACGTCACAGATTTTGTCTCCTCCTGCACAGTGTGCGCAGCAAATAAAGTTACCTACCCCAAACCAGCTGGTCTGCTCCATCCACTGCCTGTGCCTGATGCCCCCTTGCAACATATTGCTACGGACTTTGTCATGGACCTGCCTCCCTCTGCTGGATGCAGTACAGTCTGGGTGGTGGTGGATCGATTCTCCAAAATGGCTAATTTTGTTCCCCTGAATGGTCTGCCTTCTTCTTCCCGACTGGCCGGCCTCTTCATCCAGCACATCTTCCGTCTGCGCGGCTTGCCTCTGCATATTGTGTCGGATCGGGGGGTTCAGTTCACCTCAAAGTTCTGGAGAGCCATCTGCGGTCTCCTCTGTGTGAAGTTGGACTTTCCCTCAGCCTACCATCCCCAGTCCAATGGTCAAGTCGAGAGGATTAATCAGATTATGGAGAACTATCTGCGGACTTTATCTCCGGGCAGCATGATGACTGGGTGCAGCTGCTTCCTTGGGCTGAGTTCTCCTGCAACAACCATACTAGTGAGTCCACCACCTCCAGCCCATTCTTCATTGTCTACGGCCAACATTGTCCACTATGTCCCAGGTGCCTGCAGCTAACTCTACTTTCAGGGACTTGCTACAGATATGGCAGCGGACCCGATCTTCTATTCTGCTGGTGGTCGACCACATGAAGAGAAAGGCAGACACAAGAGACGAGAGTCTCCCCATTTTCTTCCTGGCACTAAGGTCTGTCCTCTAAGAATATCCGGCTGAGGGTGCCATCTTTCAAGTTTGCTCCCAGGTTCCTCGGACCCTTCGAGATTCTGCTGCAGATAAATCCTGTCTCCTACAAGCTTCGGCTGCCTCCCACCCTCAAGATCCCAAACTCCTTTCATGTCTCTCTGTTGAAGCCTGTGGTCCTGAACCGCTACTCCAAGACTCCTAGTTCCGCAGTGGCTCCTAGTGGTTCGCCGGGGACATTCGAGGTGAGGGAGATCTTGGACACCAAAGGAGCAGGAGGAAGAACGTGTTATTTGGTGGATTGGAGGGGATTTTGTCCAGAGGAGAGGTCCTGGGAGCCAGAGGAGAACATCAATGCTTCTGCCCTCGTAAAGAAATCTCTCTGGTCCCATGAAGAGGGGGAGTAAGAGGGGGGGTTTCTGTAACGTCTATGGCCATCGACCGTCGTCCTGACTTACCCTCTGACGGCCGCGGCCATGGACGAGACAGTTCCCTGTGGCATCTCCTCCCTCCTACGAGATGCCGGCACTCACTTCCTGGTCCGGACACTGCCTCCCGCAGGGTGCTCGTGCCCGCGCGTGCTCGGCCTTAAAGGGCCAGTACGCGCAAATTTCCAAAATAGCTGCAATGAGCCCAGAATGCCTCTGGACTATAATAGGAGCTCTGCCTTCTCAATCATTGCCTGACCATCAGGGGCATAACTAGGAAAGACTGGGCCCCATAGCAAACTTTTGACTGGGGCCCCCTCCCCTGGGTGTCACACAACCCCCCCTTGTAGATAGTTCCTTTTTTACAGCCCCCCTGTAGATAACGCCATACAGCCTCCACTGTAGAGAACACCATACAGCCCCCCTGTAGAGAATGCCATACACCCCCTCTGTAGATAACGCCATACAGCCCCCTGTAGATAACGCCATACACCCCCTCTGTAGATAACGCCATACAGCCCCCTGTAGATAACGCCATACAGCCCCCTGTAAATAACGCCATACAGCCCCCTGTAGAGAACGCCATACACCCCCTCTGTAGAGAACGCCATACAGCCCCTCTGTAGAGAATGCCATACAGACCCCCCTGTAGAAAACGCCATACAGCCCCCCCTGTAGATAACGCCATACAGCCCCCCCTGTAGGTAACGCTATACAGTCCCCCCTGTAGGTAACGCTATACAGCCTCCCCTGTAGGTAACGCTATACAGCCCCCCTGTAGGTAACGCTATACAGCCCCCCTGTAGGTAACGCTATACAGCCCCCCTGTAGGTAACGCTATACAGCTCCCCCTGTAGGTAACGCCATACAGCCCTAACCCCCCAAAAAAATCCGACCTATAGCGTGTCCTACAAAAGACGTATCCCCTATCCACAGGATAGGGGATACATGTGTGATCGCTGGCAGCGATAGGGAGAACGGGGGACCTAAAGTCCCCCGAAGTTCTCCATGACTAACCTCTGACTTCTGGCGTCTGCGCAGCTCAATAAAAATGAAAGAAGCGCTGGTCACGCATGCGCACAAGCGCGACCGGCGCTCCATTAATTTCTACGGAACTGCCGACACAGACCCCGGAAGTCCGAGGTTTGTGATGGAGAACTTCAGGGGACTTTCGGTCCCCCGTTCTCCCTATCGCTGCCAGCGATCACACATGTATCCCCTATCCTGTGGATAGGGGATACGTCTTTTGTAGGAACAACCCCTTTAATGGCAGAACGGGGAGATACCTCCCTGCTCTGCTGTAGTGTTCAGTGGCGTCGCGCTGTAGTAGCCATAGCGGCAGCTAGCGGAGCCTCCGGCCATGGTGGGGGCCCGTGCCGCCGGGCAACATGGGCCCCCTCATGCCGCGGGCCCCGTAGCAGCCGCTACGGCTGCTACAGCGGTAGTTACGCCACTGCTGAGCGTTGTTGTGTTACCTTAAGTTTGTCCTTGCAAATGGTCTCCTAGTGTTTTCCAGTTCCCAGTGTATCCCGTTCCTGCTGCCTGTACCCTGTATCCCGTGCTACCGTGCCTCTGTGCCTTCAAGAGTTGGAGTCGTGTTGTGCCCTCCGCTGCATCTATTGTGTCGCACCCCGCCGGGTGTCTGTCTACTGCCGGAGCCTCATCTTAGCCTGAAACTCTTTGTTTTATTAGAAAAATAGAAAAACATAACTAATACATAACATAAATCACAACAATATATACAATATATACACCAAATACATTACTACATTTTTTTCCCATCCCTGGTCTTGGCCAATTTCCTCATCCATTTGCACTCCTCCACATTCAACCTTTATCATATTCCCCCCTCCTCCCACCAGAATCCACTCACCCCCACTCACTCCCTTCCGTACTCATTCGAAACAATCAGCCGGAAATGTGTTAAACCCCCGGCATACATACCTATATACATGGTGAAACACCATACACCGCACACATTATATACACCCTAACATTTTTATTTAATTTTTTTATATATATATATATATTTTTAATATATTTTATTTTTATTTTTTATTTTATATTAATATACTGACCCTAACTCTATCTTCAACTAACCCATCACCACACCAGGCCAACACCCCGCCCCATGTCCTCTCATGTCCGCTTAGTCCTGGCGTTAGCCTCCACCACCTCACCCTAAACCTCCCACTTAGACCCTCGCCCCATGTCCTCTCATGTTCTGCATAGTCCGGGCCTGAGCGGGAAAATAAACTTTAACCACACCCCTCCCCACTCAACCCCAATTCCCCCACCCAACCTATCTAAACCCCTTTCACTATCCCTCACATATTCATAGCAACGAAACAACAAAACCACAACCTGAAAGCACCAAGTTCGGTTCCTGTAAGCCTCTATACTGCCTTTACGTATCAAAAAACAAAAACCTGAAGTGCACTAATCCAGCCTACCACAAGAAGGAAGGAGAAAAGAGACCCACCCGACCTCCCCAAAGGCCAGGGTCCACCCACGCCGACACTTTCCCTATAGCTTCCCCTATCGCTTTCCCCTATTGCTGTCCCTTCTGTTACCCTATGTTTAATCTAGCCCTAAACTTACCCTCCTTTCCCTATTATTTTCCCTATCGCTTCATTTTATGTGCCGAAACGAGGGCGAACCCCCCCACACGAGCTGGATGAGCCCCCCCCCAAGGCCGATACCCTAAGGCACCCTAAATGAAAAGCCCCTCCATAAGCGAGTGGCCTTGGGTGCTCCCAGTCTATCGACCTCCAAAGAACGCACCTTCACCAGGTCACGATGATATTCCCTACGACCTCATCAACCCGGAGGATTTTGCTCTGCGTAGATACTAAACACCGTGCATTCCAAGAAAAGTGCCTAACCACTATGCTAACTAAAAAGGAAGTGTTACGGTCCCTACCACTTAGGTCTCTGAACATCCCATAAGCCCACCCGGCATAGGAGAGGTTGGCTAAGCCGGGCCAGCCGATGGAGGTACCCACCCTTTTATATACCTCTGCATTAAAGGGGCAATGAAGCAGGAAATGCTCCATACTCTCCAGTGTATTGCTACACTCCTCCCGAGGACATCCTCTGTCATCAGTATTTCTGTACTTCAGATTGCCCCTTACGTACAGTCTCCCGTGGAAGCAGCGCCAAGCCAGATCCCAAAACTTCTGGGGAATCCTCACTGAATTTAAAAGTTTTAATCCCTCCCCGAGGTCACTACTTGGGCAGTCTTTGAGTGGCAGGGGCTTCTGGAAGTGGGTCATCAGAACCCTTCTGTCGAGAAATTTTCTCGGCATGGTCCCGATCTCCCACACCTCCAGACCCCACCGGTGCACCATCTTCAAAACCAGGGCGGCATAAGCCGGGAGATGCCCGTGGGGTGTACGCAGGTCTTTCACTTGGCCTCCTCTCTCCCATTCCTGGAAGAAGGGCTGAAACCACTCCCTGCAGGAGAGAATCCACCAAGGAGCCCTCTCTTGTCCGAGGTTTGCTAGATTAATCTTAATAAAAGTGTTCAATAGGAACACCACTGGGTTAACCATACCTACCCCTCCTAGTCTCCTTGGTAGATACGTGACTTCTCTCTTAATTAGGTTAAGCCTGCTCCCCCACAACAGTTGGAAGAACAGGCTATAGACCCGAGCCCAGAGAGGTTCTGGCAAGATGCACACACTGCCAAGGTAGAGCAACATGGGCATCAGGTAAGCTTTGGCCAAACTAACCCTTTCTCTAAGGGTTAAGGACCAACCCTTCCATTGACCGACCTTCCGGGCAACTAAGTTTAGCCTGCGATCCCAGTTTTTCTTGGGATAATCACCCGGGCCAAATTCCACTCCTTAGATCTTTGCAGACCCCTGAGGCTCAGGAAGGGTGTCCAGGAGACCAAAACTAGGATCTCCTCCTCCCAGCCAGAGACTATCACACTTGTCACGGTTAATCTTGGACCCAGATGCCCGCGAGTAACATTCCACTTCTGACATCACCCACTCCGCCTCCCCTTGCGAGGAGACGAAGATGGAGACGTCATCCGCGTATGCAACCACCCTCTGAGTGGCTTCTGGCCCTTCCAAGCCGATCCCGATCCCCGCCAATGTTCCACGGTCAACCCTTCTAAGAAAGGGGTCAATCGCGAACACATATAGCAAGGGACTCAGAGGACAGCCCTGGCTGACACCAGACCCAACCTCAAAGGGGGTTCCAACCCAGCCGTTAACCAGTGCAAAAGTCTCTGCCCCAGCGTACAAGGTCTGGAGCCAATTGACAAACCCACCCGGCAGGCCATACCTCAGAAGGACCGACCATAGATACTCATGATTCACCCGGTCAAACGCTTTGCCTGGTCCAAGGACAGGACGTACCCCTTCCACTGGCCAGAATTTCCCCGCTCCACTGCCTCTCTGACACTGAGGACAGCACTAAATGTGCTGCGGCCTGGAACGGAACAATGCTGGACAGGTGAAAGGAGCCGGGGTGCAAATTTCACCAACCGATTAAACAGCACCTTGGCGAGAACCTTTCTGTCCGTATTGAGGAGCGCTATGGGACGCAAATTCTCAATACGAGTCGAATCTGTAAAGGATCTGCCAGGCAAAGCTTCGGGGTTAACTCCCATAGGTAATCAGTCTGCACCTGAATCTACGTCTCTGAGACTGACTCCATCTTCCACCACTCAGGATGGCAGGCTTAGGAGTGGGAGAGCCTATCGCAGCCAGGCCAGACGGAGCTAGCTCCCGCCCTCTGTCTATTTATACCTGCCTTTCCTGTTCCTCCTTTGCTTGTGATTCTTCTCGTGTGGTTTCCTGGCCCAGCTGCAGCTTCTAGCTATTTGACCTTGCTCCATACTGACCCTGGCTTACTGACTACTCTCCTGCTCTGCGTTTGGTACCTCGTGCTCTCCTGGTTTGACTTGGCTCGTTCACAACTCTGGTTGCTCACGGTGTTGCCGTGGGCAACTGCCCCTTTCCCTTTGCTTTGTATTCCCTTGTATGTTTGTCTCGTGCACTTACTGAGCGTAGGGACCGCCGCCCAGTTGTACCCCGTCGCCTAGGGCGGGTCGTTGCAAGTAGACAGGGACAGTGTGGCGGGTAGATTAGGGCTCACTTGTCCGTTTCCCTACCTCCGTCGTTACAGAATCCTTACCCTTTGATAGAGCAATCAAAGCTGACCTCCTCATTGACCTCGGCAGAGAGCCCGAGGATAGACACTCATTAAACACCGGTGTCAAGAGGGGAACTAGGGTTCGTTTAAAGGTCTTATAGAATTCAGATGTTAAGCCATCCGGCCCTGGCGATTTTTACTTCCTCTTCATTGATTGGAACTATCAAAACATTAAGAGAGGAATCCTCTCTTGGCTCGGGAACAGTTTCAGCCAGGAAAGCCGACATCTCCTCTCAGTCTGGATCCTGCTTACCCAAAAGGTGAGAGTAGAAGGATCTAACGATCTCCAGAATCCCTGACTCGGATCTCCTCAGGGACCCTGTACTGTCTATTAGTCCAGTCACTATTTTACGACTCACTGACATCTTACAATTCCTGTAGGGGTCGGGCGAGCGGTACCTCCCGAAATCCCTCTCAAGAACCAAAGATGCGTGCCTATCATACTGACACCTCTTGAGCAACGCTTTCACCCCGGAGATCTCCACGTGGCTACCTCCGGCCGAGACCAGACGTTCGAGTTTCCTCCTCAGTTCCTGATATAGGCGGTACCTGCTCATGGACCTGAGGCCTGAAAGCCGGCGGAAAAATCCTGCCAACCGATATTTGAACAACTCCCACCACTCTGACTTAGTGCCACCTAGATCCAACAAAGGTACCTGGTCCTGAAGGAAATCCCCAAAGGCCTGTCTTATCTCTGCTTCTTCCAGGAGAGTGGAATTCAACGGTGCGGGTACCGCCATCCTGGATAATAAAATTAGACGGCTTTCTTCTTTCCTCCCCTGTCATGATCTGAAAAGGACCCTCCAGACCCTTTCTCTTTAGTTCTTTTTTTGGAGGTAGTGGAGTCCATCTCCTCCTGGCAGACCCCCCCCCCTCACTCACACTCCCATCCTCGTCCCCTTGTCCCAGGTTGACCCCTGCCCCAGAGGCCTTTGTACCTCTCGGGGGAAGGGGCCCAGCACTCCCTGAGACCCCTACCTCACCCTCCTCCTCACTTTGCTGAGGAGCTGGAAGATCCATGAGGGCTTGGTAGCGGTTGGGGGAGAGCACCAGAGGGGTGCAGATTTTACCTTCCGTGGCCGGGGCTTGGCCAGATGACTTTGGCCCCCTCAAGATTTTATCCTGTGTCCCAGATGTTTTTTTAGGCTGTACCCTCTCTTCCTCACCAACGCTTTCATATTGGGAGGATTGAGAGTCCTCAGCCACTTGCTCCCTCTGGATCTTCCTGACCTCCTCATCCAGTTCAGCGTCCCCAAGGGCATCCGTCTCCAAGGCAGGCTCCGAATTCAGGCCAGAGGTCCCCCCAGTTACCTGGGCTTCCCTCAGCTCCCTCTCCTTTTGCCTCTTCTCCAGCCTTCGATAGTAGGAAGGCTGGAGCCCTTTCCTTGATGTCTTCACTTGCCCTTTTGCCCCGCCATCTCTGCATGCCACCCACAGGAGCCACCCCACTCTCTTCTCCTGCAGGCTTGGCGATAGCATTGACCACGGAGTGAGGACACCTACTGAATGGGTGACCTTAGTCACCACAAAGGTGACACCTAATCTGGTCACACGATGCAGCTAGATGACCTACCCCCCCCCACAGTGAGCGCATTTCTGCACCGTGCAGGCCGCACTCAGGTGTGAGGGGTCGCCACACCGGTGATACAGCCTCGGCTGTCCCTGGTAGAAGACCAGGATGCGATCCCTCCGATGGAAAGCAGAGGATGGAATGTGGGACACAGTTTGCCCCAGACGCTTAAAGGCAATGTGTTGCCAGAAAAACATGTTTTTTTTTTTTAAATTAAACATTTAGTGTGTGGGTGATTAAACATTGTTCAAATTTTTTTTATTTTTTTCACGAGTCAGGAAATATTATTAATTAATTCTAATTTATAAAATTTCCCATTTCTGGTCACTAGATGGAGCTATTCCCAAAATTGCAGCATTGCAAAATTGGGTAAAAAGCCCTCGCTCTAGTGAGCTCTCAGCATCCCCCCCTCCTTTATCCTGGCTAGTGCCGGGATAAACGAGGGGTTTGAACGGTGTAACCTCCTACACTGTGTGTCGCCATTTTTTGAGCTAACACACAGTGTAGTAGGTTTACATGCAGTAGTAAACACACACAAACACGAACATACATTGAAATCTCTTACCTGCTCCTGCCGCCGCGGCTCCCTCCGGCCCGTCCGCTCCGTCTGCTGCCGCTGGTCCAAGTGCACAAGTCCGGAAGCCGCGACCGGAAGTAGTAATATTACTGTCCGGCCGCGACTTCCGGTCCACAGGAAAATGGCGCCGGACGGCGCCAATTTCAAATTGGACTGTGTGGGAGCGGCGCATGCGCAGTTCCCACACAGACGCCGTACACACAAGTGAATGGGACGGGAGCCGTTCGCAGTCCCTATGGGACTGTGGCTGCCGTATTCCATGTCTGTATGTGTCGTTAATCGACACATACAGAAATGGAACAAAAAATGGCAGCCCCCATAGGGAAGAAAAAGTGTAAAAATAAGAAAAAGTAAAACACAAACACACAAATAAATATAAACGTTTTTAATAAAGCACTAACATCTTTAACATATAAAAAAATAATTTGTGATGACACTGTTCCTTTAAGTTTGACCATAAACGTCCAGGCCCACGACCAGATGCCAAACTCATCCAGATTTTTCCTGGGCATCTCCGCTACCTCTCCAAACCGACTTAACCAGGTCATGATATCAACACAAGAAAGTGACTCGTTACGGGTGAGAACAGTCACCTTCTTGAGACCACTCTGGCGGGATATTGCTTGTGCAGCAAAATCCCGCCAGCCGGGCTTGTCCTTCACCAGCTCATAATTCCCCCAGAAGACCTCCAGGCCTCCTGGTTGAACAAAGCTGATGTCAAACTGAGCTGAGCCATGAGGGTGTATCAGGGCAAAGATGTCACGTGCCCTGAAGCCCATCCCCAGCAACAGCTCAACCACCGTCTTTCTGGGGGGACAGATCTCATTGCCGCGCCACCGGAGACGGACCACATTCCTCCTGACCACAGCCTGCCCGGTTGTTTGGAGTGACCACTGATCCCCTTTTTTCTCTCGTAAGGCCTTCAACCCGTACCTATCTATCCAGAAAGATAGGTCCCTCTGCACACCCCCTACAGTTAGGGACTGCTTCTCCTCCCTTAAGGCCTGCATGAGGCGCTGTTGCAAGTGACCTTCCCCAGGGCCAGAGGACGAGGATGGGTGGGCTGGTGGTCCTCCCCCCACTACCCCAGCATTAGTCCTGCTTGGGGCACTGGGAAGAGGAGCACCAGGCCCCCCCACATAATCGGCTGATACATTCACCCGCGATCCTACCATTCTCTTGGCCAAGCCAGATTCTTTATTTTTTTGCTTTTCTGTTACCTTTCCTGCCCTGACCCCAACCCCCACCTCTGCATCGTCAGGTGCAGCTATGGAGGGGCCGCCAGCTGACATAAGCGGCACCTCCACGCGACCCTCCACGTCATCGGGTTCCATATCGCTTGCCGGGGCAGGAAAAGACACTCCTTTATCTGCAGAAACATTTTTTTCCATATCTTTATTTTTCGGTCCGCCCCCCTCCTCCGATGCACGGCTCACACCGCTCACCGGTCTCCGGGGCTCGCCGTCAGCCGGGTCTGGGACCACACCCCCTGCTGCGCTCCGGCTGCCAGCGCCGCCCACTTCACAGTAAACAGCGTCTGGCGCCATTTTGCCCATCCTCATTTCAAACTTCCCGCTTTCCCGCCCCGACTCCACTGCAGAAGTCGGGGCTGGGGGGCTTGCGGGACCTGCACTCTGGACCAGAATCTCTTCTGACCCGGAGTGCAGTGAAGACCCATGAACATATACGAGCCTCACCTCTTGTTTTAGCCGTCTCTCCTCCCTCTGCTTCTGCCTCAGCTTCTTCCTTCTCCGCTTCTCTGCTGCTGCACTCAGTGCTTCCTCCTCCGGGGGCAGATCCGAGCCGAAGCTGAAATTCTCCAAAGACACGGGGGACTCCTGATCCCTGATCTGTGATAGTATCCCGGGGGGATGCTCTCCCTCCGACCCGGAACTGGACTCTGGCAGGCGCGCCATGTTGGGAGAGATCTCCTCCCTCACCGTGAGCTCCCCTGACTCGCGCGGTGCCCCAGAGTCTGACTCACTGTCAGGGACCGGCACCGGCATGTCAGGGGTTTCTCCCACGGCGATCTCCGTGATGGTATCCATGCTGGTCTCAGCTGCCACCTCTTGCTGCTTCCCCCCTCTCTGGCTTGCGTCAGCCATTGCCTGGAATCTGTCTTCGTTTTTCAATTTTTCGGCGAAGACGCCCCCTCCGGTCATTATCGTTCCCCTCCGCTCCTCCACCTCCTTCACTTCCCTTAGCAGGGCACGGACCTGTGCAGCGAACTTCGCCCGCTTGCTGCCTGATGACCTGGCTGCCCTCTGCCGGGCCACGGTCAGGTCACCGCGGATTCGCTGCAGGGACCTCCCCAGGTCTTTATACTCCTCCATGTGGGCCACCAGGCGGGAGCCAAACGTGGCAGCGTCTTCTCCTGGCCTCATTGACCCCCACTCGGACGGGTCCCCGCACCCTTGTTGATCCATACCCGGTTGTCCTTCTCCTCCTCTCCTCGCGGCATGCTGCGATGCCCCAACCCTGGGAGAGGACGAGGCCACGCTGTTACTGCCTCGAGATGTACTTCTCTCCCCCAGGGCCGGCTCCACGTTCCCAGCCGGCTGATGTCCCTCCACCCCCCCACCGGCCTTCTCCGGAGGATGGAGGACCGGGACTCCATCTCCAGATGGAGCCCCCCCTCGGGGCACTCTGCTAGCCCAGGCAGGTGTAATAAACCTGGGCAGGTGAAAAGGCAGAGTCCCTGGGAAGGTATATGCTCCAAGCACAGTGCACCACACCCAAATCACTCCTCTCTCCTCAGAGATCAAGCTCGTTCTGGCACCTGTCTCAGCCTGAATCCACCGCTACTGTCTGCATTGCCTCAGGTACCCTCTCAGAACTATAGACATTGCATTATACCTGTTTGGCCAGCTGATATCCCGATATGCAATACGGCCCAGTGGGTCCACACCCCGCACCCTGACAATAGTTATATATTGGGGTTATCATAACAATAAATTAAAAGAAAATAATTTAAATTAAAGAGGTCAGTGTGCCCAGTGGTGGATTAAGTAGACCATAGGCCCTGGGCAGTTCACTGAACTTGGTCCCCCCTTCCCACCGCCACTCTGCCGTGATTCCCTGTGTCAAAGAGCTGTGTCTCTACATACTGACAGCCTTCAACCATCGCTAACGGTAATACGCTATGTAGGGACACATCCTCTTGACAATGGACACGGTAACACGCATTTGTCTATTAGTCCTGGACTAAACAAAGACTTTATGTGGAATACAATTATCTCCCTCCCCCCGCAGAGCCCTCTGCTATCAGTAAAACCCTGCACCGCCCCTAGCGTCGGCCGATCACTTTTAAAAAAGTGGGGGCAGGAGGCTGAGCCTGAGCACACTAAGTGGTGCTCTGCAGCTCTAGTCTTATCACAGCTCACCTTACAAGTCACTGCTTTGCTCTTCCTGATGAACTGCTCCTCTCTGGCAGGAAGTGCTGCGTGCAGCGTCAGAGATGAGGAATGTTCTCTAGCAAACGTGCCGTACAATTGCTAATTAAATCATGCTGCCCCCCGCGCTCTTCCCACGTGCTCCCCCTGTCTCAGCCCATCTCAGCCCTTCCCTTCCTTGGCTCCTGGGTGATTGACATTAAAACACAAAATGCCGCCTCCCCTTCTAACTAGGTGGTGTAATGGATTTGCCTGACACAGCTTCTTTGTCGACGCCCATGGTTAATCAGCCTGCATCTGTGCCTAGATCTGTTAGAGTGACTCGATCTGCTACCACTCAGGCTGGGAGGCTGAGGAGTGGGGGAACCTATCACAGCCTGGCCAGACGGAGCTAGCTCCCGCCCTCTGTCTATTTATACCCTCATTTCCTGCTCCTCCTTTGCCTGTGATTCTTTTGTTTCCTGGCTCTGCTGCTCCTGCTTGTACTATTGTCCTCTGCTTTATATTGACCCTGGCTTTACTCACTACTCTCCTGCTCTGCGTTTGGTACCTCGTACACTCCTGGTTTGACTCGGCTCGTTCACTACTCTTGTTGCTCACGGTGTTGCCATGGTCACCTGCCCCATTTCCCTTAGCTTCTGTGTACCCTTGTCTGTTGGTCTTTCGTGCACTTATTGAGCGTAGGGACCGTCGCGCAGTTGTACGCCGTCGCCTAGGATGGGCCGTGCAAGTAGGCAGGGACTGAGTGGCGTGTAGATTAGGGCTCACCTGTCTGTCTCCCTACCCCGTCATTACATAATCACAGGCCCAAATACCTTTTCTACCCTGGTCCCTGACACACTATGGACCCCCTTGAGGCCCTGGCTCAACAAATGCAGGGTCTTTCCCTACAGGTCCAAGACCTGGCTCATAGGTGCAACCAGCGTGATGCTACCCTGGTAGTGCCCCCCACCTCACCTCTAGAACCCCACCTCAAGTTGCCTGACCGGTTCTCAGGGAACCAGAAGACTTTTTTCTCCTTCCGGGAGAGTTGTAGGCTCTATTTCCGTTTAAGGCCCCACTCCTCAGGTTCTGAGAACCAGCGAGTGGGTATAATTATGTCCAGGCTCCAGGACGGCCCCCAGGAATGGGCCTTCTCCTTGGCTCCTGACGCCCCTGAACTTTCGTCTGTTGGTTTTTTTTTTTCCGCACTCGGGCTCATCTATGACGAGACTGACAAGACTGCCTTTGCCGAGAGTCAGCTGGTGACCTTACGTCAGGGTAAGAGACGTGGTGTGTAGCTTCTCGGTGGAATGACCCTGCCCTGAGGTGTCAGTTTAGATTGGGTCTGTCGAACGCCCTGAAAGACCTGTTAGTTAATTATCCCTCTTCGGACTCTCTAGATCAGGTTATGGCTTTAGCGGTACGTCTTGACCGACGTCTCAGGGAACGACGTCTCGAACGTTTTTGTGCCTTTTCTTCTGACTCCCCTATGAGGGCTCCAGAGGTTCCGTTGCTTCGTTCTTCCACGGAAAACTCGGATGAACCTATGCATCTCGGGGCCTTTGTGTCTCCCCAAGAGCGTAGGGAGTTCCGCAGGAAGAATGGTCTCTGCTTCTACAGTCTACTAATCAGTCTCTAGAACAATATTTAAGGTGTTTTATCTCTGACTGTAAAGATGATTGGGTCTCCTTCATTCCCCTTGCCGAATTTTCCCTTAATAACTGGGTCAGTAACTCGTCGTGGGTCTCCCCCTTTTTCCGTAATTTTGGGTTTAATACACGGTTCTCCTCCGTTTCACCTGGTGGTTCCAACAATCCCGAGGTAGATGTAGTTCATCGGGAACTGTGCACAGTCTGGGCCCAGGTTCAGAAGAACCTAGAGGCGTCCCAGAGCATCTAAAAGACTCAGGCAGATAAGAGACGTTCCACTAACCCCTTTTTTGTGGTCGGGGATCTGGTGTGGCTGTCCTCAAAAAATTTGCGCCTTAACCCCTTAAGGACGCAGCCTAGTTTTGGCCTTAAGGCTCAGAGCCCATTTTTCAAATCTGACATATTTCACTTTATGTGGTAATAACGTCGGAATGCTTAAACCTACCCAAGCGATTCTGAGATTGTTTTCTCGTGACACATTGGGCTTCATGTTCGTGGTAAAATTTGGTCGATATATTCAGTGTTTATTGGTGAAAAATTTCAAAATTTAGAGAAAATTTGGAAAAAATAGCATTTTTCAGAATTTAAATGCGTCTGCTTGTAAAACAGACTGTTATACCACCCAAAATAGTTACTAGTTCACATTTCCCATATGTCTACTTTAGATTGGCATCGTTTTTTGAACATTCTTTTATTTTTCTTGGACGTTAGGCTTAGAACATAAACAGCAATTTCTCATATTTTTAAGAAAATTTCAAAAGCCTTTTTTTTAAGGTACCTCTTGAGTTCTGAAGTGGCTTTGAGGGGCCTATGTATTAGAAATCCCCATAAAACACCCAATTTTAAAAACTAGACCCCTCAAAGTATTCAAAACAGCATTTAGAAAGTTTTTTAACCCTTCAGGCATTTCACAGGAATTAAAGCAAAGTGGAGGTGAAATTTGCAAATTTCATTTTTCTTGCTGAATTTCAATTTTATTCATTTTTTTTTCTGTAACACAGAAGGTTTTACCAGAGAAACACTACTAAATATGTATTGTCCAGATTCTGCAGTTTTTAGAAATGTCCCACATGTGGCTCTACTGCGCTCGTGGAATAAAACACAAGCCCTAGAAGCAAAGAAGCACCTAGTGCATTTTGAGTCCTCTTTTTTTATTAGAATATATTTTAGGCAGCATGCCAGGTTTGAAGAGGTGTTGAGGTGCCAAAACAGTAGGAATCCCCCAATAGTGACCTCATTTTGGAAACTACACCCCTCAAGGAATTCATTTATGGTTGTTGTTACCATTTTGACCGCACAGTTTTTTCACAGCACGTATTTGAATTGGGCTGTGAAATGAAAAAAATGTCATTTTTTCCAATAAAATGTCATTTGTGATCAAAATTTCTTATTTTCACAGGGAACAAAATACCCCATTTTGTTGCCCAATTTGTCCTTAGTGTGGCAATACCTTATTTTTGGTGATAAACTGCTGTTTGGGCCCATGGGAGGGCTCAGAAGGAAAGGAGCGCTATGTGTTTGTTGGAGTCCGGATTTTGCTGGATTGGTTTTCGGGTGCCATGTCGCATTTGCAGAGCCTCAGAGGTATCAAAGTAATGGAAACCCACCAGAAGTGACCCCATTTTGGAAACTACACCCCTCAAGGAATTCATTTATGGTTGTTGTTAGCATTTTGACTGCACAGTTTTTTCACAGCACCTATTTCAATTGGGCTGTGACATTAAAAAAAATGAAATTTTTTCCAATAAGATGTAATTTTTTATCAAATTTCTTATTTTCACAGGGAACAAAATACTCCATTTTGTTGCCCAATTTCTCCTGAGTGCAGCAATACCCCATTTGTGGCGATAAACTACCGTTTGGGCCCATGGGAGGCCTCAGAAGGGAAGGAGCGCTGTGTGTTCTTTGGAGTACAGATTTTGCTGGTTTGGTTTTCGGGTGCCATGTTACATTTGCAGAGCCCCAGAGGTATCAAAGCAATGGAAACCCACCAGAAGTGACCCCATTTTGGAAACTACACCCCTCAAGGAATTCATTTATGGGTAATGTGACCATTTAGACCCCATAGTTTCTTCACAGAACTTATTTGAATTGGGCTGGGAATGAAAAAAAATAATATTTTTTCCAATAATTTGTCATTTTAGCTAAAAAATTCTTATTTTCACAAGAAATAAAATACTCCATTTTGTTGCCCAATTTGTCCTGAGTGCGGCAATACCCCATTTGTGGTGATAAACTGCCGTTTGGGCCCATGGGAGGGCTCAGAAGGAAAGGAGCGCTATTTGTTCTTTGGAGTCCAGATTTTGCTGGATTGGTTTTCGGGTGCCATGTCGCATTTGCAGAGCCCCAGAGGTATCAAAGCAATAGAAACCAACCACAAATGACCCCATTTTGGAAACTACACCCCTCAAGGAATTCATTTATGGGTGTTGTGACCATTTTGACCCCATAGTTTTTTCACAGAACTTATTTGAATTGGGCTGGGAATGAAAACAAAATTATTTTTTTCAAATAATATGTAGTTTTGGCTGAAAATTTCTTATTTTCACAAGAAACAAAATACCGCATTCTGTTGCGCAATTTGTCCTGAGTGCCGCAATACCCCATGTGTGGTGATAAACTGCCGTTTGGGCCCATGGGAGGGCTCAGAAGGAAAGGACCACCATTTGGCCTACTGGGGATTTTCTAGTGCGAAGTCATGTATGCAGAAGCCCCTGAGGTGCCAGTACAATTGAAACCCGCAAGAAGTGACCCCGTTTTAAAAACTACACCCTTAAGGCATTCATCTAGAGGCGTAGTGAGCATTTTGACCGGAGACCTACACCCCATAAACTGTAATGTGGGTTCTCCCGGGTATGGCAATACCCTACATGTGGCTGTTATCAGCTGCCTGGGCACACAGCAGGGCTCAAAGGGGAAAGACGAGGGGGGATAAGCTGTGCGGAGTGCATCAGGGTAAGTAAAATTGGGGTAAATTATAAACCAAGGGATGTATGATAAATTTTAAAACACTCTTTCATACAGAGCTCTGGTTATTCGGGACACGTATCACATTGATATATTGTGTCATCCCTTATCGCCCTCTTATAGCAGATTTTGCACCTCTTTTGACTTTTTCCCTTCTTGCCAGTTTGGGGAACTTCTCCTGGAAAGTGTTGCCGCCCTGGTACGATGCGTGTGGCCCCGCTTCCAGAAGTACTGGGTGCCCCCCCTTCTTGGTCCCTAAAGATTAGGTTCTTGATAACCACCTCTTGAAATTCCAGGAAAGTTCCCTTCTGGCCTGCACATCGACGTAGCACGTACGCATTGTACAAAGCCATCTGTATGATGTGCCCGGCCAGCTTCTTATACCACATCGCATGGCGCTGTAGGGCTTCAGGATTTGATCTGACAAGTCCATCCCTCCCATGTACCTATTGTAGTCCAGGATGCAGTCTGGTTTGGGGGTGGCCTTTCCTCCATATATCCTAAACCTGTAGGTATACCCTGATGCACTCTCGCACAGCTTATACATCTTCACGCCATACCTTGCCCTCTTACCCGGCAGGTACTCGCGGAATTGAACCCTCCCTTTAAAATGTACCAGGGACTCATCAATAGAAATACACTTCTCGGGGGTGTATGCTTGGGAAAACCGGGCACTGAACCGGTCTAATAGGGGTCTCCGTTTAAACAAACGGTCAAAACTGAGGTTATCTCGGGGTGGGCACGTCTCATTATCAGTATAATGTAATAAGCGAAGTATTGCCTAATTTATTTAGTTATTTAGGTCCCAGTTCAGTTCTGAAGTTGCTTTGAGGGGCCCATATATTAGAAACCCCTATCAAACACCCCATTTTAGAAACTAGACCCCTCAAAGTATTCACAACAGCATTTAGAAAGTTTATGAACCCTTTAGGTGTTTCACAGGAATTTAGAGCAAAGTAGAGGTGAAATGTACATATATTTTTTTGTCAGTAAATCCTTTTTATACCATTTTTTTTATAACACAAAAGGATTTATCAGAGAAACGCAACTTAATACGTATTGCCCAGATTCTGCAGTTTTGAGAAATATCCCACATGTGGCTCTAGTGCGGTAATGGACTGAAGCACCAGCCTCAGAAGCAAAGGAGCACCTAGTGGATTTTGAGGCCTCTTTTTTATTAGGCACCATGTCCGGTTTGAAGAGGTCTTGTGGTGCCAAAACATTGGAAACCCCCCAAAAGTGACCCCAATTTGGAAACTAGACCCCTTGAGGAAGCCATTGTAGTTTTCTTACGGTGCATGCGGCTTTTTGATCAGTTTTTATTCTTTTTTTAGGTGGCGTGGTGACTAAAAAACAGCAATTCTACTATTGTTTTTTTATTCTATTTTTTTACAGCGTTCACCGTGCGCTATAAATGACATATTCACGTTATTCTGCGGGGCGATACGATTATGGCGATACCAGATGTTTATAGTTTTTTTTATGTCTTATGGCGTTTGCACAATAAAATACGTTTTGTAAAAAATCATTCACTTTTTGTGTTACCTTATTCTAAGCGCCAGAACTTTTTTATTTTTCAATCAATAAAGCCGTGCGAGGACTTATTTTTTGCGTAACGAACTGTAGTTTCGATCAGTACCATTTTTTGGTACATGCGACTTTTTGATCTCTTTTTATTCCATTTTTTTGGGAGGTGAAGTGACCAAACAATTGTGATTGTGGTACGGTTTATTATTATTTTCTTTTACGGCGTTCACCGTGCGGGATAAATAACAAAATAATTTTGTAGTTCAGGCCGTTACGGATGCGGCGATACCAATTATGTATAGTTTATTTGTTTGTTTATATATTTTTATTAATAATAAATGACTGATAAGGTAAAAAGGGGGATTTTTACTTTTATTACTTTTAAAACTTTTATTTTCTTATTTTTACACATCTTTTTTTAACTTTTTTTTTACTTTATTACTTTGTCCCACTAGGGGACTTGAGGGCAGGAGGCCCTGATCGCAATTCTAATACACTGCACTACATGCGTAGTGCAGTGTATTAGAACTGTCAGCTACTCACTGACAGCAAGCATAGTGGGTCCTGACGTTGTCAGGACCCACTAGGCTTCCGTCTATGGCATAGCCGGACGCCATTGTTTGATGTCCGGTTGCCATAGTCACCATCGCCGGCCGCTATCGTGTAGCAGGCCGGCGATGGCAGCTTAACCCCTAAAAAGCCGCGATCTCTATAGAACGCGGCTTTTAAGGGGTTAATCAGCGGGGACACAGTGATCGTTCCCCGCTGTAGGAGCTGTGACAGCTGCTGTACGAGACAGCAGCTGTCACAGCTCCTGTATGTGTCGGGAGGACGGCCGAAACGGCCGTTACTCCCGAGACGTACTATTAGGTCATGGAGCGCGAACGATACAGCTGCCATGACCTAATAGTATGTCCAGGAGCGGGAAGGGGTTAAAGTCCCGTCCAAAAAATTTGCTCCCCGGTATATAGGGCCGTACAAGATCATTGAGGTCCTTAACCCTGTCTCCTTCCGGCTGGAGTTACCCCCGTCCTTTCAGATACACAACGTGTTCCATGCCTCCCTCCTGAACAGATGCTCCCCGTCCTTGGCTACCTCGAGAAAAACTCCGGTCCCTGTTCTCACTCCTGAAGGGGTAGAATTCGAGGTGGCCAAGATTGTGGACAGCAGGATGGTCCAGGACTCCCTCCAGTACCTGTCCATTGGAGAGGTTACGGGCCTGAGGAGAGGACTTGGGTACCCGCCCGGGATGTTCATGCCGGGTTATTGCTCAGGAAGTTCCATCTTCGATTCCCCAATAAGCCAGGTCCACCTAGGAAGGATCCAGTGGCCCCTCATAAAAGGGGGGGTACTGTAATGGATTTGCCTGACACAGCTTCTTTGTCGACGCCCGTGGTTAATCAGCCTGAATCTGTGCCTAGATCTGTTAGAGTGACTCGATCTGCTACCAATCAGGCTGGGAGGCTGAGGAGTGGGAGAACCTATCATCGCCTGGCCAGACGGAGCTAGCTCCCGCCCTCTGTCTATTTATACCTGCCTTTCCTGTTCCTCCTTTGCTTGTGATTCTTCTCGTGTGGTTTCCTGGCCCAGCTACAGCTTCTAACTATTTGATCCTGCTCCATACTGACCCTGGCTTACTGACTACTCTCCTGCTCTGTGTTTGGTACCTCGTGCACTCCTGGTTTGATTAGGGCTCACTTGTCCGTTTTCCTACCCCCGTTATTACATAATCACAAGCCCATATACCTAGTCTACCCTGGTCCCTGACACTACTATGGACCCCCTTGAGACCCTGGCCCAGCAAATGCAGGGTCTCTCCCTACAGGTCCAGGCCCTGGCTCAGAGGGTCAACCAGCCTGACGGTAGTGCCCCTCACCTCACCTCTTGAACCCCACCTCAAGTTGCCTGACCGGTTCTCAGGGGACCGGAGGACTTTTCTCTCCTTTCGGGAGAGTTGTAGGCTCTACTTTCACTTAAAGCCTCACTCCTCAGGTTCTGAGAGCCAGCGGGTGGGTATAATTATGTCTCGGCTCCAGGAAGGGCCCCAAGAGTGGGCCTTCTCCTTGGCTCCTGACGCCCCTGAACTTTCCTCCGTTGATCGTTTCTTTTCTGCTCTCTGACTCATTTATGACGAGACTGACAGGACTGCCTTTGCCGAGAGTCAGCTGGTGACCTTACGTCATGGTAAGAGACCTGTTGAGGAGTATTGTTCTGACTTTAGGAAGTGGTGCGTAGCTTCTCGGTGGAATGACCCTGCCTTAAGGTGCCAGTTTAGGTTGGGTCTGTCGAACGCCCTGAAACACCTGCTAGTTAGCTATCCCTCTTCTGACTCCCTAGACCAGTTTATGGCTTTAGCGGTACGACTTGACCGACGTCTCAGGGAACGACAACTTGAATGTTTTTGTGTTTTCCCCTCTGACTCCCCCATGATGCCTCCTGAGGTCCCGTTGCTTCGCTCTTCCACGGAAGACTCGGAGGTACCTATGCAACTCGGGGCCTCCGTGTCCCCCCGTCAACGTAGAGAGTTCCGCAGGAAGAATGGTCTCTGTTTCTATTGTGGGGGTGACAAGCATCAAGTGAACACCTGTCCTAGGCGTAAGAATAAGCAGCCGGAAAACTTCCGCGCCTAAGTGATCATCGGGGAGGTCACTTGGGCGCACAGGTATTTCCCGTAAATATGAAACGTAATAAAATCTTGCTTCCCTTTCAGGTCTCTTTTGGTGGTAGGTCTGCTACCGGCAGTGCCTTCGTGGATTCAGGGTCTTCTACTAATATCATGTCTGTGGAATTTGCTATGTCTCTAGCTATGCCTTTGATTGATTTGCCTAAACCTGTCCCGGTAGTGGGTATCGACTCCACTCCTCTTGCTAATGGTTATTTTACACAGCATACCCCTGTTTTTTAAATCCTTGTTGGCTCCATACATTTGGAGCAGTGCTCTGTACTGTTGATGCAGGGATTATCGTCCGATTTGGTTTTAGGCCTTCCCTGGTTGCAGTTGCATAATCCCACGTTTGATTGGAATACTGGGGAGATTACCAAGTGGGGTAATGAATGCTTGACGTCATGTTTTTCTGTTAATTCTATTTCTCCTTCTGAGGAGGTGAACACGCTACCTGAGTTTGTTCAGGACTTCGCTGATGTTTTCTCTAAGGAGGCCTCCGAAGTGTTACCTCCTCATAGAGAATACGATTGCGCTATCGAATTGGTACCAGGAGCTAAGCTCCCTAAGGGTAGGATATTTAATCTTTCTTGTCCCGAACGTGAAGCCATGAGTATATCCAGGAATGCCTGGCCAAGGGTTACATTCGCCCCTCTACTTCTCCGGTAGGTGCTGGCTTCTTCTTCGTAGGGAAGAAGGATGGTGGTCTTAGGCCATGCATTGACTACCGTAACTTGAATAAGGTCACTGTAAGGAACCAGTATCCCCTTCCTTTGATTCCTGATCTCTTTAATCAGGTTCAGGGGGCCCAATGGTTCTCTAAGTTTGATCTACGGGGGGCGTATAACCTTATCCGCATCAAAGAGGGGGATGAGTGGAAGGCTGCGTTTAACACGCCCGAAGGTCATTTCGAATACCTCGTCATGCCCTTTGGGTTGTGTAATGCTCCTGCGGTCTTCCAGAATTTCATAAATGAGATTTTAAGAGATTACCTGGGGGTATTTCTTGTAGTGTACCTTGATGACATACTGGTGTTTTCCAAGGACTGGTCCTCCCACATTGAGCATGTCAGGAAGGTGCTCCAGGTCCTTCAGGAAAACAAACTGTTTGCGAAAACCGAAAAATGTGTGTTTGGGGTACAGGAGATACCATTTTTGGGTCAAATCCTCACTCCTCATGAATTCCGCATGGACCCCGCCAAGGTCCAGGCTGTGTCGGAATGGGTCCAACCTGCCTTTCTGAAGGCGTTACAGTGTTTCTTGGGGTTCGCTAATTATTACAGGAGATTTATTGCTAAATTCTCGGTCATCGCTAAGCCTCTTACGGACCTCACTCGCAAAGGTGCTGATCTCCTCCACTGGCCTCCTGAGGCTGTCCAGGCTTTTGAGGTCTTTAAGAAGTGCTTTATCTCGGCCTCGGTGCTGGTTCAGCCCAACCAAATGGAGCCATTTATCATGGAAGTTGACGCATCCGAGGTGGGAGTGGGGGCTGTCTTGTCCCAGGGTACCAGGTCCCTCACCCATCTCCGTCCCTGTGCCTACTTCTCCAGGAAGTTTTTGCCTACTGAGAGTAACTATGATATTGGCAACCGCGAACTCTTAGCCATTAAATGGGCATTTGAAGAGTGGCGCCACTTCCTGGAGGGGGCTAGGTAACGGTCCTTACCGACCACAAGAATCTGGTTTTCCTAGAATCTGCCCGGGGGCTAAACCCGAGACAAGCTCGATGGGCGCTATTTTTTACCAGATTCAACTTTTTGGTTACCTATAGGGCTGGGTCTAAAAATATTAAGGCCGATGCACTGTCGCGTAGCTTCATGGCCAGCTCTCTTTCGGAGGAAGATCCTGCTTGTATTTTGCCTCCTGGTATAATCATTTCTTCTATTGATTCTGATTTAGTCTCTGAAATTGCGGCTGATCAAGGTTCAGCTCCCGGGAACCTTCCTGAGAACAAGCTGTTTGTTCCCCTGCAATACCGGCTAAGGGTACTTAGGGAAAATCATGACTCCGCACTATCTGGTCATCCAGGCGTCCTGGGTACCAAACACCTTATTGCCAGAAACTATTGGTGGCCTGGGTTGCCTAAAGACGTTAAGGCCTACGTCGCCGCTTGTGAGGTTTGTGCTAGGTCCAAGACTCCCAGGTCCCGACCAGCGGGCTTACTACATTCTTTGCCCATTCCCCAGAGACCTTGGACCCATATCTCCATGGATTTTATCACCGATTTGCCTCCATCCCAAGGCAAGTCGGTGGTGTGGGTGGTAGTAGACCGCTTCAGTAAGATGTGCCACTTTGTGCCCCTCAAGAAACTACCCAATGCCAAGACGTTAGCTACCTTGTTTGTCAAACACATCCTGCGTCTCCATGGGGTCCCTGTCAATATTGTTTCGGACAGAGGGGTACAATTTGTTTCATTGTTTTGGAGAGCCTTCTGTAAAAAGTTGGAGATTGATCTGTACTTCTCCTCTGCCTTCCATCCTGAAACTAATGGCCAAACTGAGAGGACTAATCAATCTCTAGAACAATATTTAAGGTATTTTATCTCTGACTGGTAATATGATTGGGTCTCATTCATTCCCCTCGCCGAATTTTCCCTTAATAACCGGGTCAGTAACTCGTCAGGGGTCTCCCCCTTTTTCTGTAATTTTGGGTTTAATCCACGGTTCTCCTCCGTTTCACCTGGTAGTTCCAACAATCCCGAGGTAGAGGTCGTTCATCGGGAACTGTGCACAGTCTGGGCCCAGGTTCAGAAGAACCTAGAGGCGTCCCAGAGCGTACAAAAAACTCAGGCTGATAGAAGATGTTCTGCTAACCCCTTGTTTATGGTCGGGGATCTGGTGTGGTTATCGTCTAGGAACTTGCGCCTTAAGGTCCCGTCCAAGAAGTTTGCTCCCCGGTTTATTGGGCCGTATAAGGTCATTGAAGTCCTCAATCCTGTCTCCTTCCGACTGGAGTTGACCCCATCTTTTCGAATACACGACGTGTTTCATACCTCCCTCCTTAAACGCTGCTCCCCGTCCTTGGCTCCCTCGAGGAAACCTCCTGTTCCCGTTTTCACCCCTGAGGGGATGGAATTCGAGGTGGCCAAGATTGTCAACAGCAAGATGGTCCAAGGCTCCCTCCAGTACCTGGTGCATTGGAGAGGATACGGGCCTGAGGAGAGGACTTGGGTACCCGCCCGGGATGTTCACGCTGGGGTATTGGTCAGGAAGTTCCACCTTCGTTTCCCCAATAAACCAGGTCCATTTAGAAAGGGTCCGGTGGCCCCTCATAAAAGGGGGGGTACTGTAAAGGATCTGCCAGGCACAACTTCTGTGTATACGCCCATAGGTAATCAGTCTGCACCTGAGTCTATGTCTCTGAGACTGACTCCATCTTCCACCACTCAGGATGGCAGGCTTAGGAGTGGGAGAGCCTATCGCAGCCTGGCCAGACGGAGCTAGCTCCCGCCCTCTGTCTATTTATACCTGCCTTTCCTGTTCCTCCTTTGATTGTGATTCTTCTCGTGTGGTTTCCTGGCCCAGCTACAGCTTCTAACTATTTGATCCTGCTCCATACTGACCCTGGCTTACTGACTACTCTCCTGCTCTGCGTTTGGTACCTCGTGCACTCCTAGTTTGATTAGGGCTCACTTGTCCGTTTTCCTACACCCGTCATTTCATATGACATATAAATTCGGACACCCGAGACCGGACCCTAGAATACATACAGACCCCAGACCTTCTAAACTATTGCAGTCCCTAGACCAGACCCCACTAAAACAATACAAACCCCAGAACAAGCACCCAAAATAAATAAATACCCTTGACAAGACCCCCTAAATACAGACACCTTAAATACAGACCCCAGACCCCTTAATCTAATAGACACCCTAAATACAAACCCCTTAAACTAATCTATCCTCTTATACTCACATAGCAGCTCATTCTTCTCTCTTGCTGCTGTTCTAGGACCTGCGGTCATGTGACCTGGAAGTCTCCAAACAGTAACAAGAATTGCAGACATAAGGTCATGTGACCTTATGTCTGCAGGACCTTTTGCAGGACATAGACAATGCATTTGCTGTCCATATATGGATAGTAACCGTCAGGGACTTCTCGAGGAGCGGAATGCTGGGGCCAGAGCGTTGGCATTGGTCTGGTCGGGGATTCTGTTTTAAGAGGAGACACTGACCTCTCTGTCCATTTATTTACAGAGAGGTCATGGGCTCCCTCTAGGAGCGTAATCCCCGGCCAGAGCGTCACTCTGGCTGAGCTCCAAAAATCCTGTTTCCAAATGGGAGAAACTTCCAAAAGATCAACCCTAACTGCAGCACTCCACCAATATGGACATTATGGCCAGAAAAAAACCTCTCCTCAGTAAAAGACACATGAAAGCCTGCCTCGTGTTTGCAGAAAAGCACGTAAAGGGCACTCAGACTGTGAGAAAGAAGATTCTGTGGTCTGATGAAACCAAGATTTAACTTTTTGGCCTCAATTCTAAGTGTCATGTCTGGAGGAAACCAGTTACTGCTAATCATCTGCCCAATACCATCCCTACAGTGAAGCATGGTGGCGGCAGCATCATGCTGTGGGGGTGTTTTTTAGCGGTTGGGACAGGGAGACTGGTCAGGGTTGAGGGAAAGATGAATGGAGCAAAGTACAGAGATATTCTTAATAAAAACCTGATCCAAAGTGCTCTGGTACGCAGACTGGGCTGACGATTCACTTACTTTCCAACAAGACAATGACCATAAGTGCACAGTCAAGACAACACAGGACTTAGGGACAAGTCTATGAATGTCCTTGAGTGGCCCAGCCAGAGCGCTGACTTAAACCCAATCAAACATTTCCGGAGAGACCTGAAAATGGCTATCCACCAACAGTCCCCATCCAACCTGACAGAGCTTGAGAGGATCTTCATACAAGAATGGCTGAAAATCCCTAAATCCAGGTGTGCAAACCTTGTGGCATCATACCCTTGAAGACTAGAGGCTGTTATCGCTGCCAAAGGTGCTTCAACTAAGTCCTGAGTAAAGGGTCTGAATACTTGTCAATGCAATATTTTCGTTTTTCCTTTTCAACAAATTAGCAAAGATTATTAACATTCAGTTCTCACTTTGTTATTATGGGGTATTGAGTGAAGAATGATGGGGAAAACTTGAATTATTTTTTATTTTAGCTCAAGGCCTCAACATAACAAAATGTGAAAAAATTTAAAGGGTCTGAAGACTTTCCGAATGCATTGTATGTACTGTATATATAGTTAGGTCCAGAATTATTTGGACAGTGACACAAGTTTTGGCATTTGAGCTGTTTACCAAAACATATTGAATATACAGTTATATAATCAATATGGGCTTAAAGTGCGGACTCTGCGCTTTAATTTGAGGGTATTCACATCCTAATTTAAGGAAGATGTTTCGGAATTACAGCTCTTTAATATGTAGCTGCCTATTTGTCCAATTACCTTTGGTCCCTTGAAAATTATCTCAAAAGCTATTTAATGGGCTGCATGGGCTATTCCCTCCTTTAATCCATCATCAATTAAGCAGGTAAAAGGTCTGGAGTTGATTCCAGGTGTGGCATTTGCATTTGGAAGCTGTTGCTGTGAACCCACAATATGATGTCAAAAGAGCTCTCAATGCAAGTGAAACAAACCATCGTTAGGCGGTAAAAAATTAAGAAATCCATCAGAGAGCTAGCACAAATGTTAGGAGTGGCCAAATCTAAAGTTTGGTACATTCTTGAAAACAAACAGAGCACTGGTGATCTTGTGAACTCCAAAAGGCCTGGACGTCCACGGAAGACAACCGTGGTGGATGATCGCAGAATCCTTTCCATGGTGAAGAAAAACCACTTCACAACATCTACCTAAGTGAAGAACACTCTCCTGGAAGTAGGGGTATCCGTATCTAAGTCTACCATATAGAGAAGACTTCATGAGAGCAAATACAGAGGGTTCACCACAAGGTGCAAACCATTAATCAGCCTCAAAAATAGAAAGGCCAGATTAGACTTTGCCAAACAACATCTAAAGAAACCAGTCCAGTTCTGGAACAGCATTCTTTGGAAAGAAACTAAGATCAAACGCTTCAGAATGATGGGAGGAAGAAAGTATGGAGAAGGCTTGGAACGGCTCATGATCCAAAGCACACCACATCCTCTGTTAAACATGGTGGAGGCAGTGTGATGGCATGAGCATGCATGGCTGCCAAGGGCACTGGGTCACTAGTGTTTATTGATGATGTGACTGAAGACAGAAGCGGTTGGATGAATTCTGAAGTGTCCAGGGATATACTTTCTGCTCAGATTCAACCAAATGCAGCAAGGTTGATTGGACGTCGCTTCACAGTACAGATGGACAATGACCCAAAACATACTGTGAAAGCAACCCAGGAGTTTTTTAAGGCAAAGAAGTGGAATATTTTGCAATGGCCAAGTCAATAACCAGATCTCAACCCGATCGAGCATGCATTTCACTTGCTTAAGACAAAACTTAAGGCAGAAAGACCCACAAACTAGCAACAACTGAAGACAGCTGCAGTAAAGGCCTGGCAAAGCATCACAAAGGAGGAAACCCAGCGCTTGGTGATGTCCATGGATTTCAGACTTCAGGCAGTCATTGCCTGCAAAGGATTCTCTACAAAGTATTTTAAAAAAAAAATTCATTATGGAAATGTTAATTTGTCCAATTACTTTTGAGCCCCTGAAATGAGGAGGCTGTGTAGAAAAATGGTTGCAATTCCTAAATGTTTCACAGGATATTTTTGTTCAACAACTTGAATTAAACCTGAAAGTCTACACTTCAATTGCATCTCCGTTGTTTCACTTCAAATCCAATGTGGTGCAATGCAGAGCCCAAATTGTGAAGATTGTGTCATTGTCCAAATAATACTGGACCTAACTGTATATGTATATATATGTATATCATATATATATATATATATATATATATATATATATATATATATATATATATATATACATATATGTATATATATCCAAAAAAGAGAACGTGAAGCAGCACTCCTTTATTTTTGAAGCTTTGCACCAGCCTAGTCAGGCATTTGTTCACAGTGCTGCTGCAATCCTCTGCTTTTTTATATATATATATATATATATATATATATATATATATATATATATATATATATATTTATATATATATATATATATATATATATATATATATATATATATATATAAAAACACAATATATGAACAAAGGTATTTGGAAACCTACACATTAGACCTACAGAAGTTTCTATGACATCCCATTCTAAATGCATAGGCATTAATATAAAGCTGGTCCCCCCTTTGCAGCAAATACAGCTTCCACTCTATGTAATGTCCGTGGCTGCGGGCTGTCAGCTCCAACCTCCCCCTGACAGCCGTAGCCACGAGTCTGCAACCGCTGGCCCCAGCCTCCTCCTCAGGAGACGCCAGCGCTCGCGTTCACAAACCTCAGCCGGATCCCGTAGGGTGCCCGCGCACGCTCGTGCCCGCTCTTAAAGGGGCAGCGCGCGCATCGGACCTCGTTGATGAACTTTGACCTGTGAGTACCCTGGACTATAAGAGGGGTCCAGCCCCCTAGTTCTATGCCTGAGCGTTGTTGTGTTCCCTAGTTTGTCTATGTGATGGCCTCCTAGTGTGTTTCCTGTTCCAGTACGTGTCCCTGTACCTATACCTGTTTCCAGTTCCTGTTCCTAGTAAACCATACATCCCTGGTCTAGTACTGAGCTGTGCCAAAGTCGTGCTGTGCTGCATCCATGTCTGACCTGCTCCACTTTGCCTGTCGTCCGCCTGATACTTAGTCCCAGCCGAGCCTTCCCTGCTGCTGTTTGAGCTGCCACAGGTACCTATAGACATTCACCTGCTCCCTGTTGGCCAGCTGCCCAGTGGGTCCACAGACGCTTCGTGACAGCACGCTCAGGCTATGGACCCCGCTGGTCGATTCAAGACTATGACGATGTCACAGGAGATGCGAGTGGATATTCTGGACCTCCGGTCTCGACAGGACCAACTCCTCCAGGCGTTGAACATTGAACACTCTTGCACAACGGCAGGAGGCACAAGCTGCCGTAACTCCTACTACAATGGCAATGTTGATCCTCAGACTACACCTCTTGGCAGTATTGACCCATGTGTTTCTTTGCCACTTCCTGACCGTTATGATGGAGAATCAAGTACCTGTCATGGTTTTCTTAATCAATGCCAGATCCACTTCAGCCTGTATGCTAGGACATTTTCGTCTGATGGTGCCAGGGTCTCTTTTATCATCTCTCTCCTCACTGGCAAGGCTCTTGCATGGGCGCACCCTATCTCGGAGAGACAAGGACCAGAGACCCGTGACTTCCCTGCCTTCCTCCGGAATTTTCACATGGTGTTTGAGGCGCCTGGACGGGTCTCATCTGCAGCGGCTTCTTTGATTGACCTGCGCCAAGGAGACACCTCCGTGGCTGCATTCTGGCATGGACTATCTTCCAGAATTAAAGATGATCTTGCCGCCCGGGATTTGCCGCCTACCCTGGATGACCTCATCCTTCTGTCCGCCCGGATTGATATACGGATCCGTGAACGCCTCCAAGAGGTTCAACGGGAGGGAGCCCTTCCTAGTCTGGTCCCTACTTTGCAGCAATCCCTTCTGTCCTCAGATGTCGATCCTCCTAAGAAGTTGGTAATAACGGACCAGTATAAGTCATCTACCCAAGAGAGACAACGCAGACGCACATCTGGACTCTGTCTTTATTGCGGCCTCGATGGCCATCTTGTGCGCCTGTGCCCACAAAAATCCCAAAACCTAGGGTTGCTAGGAGTGACGACCTTGGGTAAAGATGGACTTCCATCTAAATTGTCCATACCTGTGACCATAGTGTCCGGCGAGAAAACGCATCAGGTCTCTGCGTATCTGGACTCTGGATCCACTGCTAATTTCATCGACAGAGATCTGGTGTACCTTCTGCAATTACCCACCACCCCTCTGGAGAGCCCGTTGACAGTTGCCTCAGTGAATGGACTACCTCTGCCAGACCCAGTTATAGCTGTGACCAAGCCGCTGAGGCTCCAAGTGGGAGCCCTTCATTCCGAACTTCTGTCGTTCTATGTCCTGCCCAAAGCTGTTAACCCTGTGTTGCTGGGCCTGCCTTGGCTCCGATTGCATGCCCCAGTTCTGGACTGGAATTCTGGAGAGGTTCTCCAGTGGGGTCCTGAGTGTCAAGGTCGATGCCTGGTGCGGATTCGTTAAACTCAGCCTTTACTGCCTCGGTCATTGGCAGGATTGCCGGGTCATTATGCTGCCTTTTCGGACATCTTCAGCAAGAGGGAGGCAGAGACATTGCCCCCACATCGGGCGTATGACTGCCCCATTGAACTAATTCCTGGTGCATCCCTTCCCCGTGGTAGGGTATATCCACTCTCCTTGCCAGAGACTCTGTCCAAGTCCTCCTATGTGAAAGAGAACTTAGAAAGGGTCTTCATATGAAAGTCTTCCTCCCCGGGTTCAAAAAGAAAGATGCATCGACTACCATGGTCTCAACTAGATCACGGTGAAGAATATATATCCGTTGCCACTGATCTCTGAACTGTTTGATCGTATGCGTGGTGCAAATTTTTTTTCTAAACTAGACCTGCGTGGGGCTTACAACCTAGTCCGGATTCGCCAGGGTGATGAATGGAAGACTGCATTTAACATCCGTGATGGAAACTATGAGTATCGGACTGTGCAATGCTCCCGCGGTCTTCCAGGAGTTTGTGAATGATATTTTCCGTGACCTCCTCTATGTTTGTGTTGTAGTCTACCTTTCTTTTTTTTATAAATTCTTTTATTTATCAATTTTTACAAACATGACACGTTAATGCCAAAAGAATATGCAACCATACAGTACTTCGGCACGCAGGCCGGCATATGTGGACATCCTGAGTGATAGGTGTACAAACAGAGTAATGTTAAACACTAATTGGGGCTCACCCCATGCATCCCGAACCTGCGGACATGCACTAAGGCCCACAGTGAAACAAATCTTAGAAAGAGGTATGAGAAAGATAAGAAGAAAAGAGGCACGACAGAGGAGGGAAAGGAAGGGACGAGTTCCGTTGTTATATGTCATGCAGAAAGTACAAATCAAGAGGCTACGATGTTCCTGAACTCCAAAGATGATTGAAACCTGACCCAATGATACCAAGTCTTGATGAACTTGGCGTGAGTACCTCTCATCGAAGCCGTGAGATCCTCCATCCACATAATCTCCTGTATCTTATCAAACCACAAGCTGACGGCACACAAGATTGTCTCCACAGCGCAGGTATGCAGGCCCTGGCAGCATTCACCAGATGGGGGACCACAGAGAGACGATATAAGAACAGCGGAACTTCGCACAGATAGAGCAAGAAGAAGGCCGGTGTGCACGGGAGTCGGAAGTCCGTGAATTTGGAGGTGATACGCCACACTTCTGACCAAAAGGCAGTCAGCCTCGGGCACTCCCAAAAGACATGTATTATCGTTCCCACCTGGTCTCCACATCTCCAACACAGCGGGGAGACAGCCGGAATCATGGCATGTAATCTGGAAGGCACCCTATACCAGCGAGTTAAAATTTTAAATCCCGCTTCCTGATACCTACTGGCCAAGGACGATTTATGTGTCATTGTGTATACCCTATCTTGTTGTTCAGCCGAGAGTGTGATTCCCAAGTCCCTTTCCCACCGTAGCAAATATGTGGATGTGGAGAGGGTGGATGGGGAGGTCAGTAGGGAGTATAGTCTGGATAGTGTGTGACGTATCGAGCCGGTGCTCATGAAGTTTTGACCCGAGCATGTTCCGCAGGGTTAGGCAAGGATACCAGGAAGTGTCTCAGCTGTGTGACCTGCCAGGAGGTGAGGGGGAGATAATGAGAGGCGGGGCCCCTGCCTGCCCACAACCAGCTCCTAAATGGACCCCCCTCCCGCCCTGGTGGAAACGCTGGGTTACCCAAGACTGGAAACAGGGGGGACGGAGAAGGGGAGATCTCTTTCCGGGGAAAGACCTTCGACGCAACTGCCAGTGAGGGCCCTATCGTCGGGTGTGTCCTTGCTGACAGAGGGGTATCCCTGCCCAGCCAAGGCAGGGCCTGCAGGGATACAGCCATAGAAGACTGTTCCATCGACACCCATTGTTTGACCTCCGAGTGGCGGAACCAGTACAGGATGCGCGCCAAGTGCGAGGCCTGGTGGTAGGAGATAAAGTCAGGGAGCCCCACGCCCCCTTCACTCTTAGAGCGAAAAAGTGTGGAGCGGTCTATACGGGCCGGTTTCCCCACCCAAATGAAGCGGTGGAGTAAGGACAACAAAGCTCGGAAGAAAGTGCGGGGAATGTGGATCGGTAGGGCTTGGAAGAAGTACAGTATCCGTGGGAGAATGTTCATTTTGAAGATTGCACATCTGCCGAACCACGTGAAGGTGCCCTTCATCCAGGAATCCAAATCGCTCTTTACACGTTGAAGGAGAGGAGGGTAGTTAACTGCATAAAGGCGAGAGAGATCCCTGGAGAGCTGGACCCCCAAGTATTGAAGCGAGTCTCTGGCCCACTTAAAGGAGAAGGACCCGCCAGGACCACTCCTCTGGAGAGATAGGCTCTTCCAAAGCGGCTAGAGCTTCCTGCGGGATGCTTTTCATCCCCGAGGAGCGGAGATATGCCTCCATCTGCTCCCGTCTAGTTCCCCCATCTGCAGTGGGAGAGGTCCGCAGGAGATTGTAGAGTGAGTGGTAGTATGCCTGGAAGGCTTCCGAGATGTCCTGGGGGCGGTGCAAACCCCCAGCTCCTGGAACCTGTACCTGGGGGACATAGGTAAGTGACCTAGTTTTCCGCAATGCCCGTGCCAAAGTCCTGCCTGGTTTGTTACTGAATTCGTAGAAATGTCGTCTACACTTTACTAAGGAGGCCCTAGCCTTGGCAAGACAAAGAGAACAGACCTGAACACGCAACTGCCCCAGCTCCGCCCGAACCACCTGGTCCAGGGAGGCCTTGTGGGACTGCTCAAGGAGGTGTATACGGGATAACAGGTCACTCAAGTGAGCCGTCCTCTCCCTTTTAAGTTTAGAATCGATCCGAATGAAGGAGCCACGGATCACACACTTATGTGCCTCCCAAACACTGAGCGGACTTACATCTGAAGATGCATTCGTAGCAAAATACTCCCGTAGGTCCCTGTGTATTTCTGAGATTACCGTCGGGTCCTGCAGGAGCGAATAATTTAACCGCCACTGCCAGGAGCGAGGGTGGGCTGCTGGGAGACAGAGAGAGAGAGTGTGATGAGGGCGTGGTCCGAGAAGGTTATGTTACATAGTTACATAGTTACATACATAGTTAGTACGGCTGAAAAAAGACACATGTCCATCAAGTTCAACCAAGGGACGGGAAAAGGGAAGGAAAAATTTCTACACATAGGAGCTAATATTTTTTTGTTCTAGGAAATTATCTAACCCTTTTTTAAAGCCATCTACTGTCCCTGCTGTGACCAGCTCCTGCGGTAGGCTATTCCATAGATTCACAGTTCTCACGGTAAAGAAGCCTTGTCGCCTCTGCAGCTTGAACCTTTTTTTCTCCAGACGGAGGGAGTGCCCCCTTGTTTTTTGAGGGGGTTTTACAAGGAACAGGATTTCACCATATTTTTTGTATGTGCCATTAATATATTTATATAAGTTAATCATGTCCCCCCTTAGTCGTCTTTTTTCAAGGCTAAATAGGTTTAATTCTTTCAATCTTTCCTCATAACTTAAATTCTCCAAGCCCCTAATTAGTTTCGTTGCTCTTCTTTGTATTTTTTTCCAACTCCAGGGCATCCTTTCTATGAACTGGAGCCCAGAACTGAACTGCATATTCTAGATGAGGCCTCACTAATGCTTTGTAAAGTGGCAATATTACATCCCTGTCCCGTGAGTCCATGCCTCTTTTAATACACGACAATATCCTGCTGGCCTTTGAAGCAGCTGATTGACACTGCATGCTGTTATTGAGTTTATGATTTACAAGAACACCCAGATCCTTCTCAACAAGTGAATCCGCCAGTGTAGCTCCCCCTAGGACATATGATGCATGCAGGTTGTTGGTACCCAGATGCATAACTTTACATTTATCTACATTAAACTTCATCTGCCAAGTGGACGCCCAAACACTTAGGCTATGTTCACACGGGGTCTTTTGCCGAGTTTTTTGACGCGGTAACCGCGTCGCAAAACTCGGCAGAAACGGCCCGAGAACGCCTCCCATTGATTTCAATGGGAGGCGTCGGCGTCTTTTTCCCGCGAGCAGTAAAACTGCCTCGCGGGAAAAAGAAGCGACATGCCCTATCTTCGGGCGCTTCCGCCTCCGACCTCCCATTGACTTCAATGGGAGGCAGGAGAAAGCGTGTTTTATGCCCGTGGCGCTCAATGGCCGCGGGCGAAAAACGTCGCGATAATTGCTGTTCACACGGAGTATTTTGGGGGAGGAATATCTGCCTCAAAATTCCGTTTGGAACTTTGAGGCAGATATTCCTCCCCCAAAATACTCCGTGTGAACATAGCCTTAGTTTGTTTAAATCTGCCTGCAATTCATGAACATCTTCCATAGACTGAACTATATTACATAGCTTGGTGTCATCTGCAAAAATAGAAATAGTGCTATTAATCCCATCTTCTATATCATTAATAAATAAGTTGAATAATAGTGGTCCCAGCACTGAACCCTGGGGTACACCACTTATTACCGGGGACCATTCAGAGTAGGAATCATTGACCACAACTCTCTGGATACGGTCCTTGAGCCAATTCTCAATCCAATTACAAACTATATTTTCTAAACCTATAGTCCTTAATTTACCCATTAGACGTCTATGAGAGACAGTGTCAAATGCCTTTGCAAAGTCCAAAAACACTAAATCCACAGTGGCCCCTCTGTCTAGACTTCTGCTCACCTCTTCATAAAAACAGATTAGGTTAGTTTGACAACTTCTGTCCTTAGTAAAACCGTGCTGGCTGTCACTTATAATGCTATTTATTGTCACATAATCCTGTATATAGTCCCTCAATAGCCCCTCAAACATTTTCCCCACGATGGATGTTAAGCTTACTGGTCTATAATTACCCGGGGAAGACCTAGAGCCCTTTTTGAAAATAGGCGCCACATTTGCACTGCGCCAGTCCCTTGGCACTATACCAGTCACTAGAGATTCTCTGAATATTATGAAAAGGGGGACAGAAATAACTGAACTAAGCTCTTTAAGAATTCTAGGGTGTAACCCATCTGGTCCCGGGGCCTTGTGCACATTTATTTTATTTTATTTAGCTTGGACCATATCTACATTCATCCAATTCAGTATATCAACTGATATATTAACAGCACTGGCACCGGCTACATCAGCTGCTATCTATGTTATCAATAGAGACTGAGGAGAGGTTGGAGAGATGGGAGTGGCGCAGGAAGAAGTAGTCTAGTCTGGAATATGTGTTGTGAGGGGCCGAAAAGAAGGTGTAGTCTTTTGTCGTCGGGTGCATAAGCCGCCACGCGTCTATCAGTTGGTGTTCATGTAGCAACCGACGCACCCGGCGGTGTGCCGACCTGGGTAACGACGAGTGTCCACGTGAGGAGTCTATAGTCGGGTCCAATGTAAGGTTCAGATCCCCCCCTAATATGAGAGTGCCTTCCAGAAAACCATCTAACTCCGTCAAGACCCCTTCAAAAAAGGCGACCTGACCAGTGTTAGGGAGATAGCATGTAGCCAATGTGAACATTGTGTTAGCCAACCTACCCTTCACGAAGATATACCGCTCCACCTGTACGAGTGTTGTAGTCTACCTTGATGATATCTTGATATTCTCCCCAGATCCCATGACGCACCAGAGACATGTCCGTCAGGTTCTGCTACGGTTAAGGGAGAATCGTCTGTACGCCAAGTTGGAGAAGTGTGTATTTGACAAGGATGCTCTACCCTTCCTGAGCTATATTGTCTCGAATCGTGGTCTCGAGATGGATCCTGAAAAGGTAAAGTCTGTCCTGGAGTGACCACGCCGTCAAGGCTTGAGGGCCATACAGCGCTTTTTGGGATTTGCTAATTTTTACAGGCAGTTTATTCCGAACTTCTCCTCACTGACTTCTCCTATCTCTAACCTTACTAAGAAGGGTATGTACGCCAATGTGTGGACTCCCGAGGCAGAGTCCGCATTCAATAGCCTGAAGAGTGCCTTCACATCAGCCTCTATCCTCCATCATTCCGGATGTCTCTCTGCAGTTCTCGTTGGAGGTGGACGCATCCTCTGTCGGTGCTGGTGCACTCCTGTTCCAGAGAGGTCCCAAGGGCAAGTCAATGGTATGTGGATACTTCTCCAATCTCTTCTCTTCCGCAGAACGCAACTACTCGATTGGGGATCGGGAGTTACTGGCCATCAAATTGGCTCTGGAGGAGTGGAGATATCTACTAGAGTGCGCAGCTCATCCGATCTTGATTTTTACAGACCACAAGAATCTGACCTACCCCCAGACGGCCCAACGGCTGAACCCTCGTCAGGCCAGGTGGTCACTATTCTTTCCAAGGTTTGAGCTTCATTATTGCCCGGCCGACAAGAATGTGAGGGCCAATGCCTTGTCCAGGTCTTTCGAGACAGAAGACACCATAGAGAGTCCACAGAACATTATTGATCCAACCTGCATTGTCTCGGTCAATCCCCTGAAAATTGGGGATATTCCTCCAGGGAGGACTTTTGTGCGCCTGGCTGATCATCGAAGAATCCTCCGCTGTAGACACTCCTCTAGTCTGGCAGGTCACGCGGGGTTACGTAAGACCCGAGATTTGATTGTTCGTCATTTCTGGTGGCCCACACTGCCCAAGGATATTGTGGATTTCGTTTCTTCCTGTGCTGTATGTGCAGCCAACAAGGCCACCCACTCCAGACCTGCTGGTCTACTCCAGCCATTGCCTGTGCCCAATGCTCCCTGGCAGCATATAGCTATGGACTTCATCACGGATCTGCCGCTCTCTGCTGGATGCCGTGCTGTCTGGGAGGTGGTGGATCGATTTTCGAAGATGGCCCACTTTGTTCCTCTGACCGGTCTTCCTGCTGCTCCTCAGTTGGCCAAGTTATTTATCCAACACATCTTCCGCCTGCACGTCTTGCCGCAGCATATAGTGTCTGATCGGGGGGTTCAGTTTACCTCGAGGTTCCGGAGAGCCCTCTGCGGACTTCTTGGCATCAAGTTGGACTTTTCCTCTGCCTACCATCCTCAGTCTAATGGTCAGGTTGAGAGGATCAACTATATTTTGGAGAACTACCTATGCCACTTCATCTCCAAGCAGCATGATGACTGGGTGCAGCTGCTTCCGTGGGCAGAGTGCTCCTATAATAATCACACCAGCGAGTCTACTAGGAATACACCGTTCTGCATTGTCTATGGCCAGCACCCAGGAATTCCTCTCCCAGTGCCTGATACTTCCAAGGTACCAGCAGCTGACTCCACGTTTAGAAACTTTTTGCAGATCTGGCAGCAGACTCGATCCTCCATTCTAATGGCAGTGGACCGCATGAAACGGAAGGCTGACACAAGGAGAAGAGAGCCTCCTCGGTTTCTTCCTGGCACTGGTCTGGCTGTCGTCCAGGAATATCCAACTGAGGGTGCCGTCATGTAAATTTTCCCCCAGGTTCCTATGACCATTCGAGGTCCTGCAGCAGATCAACCCTGTCGCCTACAAGCTTTGGCTGCCTCCTACCCTCAGGATTCCCAACTCCTTCCATGTCTCCCTCCTGAAACCTGTGATCCTGAACCGCTATTCCAAGACTCCCAGCCCTGAGGTTGCCTCCAGCGGCCCTTCGGACATCTTCGAGGTCAAGGAGATCTTGGACACCAAGAGAGTGAGAGTAGAGACTTTTTATTTAGTGGATTGGAGGGGGTTTGGTCCTGAAGAGAGGTACTGGGAGCCAGAGGGGAATCTCAATGCCCCTACTCTTCTGAAAAAGTTTCTCTCTCGCTCTGGTCTCAAGAAGAGGGTGCGTAAGAAGGGGGATACTGTAATGTCCGTGGCTGCGGGTTGTCAGCTCCAACCTCCCCCTGACAGCCGCAGCCACGAGTCGGCAACCGTTGGCCCCAGCCTCCTCCTCAGGACCTCAGGAGACGCCAGCGCTCGCATCCACTCACCTCAGCCGGATCCCGTAGGGTGCGCACACACGCTCGTGCCCCTCTTAAAGGGGCAGCGCGCGCACCGGACCTCATTGATGAACTTTGACCCATGAGTACCGTGGACTACAAGAGGAGTACAGCACTCTATGCCTGAGCGTTGTTGTGTTCCCTAGTTTGTCTATGTGATGGCCTCCTAGTGTGTTTCCTGTTCCAGTCCCTGTACCTGTTTCCAGTTCCTGTTCCTAGTAAACCATGCATCCCTGGTCTAGTACTGAGCTGTGCCAATGTCGTGCTGTGCTCCACCTCGCCTGACGTCCGCCTGCTACCTAGTCCGAGCCTGCCCTGCTTCTGTCTGAGCTGCCACAGGTACCTATAGACCTATAGACATTCACCTGCTCCCTGTTGGCCAGCTGCCTTACCGCCAAGGCGGTACGGCCAAGTGGGTCCACAGACCCTTCGTGGCACTCTACTTTGAGGGCTTTCTACAAGTTTTTAGAGTGTCCCTGGGAATTTCTGCCCATTCATCCGGAAGATAATTTGTGAGGTCAGACACTGATGTGGGATGAGAGAGCCTGGCTCACAATATCCATTTTAGTTCATCCCAAAGGTGATCGATGGGGTTGAGGTCAGGGCTCTGTGTGGGCCAGCCATGTTCTCCCACAAAAAATGTCTTGGTACCATATGCTGAAGCATTAAAATTTCCCTTCACTGGAACGAAGGGGCCTCATAGCATTATCCCTCCTCCACCAAACTTTACAGTTGGCACAGTGCAGTCAGGCAGGTAACGTTCTCCTGGCATTCGCCAAACCCAGACTTGTCCATCAGACTGCCAGATATACTTCCAACTTTGTGCAACAGTTTGGGGAAGGCTTTTTCCTGTTACAGTATGACTATGTCCCAGTGTACATCTAACAAAGCGTATTCAAATAGAAGGATGAGAATTCATATATCTTTAAGAAGGGCCTCCATATATCTCACATCATGCACTATGTTCCTTTTATAACTGAATCTGCATGTGCCAAAATTGTACACTATATGGACAAAGGTATAGGGACACCTACATATTACACCTACAGGAGCTTTTATGACATCCCATTCTAAATCCACAGGCATTAATATGGAGTTGGTCCCCCCTTTGCAGCTAAAACTTCTATTCTGGGAAAGCTTTCTACAAGATTTTGCAGTGTGTCTGTGGGAATTTTTGCCCATTCATCCAGAATAGCATTTGTGAGGTCAGACACTGAAGTTAGATGAGAGGGCTGGGCTCGCAATCTCTATTCTAGTTCATCCCAAAGGTGTTTGATGGAGATGAGGTCAGGGCTCTGTGCGGGCCAGTCAAGTTTTTCCACACCAAACTCACCCAACCATGCCTTTATGGACTTTTCTTTGTCCACTGGGGCACAGTAATGCTGGGACAGAAAAGGGTCTTCTCCAAACTCTTACCACAAAGTTGGAAGCATACGATTGTCCAAAATGTCTTGCTATGCTGAAGCATTAAGATTTCCCTTCACTGGAACTAAGGGGCTTAGGCCAATCTGAAAAACAACCTCATAGCACTAGTCCTCCTCCACCAAACTTTACAGTTGGCACAATGCAATCGGGCTGGTAACATTTTCCTGGCAATCGCAAAACCCAAACTCAGATATGTCACTCCACAGAACACGTTTCCATTGCTTCCGAGTCCAGTGGTGTCGTGCTTTACACCACTCCATCTGACGCTTGGCATGGTGGTTGGTTATGTAAAGCTTGCTAGCAGCTGCTCGGCCATGGAAACCTATGCCATGAAACTCCCGGGGCACAGTTTTTGTGCAGATGTTAATGTTAGAGGAGGTTTGGAACTCTGCAGTTACTGAGTCAGCAGAGCATTGTTGACTTTTATGCACTATGCACTTCAGCACTCAACGACCCTGCTCTGTAACATTACGTGGTCTGTCACTTCGTGGCTGAGTTTCTGTGGTTCCTAAACGCTTCCAATTTGTAATAATAGCACTTACAGTTGATTGTGGAATATCTAGGAGGGAAGAAATTTCACAAACTGACTTGTTACAACGGTGGCATCCTACAGTACCACTGTAATGACAGGGATAGGGAAACAGACAAGTGAGCCCTAATCTACCCGCCACTAAGTCCCTGCCTACTTGCAACGACCCGCCCTAGGATGACGGGGTACAACTGGGCGACGGTCCCTACACTCAGTAAGTGCACGACAGACAACCAGACAAGGAAACACAGAACAAAGGGAAACGGGGCAGTTGCCCACGGCAACACCGTGAGCAACAAGAGTAGTAAATGAGCCGAGTCAAACCAGGAGAGTACGAGGTGCCAAAAGCAGAGCAGGAGAGTAGTGAACAAGCCGAGTCAAACCAGGAGTGTACGAGGTACCAAACGCAGAGCAGAAGAGTAGTCAGTAAGCCAGGGTCAATACGAAGCAGGGACAAGTAGTTAAAGAAGCTGCAGCAGGGCCAGGAAACCAACAAAGAAGAATCACAATCAAGGAGGAACAGGAAAGGCAGGTATAAATAGACAGAGGGCGGGAGCTAGCTCCGTCAGGCTCTCCCACTCCTAAGCCTGCCATCCTGAGTGGTGGAAGATGGAGTCAGTCTCACAGACATAGAAGCAGGTGCAGACTGATTACCTATGGGCGTGGATACAGAAGCTGTGCCTGGCAGATCCTTAACAGTACCCCCCCCCTTTTATGAGGGGCCACCGGACCCTTTCTAGATGGACCTGGTTTATTGGGGAAACGAAGGTGGAACCTCCTGACCATTACCCCAGCGTGAACATCCCGGGCGGGTACCCAAGTCCTCTCCTCAGGCCCGTATCCTCTCCAATGGACCAAGTACTGGAGGGAGCCTTGGACCATCTTGCTGTCCACAATCTTGGCCACCTCGAATTCTACCCCCTCAGGGGTGAGAACGGGGACAGGAGGTTTCCTCGAGGGAGCCAAGGACGGGGAGCAGCATTTAAGGAGGGAGGCATGAAACACGTCGTGTACTCGAAAAGATGGGGGCAACTCCAGTCGGAAGGAGACAGGATTGAGAACTTCAATGACCTTGTACGGCCCTATAAACCGGGGAGCAAACTTCTTGGACGGGACTTTAAGGCGCAAGTTCTTTGACGATAGCCACACCAGATCCCCGACCATAAACAAGGGGTTAGCAGAACGTCTTCTATCTGCCTGAGTTTTTTGTATGCTCTGGGACGCCTCTAGGTTCTTCTGAACCTGGGCCCAGTCTGTGCACAGTTCCCGATGAACGACCTCTACCTCGGGATTGTTGGAACTACCAGGTGAAACGGAGGAGAACCGTGGATTAAACCCAAAATTACAGAAAAAGGGGGAGACCCCTGATGAGTTACTGACCCGGTTATTAAGGGAAAATTCGTCGAGGGGAATGAATGAGACCCAATCATATTGACAGTCAGAGATAAAACACCTTAAATATTGTTCTAGAGACTGATTAGTCCTCTCGGTTTGGCCATTAGTTTCAGGATGGAAGGCAGAGGAGAAGGACAGATCAATCTCCAACTTTTTACAGAAGGCTCCCCAAAACAAAGAAACAAATTGTACCCCTCTGTCAGAAACAATATTGACAGGAACCCCATGGAGACGCAGGATGTGTTTGACAAACAAGGTAGCTAACGTCTTGGCATTGGGTAGTTTCTTGAGGGGTACAAAGTGGCACATCTTACTGAAGCGGTCTACTACAACCCACACCACCGACTTGCCTTGAGATGGAGGCAAATCGGTGATAAAATCCATGGAGATATGGGTCCAAGGTCTCTGGGGAATGGGCAAAGAACGTAGTAAGCCCGCTGGTCGGGACCTGGGAGTCTTGGACCTAGCACAAACCTCACAAGCGGCGACGTAGGCCTTAACGTCTTTAGGCAACCCAGGCCACCAATAGTTTCTGCCAATGAGGTGCTTGGTACCCAGGATGCCTGGATGACCAGATAGTGTGGAGTCATGATTTTCCCTAAGTACCCTTAGCCAAAATTGCAGGGGAACAAACAGCTTGTTCTCAGGAAGGTTCCCGGGAGCTGAACCTTGATCAGCAGCAATTTCAGAGACTAAATAAGAATCAATAGAGGAAATAATTATACCTGGAGGCAAAATACAAGCAGGATCTTCCTCTGAAGGTGGGCTGGCCATGAAGCTACGCGACAGTGCATCAGCCTTAACATTTTTAGACCCAGCCCTACAGGTAACCAAAAAATTTAATCTAGTAAAAAATAACACCCATCGAGCTTGTCTCGGGTTTAGCCTCCGGGCCAATTCTAGGAAAACCAGATTCTTGTGGTCGGTAAGGACCGTTACCTGGTGCCTAGCCCCCTCCAGGAAGTGGCGCCACTCTTCAAATGCCCATTTAATGGCTAAGAGTTCGCGGTTGCCAATATCATAGTTACTCTCAGTGGGCGAAAACTTCCTGGAGAAGTAGGCACAGGGACGGAGATGGGTGAGGGACCTGGTACCCTGGGACAAGACAGCCCCCACTCCCACCTCGGACGCGTCAACCTCCACGATAAATGGCTCCATTTGGTTGGGCTGAACCAACACCGGGGCCGAGATAAAGCACTTCTTAAGGGCCTCAAAAGCCTGGACAGCCTCAGTAGGCCAGTGGAGGAGATCAGCACCTTTGCGAGTGAGGTCCGTAAGAGGCTTAGCGATGACCGAGAAGTTAGCAATAAATCTCCTGTAATAATTAGCGAACCCCAAGAAGCACTGTAACGCCTTCAGGGAGGCAGGTTGGACCCATTCCGCCACAGCCTGGACCTTGGCGGGGTCCATGCGGAATTCATGAGGAGTGAGGATTTGACCCAAAAATGGTATCTCCTGCCCCCCAAACACACATTTTTCGGTCTTCGCAAACAGTTTGTTTTCCCGAAGGACCTGGAGCACCTTCCTGACATGCTCAATGTGGGAGGACCAGTCCTTGGAAAACACAAGTATGTCATCAAGGTACACTACAAGAAAGACCCCCAGGTAATCTCTTAAAATCTCATTTATGAAATTCTGGAAGACCGCAGGAGCATTACACAACCCAAAGGGCATGACGAGGTATTCGAAATGACCTTCGGGCGTGTTAAACGCAGTCTTCCACTCATCCCCCTCTTTGATGCGGATAAGGTTATACGCCCCCCGTAGATCAAACTTAGAGAACCATTGGGCCCCCTGAACCTGATTAAAGAGATCAGGAATCAAAGGAAGGGGATACTGGTTCCTTACAGTGACCTTATTCAAGTTACGGTAGTCAATGCATGGCCTAAGACCACCATCCTTCTTCCCTACGAAGAAGAAGCCAGCACCTACCAGAGAAGTAGAGGGGCGAATGTAACCCTTGGCCAGGCATTCCTGGATATACTCTCTCATGGCTTCACGTTCGGGACAAGAGAGATTGAATATCCTACCCTTAGGGAGCTTAGCTCCTGGTACCAAATCGATAGCGCAATCGTATTCTCTATGAGGAGGTAACACTTCGGAGGCCTCCTTAGAGAAAACATCAGCGAAGTCCTGAACAAACTCACCTCCTCAGGGGGAGAAATAGAATTAACTGAAAAACATGACGTCAAGCATTCATTACCCCATTTGGTAAGCTCCCCAGTATTCCAGTCAAACGTGGGATTATGCAACTGCAACCAGGGGTATGCTGTGTAAAATAACCATTAGCAAGAGGAGTGGAGTCGATACCCACTACCGGGACAGGTTTAGGCAAATCAATCAAAGGCATAGCTAGAGACATAGCAAATTCCACAGACATGATATTAGCAGACGACCCTGAATCCACGAAGGCACTGCCGCTAGCAGACCTACCACCAAAAGAGACCTGAAAGGGAAGCAAGATTTTATTACGTTTCATATTTACGGGAAATACCTGTGCGCCCAAATGACCTCCCCGATGATCACTTAGGCGCGGAAGTTTTCCGGCTGCTTATTCTTACGCCTAGGACAGGTGTACACTTGATGCTTGTCATCCCCACAATAGAAGCAGAGACCATTCTTCCTGCGGAACTCTCTACGTTGTTGGGGGGACACGGAGGCCCCGAGTTGCATAGGTACCTCCAAGTCTTCCGTGGAAGAACGAAGCAACGGAACCTCGGGAGGCATCATTGGGGAGTCAGAGGAGAAAACACATAAACGTTCACGTTGTCGTTCCCTGAAACGTCGGTCAAGTCGTACCGCTAAAGCCATAACCTGGTCTAGGGAGTCAGAAGAGGGATAGCTAACTAGCAGGTCTTTCAGGGCGTTCGACAGACCCAACCTAAACTGGCACCTTAAGGCAGGGTCATTCCACCGAGAAGCTACGCACCACTTCCTAAAGTCAGAGCAATACTCCTCAACAGGTCTCTTACCCTGACGTAAGTTCACCAGCTGACTCTCGGCAAAGGCAGTCCTGTCAGTCTCGTCATAAATGAGTCCGAGAGCAGAAAAGAAAAGATCAACGGAGGAAAGTTCAGGGGCGTCAGGAGCCAAGGAGAAGGCCCATTCTTGGGGCCCTTCCTGGAGCCGGGGCATAATTATACCCACCCGCTGGCTCTCAGAACCTGAGGAGTGGGGCTTTAAACGAAAATAGAGCCTACAACTCTCCCGAAAGGTCTTCCGGTCCCCTGAGAACCGGTCAGGCAACTTGAGGTGGGGTTCAAGAGGTGAGGTGAGGGGCACTACCATGGTAGCATCAGGCTGGTTGACCCTCTGAGCCAGGGCCTGGACCTGTAGGGAGAGACCCTGCATTTGCTGAACCAGGGTCTCAAGGGGGTCCATAGTGGTGTGAGGGACCAGGGTAGAGTAGGTATATGGGCTTGTGATTATGTAATGACAGGGATAGGGAAACAGACAAGTGAGCCCTAATCTACCTGCCACTCAGTCCCTGCCTACTTGCAACGACCCGCCCTAGGCGACGGGGTACAACTGGGCGACGGTCCCTACACTCAGTAAGTGCACGACAGACAACCAGACAAGGAAACACAGAACAAAGGGAAACGGGGCAGTTGCCCATGGCAACACCGTGAGCAACAAGAGTAGTAAAGGAGCCGAGTCAAACCAGGAGAGTACGAGGTGCCAAAAGCAGAGCAGGAGAGTAGTGAACAAGCCGAGTCAAACCAGGAGTGTACGAGGTACCAAACGCAGAGCAGAAGAGTAGTCAGTAAGCCAGGGTCAATACGAAGCAGGGACAAGTAGTTCAAGAAGCTGCAGCAGGGCCAGGAAACCAACAGAGAAGAATCACAAGTAAGGAGGAACAGGAAAGGCAGGTATAAATAGACAGAGGGCGGGAGCTAGCTCCGTCTGGCCAGGCTGTGATAGACTCTCCCACTCCTAAGCCTGCCATCCTGAGAGGTGGAAGATGGAGTCAGTCTCACAGACATAGAAGCAGGTGCAGACTGATTACCTATGGGCGTGGATACAGAAGCTGTGCCTGGCAGATCCTTAACAACCACACTTGAATACAGCAAGCTCTTTAGAACGATCAATTCTTTCACAAATGTTTGTAAAGGCGACTGCATGACTAAGGGTATGTTCACACGAGGTCATTACGTCCGTAGTTAACGGACGTATTTCGGCCGCAAGTACCGGACCGAACACAGTGCAGGGAGCCGGGCTCCTAGCATCATACTTATGTACGATACTAGGAGTCCCTGCCTCGCTGCCGGACAACTGTCTCGTACTGAAAACATGATTACAGTACGGGACAGTTGTCCGGCAGCGAGGCAGGGACTCCTAGCGTTGTACATAACTATGATGCTAAGAGCCCGGCTCCCTGCACTGTGTTCGGTCCGGTACTTGCGGCCGAAATACGTCTGTCAATTACGGACGTAATGACCTCGTGTGAACATACCCTTAGGGCTGGATTTTATTCACCTGTAGCAATGGGACTGAATGAAACATCTGAATATAATGATCAAGCGTTGTGTCCCAATACTTTTGTTCATATAGCATATATACGCAGTAATTTGCACACATCAGCAACAACCACACTCCATGAATCATGTTCTAAGACTAAGTAATACATACCTATAATAGAGAAACTGGGAGTAACGGACTAATCCTGGTATAAGAAGGCACTCGGCTCAATTGGACTATAAAATATAAATGTATTAATTTGGCTAAAATATATAATCTTGCATGACTGACAGACAAACAAACACGTAAACACACATTACAAGCCCGGCCGGGTAAATATAAATATTTCACCAAATATGACAAACAATTTGCTCATAATACCGAGAAAAAGGGATGGAGCGAGCGGGTTAGTCCGCCTCATGCAGCTATATATATATGTCATAATAAACAATATAGTATAATACAGCACAGTGACATAGATGAAAATCAGTACTACAAACTAACCATAGTGTCATAAACCAAAAGAAGAGTACTGATTTAAATAATGATTATTAATTTCAAACAGCTCCTGCACATGATCGTAGTAACTCATGCAAATACCACTAGGCTGCAAACATATAGTTTGCAAGTAATGACAATCAGGGGACAAAATTGCCCATCAGGTAAGTATGTAATATGATATACTTATCCAGAGGTTAAATATACAGCAGCCAGGCAGACAATGCCAGACAGTGAAGGTGAGTCTATCGTTCCTCTTTTGGCTAGAAATTCAGGGAAGTTCCTTCCTGATGTTAGCATTAGGTGACGGCAGTACACCCACACCTTCACTACGTTCGTCAGTCAGAGATTTCCGAACGGCAGAGGAATCCCACACAAGCAGAGTAGTTGAGTTTTCAAGGCTCAGGCCCCATTCACACGAACGTAAAAACGCCCGTAATCACGGGCCGTAATTACGGCCAGTAATTATGGGCCCATAGACTTCTATTGGCCACGGGTACCTTCCGGTATGCTTACGGGAAGATGCCCGTGCCGTTGAAAAATATAGAACATGTCCGATTTCAGGCCGTAATTACGGCACAGGCAGTCCTATAGAAGTCTATGGGGCTCCCGTAATTACGGGTGACTACGTGTGTGCACCCGTAATTACGGGAGCGTTGCTAGGCGACATCAGTGTATAGTCACTGTCCAGGGTGCTGAAAGAGTTAAACGATCGGCAGTAACTCTTTCAGCACCAGGGACAGTGACTGCCGATCACAATATAGATAAAGCTGTAAAAAAAAAAAAGACGTTCATACTTACCCAGAACTCCCTACTTCTTCCTCCAGTCCGGCCTCCTGGGATGACGTTACAGCCCATGTGACCGCTGCAGCCAATCACAGGCCAATCACTGGCTGCAGTGGTCATATGGACTGCGCGTCATCCAGGGAGGTCGGACTGGATGTCAAGAGAGGGACGCGTCACCAAGACAACGGCCGGGTAAGTATGAATTTCTTTTACTTTTATTACGGAAAGGGCTGTCCCTTCCGTATTTACGGGCACGGGTCCGTAATTACGGGTGCAATACGGGTCGAATACGTGTGACCATGGACCCGTATTTATACCAGTATTTACGGGTGGACAAAAATACGGTCGTGTGCATGGGGCCTAAGCATGTGCATATAACACAAGCGCTCGATATCGGCAGCTCGCCGAGATAGGTCGTTCCTATGCCTTGACTTCTGGTATCATCCGCACAGATTTTTGGCGGGTATGTGCAGCTGTGGCTGGTAGCTCAAATCTCAGCCAAAGTCCGCACTACATGCCGAGCATGTGTTTCAGTCTCCGGACCAAAACAACCGGTTCCGGTATGTGACGTCACATGTCACGCTGATGCGTTTCGTCACTTCCGTGGCGATACGCTCTGAAGAAGTCACGGAAGTGACTAAACGCGTCAGCGTGTCATGTGACGTCACATACTGGAACCGGTTGTTTTGGTCCGGAGACTGAAACACATGCGCGGCATGTAGTGCGGACTTAGCTGAGATTTGAGCTACCAGCCACAGCTGCACATACCCGCCAAAGATCTGTGCGAACGATACCAGAAGTCAAGGCATAGGAACGACATATCTCGGCGAGCCGCCGATATCGAGCGCTTGTGTTATATGCACATGCTTAGCCTTGAAAACTCAACTACTCTGCTTGTGTGGGACTCCTCTGCAGTTCGGAAATCTCTGACTGACGAACGTAGTGAAGGTGTGGTTGTACTGCCGTCACCTACTTCTAACATCAGGAAGGAACTTCCCTGAATTTCTAGCCAAAAGAGGAACGATAGACTCACCTTCACTGTCTGCGATTGCCTGCCTGGCTGCTGCATATTTAAAGAGGCTCTGTCACCAGATTTTGCAACCCCTATCTGCTATTGCAGCAGATCGGCGCTGCAATGTAGATTACAGTAACGTTTTTATTTTTAAAAAACGAACATTTTTGGCCAAGTTATGACCATTTTTGTAGTTATGCAAATGAGGCTTTCAAAAGTCCAAGTGGGTGTGTTTAAAAGTAAAAGCCCAAGTGGGCGTGTATTATGTGCGTACATCGGGGCGTTTTTAATACTTTTACTAGCTGGGCGTTCTGATGAGAAGTATCATCCACTTCTCTTCAGAACGCCCAGCTTCTGGCAGTGCAGATCTGTGACGTCACTCACAGGTCCTGCATCGTGTCGGCCACATCGGCACCAGAGGCTACAGTTGATTCTGCAGCAGCATCAGCGTTTGCAGGTAAGTAGCTACATCGACTTACCTGCTAACGCCGATGCTGCTGCAGAATAAACTGAAGCCTCTGGTGCCGATGTGTCCTCGCTCGTCTGACACGATGCAGGACCTGTGAGTGACGTCACATCGTGATCTGGCAGAAGCTGGGCGTTCTGAAGAGAAGTGGATGATACTTCTCATCAGAACGCCCAGCTAGTAAAAGTATTAAAAACGCCCCGATGTACGCACATAATACACGCCCACTTGGACTTTTACTTTTAAACACACCCACTTGGACTTTTGCAAGCCTCATTTGCATAACTACAAAAATGGTCATAACTTGGCCAAAAATGCTCGTTTTTTAAAAATAAAAACGTTACTGTAATCTACATTGCAGCGCCTATCTGCTGCAATAGCAGATAGGGGTTGCAAAATCTGGTGACAGAGCCTCTTTAACCTCTGGATAAGTATATCATATTACATACTTACCTGATGGGCAATTTTTTCCCCTGATTGTCATTACTTGCAAACTATATGTTTGCAGCCTAGTGGTATTTGCATGAGTTACTACGATCATGTGCAGGAGCTGTTTGAAATTAATCATCATTATTTAAACCAGTACTCTTCTTTTGGTTTATGACACTATGGTTAGTTTGTAGTACTGATTTTCGTCTATGTCACTGTGCTGTATTATACTATATTGTTTATTATGACATATATACAGTTGCATGAGGCGAACTAACCCGCTCGCTCCCTCCCTTTTTCTCGGTATTATGAGCAAATTGTTTGTCATATTTGGTGAAATATTTATATTTACTCAGCCGGGCTTGTGATGTTTGTTTACTTGTTTGTTTGTTTGTTTGTTTGTTTGTTTGTTTGTTTGTTTGTTTGTCAGTCATGCAAGATTATATATTTTAGCCAAATTAATAAATTTATATTTTATAGTCCAATTGAGCCGAGTGCCCTCTTATACCAGGATTAGTCCCTTACTCCCAGTTTCTCTATCCTTGATACGCCTGGTTGGCACCGTACAAGAGTACAGAGCTCTGTGACTATTGAGATCCCTTGTTCTCTTCTTTTTTATATGATATGCAATACATACCTATACTACTTATAGGTGGCACTAGAGACAGTTTTCTTTCTGTTCAAAGAGAGCTATTGGCATATATGTTTACACAAGGCAGATTTGATGCAGAACTACTTTATTGAAAATCCACACTATTTTTGTGCACATTTTGATGTAGATTTGTACACGGATTTCCCCCTTGTAATGGCATGGACGAATTCCACGTCAAAAGTCACCACATTTAAGTAGCGGAGTTTGAAAATCCAGTACAAGCCAGTACAATCCTTGCAGATTGTGTCAATAGGGTTTGGAAAATCCTATTCTCCGGCACTGCACTGTAATTTGCTGCAGATTTTTGGACGGAATACACCATAAATTTGCTCCATGTAAACATGACCTTAATTAGAATAATTATTTCTGTGATGGTTAAACAGGGGACAGCGAGAGTCATAGAGTGTTAACATATGTGTCTTCATTACGTCGCATTGAGGTGAATAACAAAGAACATATATTTCCCCAAAAATTCATTTAATCTTTTAATTAAAATTTTGACAAACACAATTAGGAATTTTACAATATCAAGATCAGCTTGCTTGAAATCTAGATGTAGTTTTGATTCCCAGTCACTGGCTCTGCATGTTTTCATACAGTATGATCCTTAAACATATCAAAATCACTCTTAAATGCGCAAATATGAAAATCACTGATCTTCTGAATGCTAAGAGTAGAAGACAAAATAGAAAAATTTTAATAGGTCCAAAATTCTGTGCAGATTATTGTATTAAAATAGCAGTTGGAGCTTGTTTTTTTCTGATACAGTGATCCAAATACCCTACATAACCATAGAGTTAATTTATAATATTCAGTCTGCCTGCAGCCACAACTAGAGGGAGCTTACTGTTTATACAGTGTACTCAATAAAAATGAAGTAAGCTGCTGAGCTCCCTCTAGTGGCCCACCCTTACTAAGCAGTTTACACCAGGTTTTGCTAGGGACTTGCGATTAAATGTTTAATTTTTCTCATCACACATCAAATTTAAAAAGTGACAAGAAAAGTGGGAAGGAGACAGTTTGTCGGATTTGTTAAGTGAAAACAGTGAAAAAGTTGCAAATTTCTTCCTGTTTCATTGGTGAAAATGTGGCAAGTTGAATAAGAGGCCTGTACCTCTTAATAAATTTGGGCGCTAATAACTCCAATCCCCTTGTCACGTTGGGTGCGTGGACCCACTGGGCTGTGCCGCCTTGACGGTATGGCAGCTGGCCAACAGGACGCAGGTCACAGTCTATAGTTCGTATAGTGTACCTATGGCAGCTCGGACAGTAGCAATGACAGGCACGGCTGGGACTTAGGCAGCAGGCAGACGTCAGGCGTGGTGTAGCATGACAGGCGTGGAACACAGAACAGCATGACTACAGTTCAGCACGGCACTTGACCAGGTAGCACGGGATACAGGATACAGGTACAGGAACGGGGAACACTGGGAACTGGAAAACACTAGGAGACCATTTGCTAGACAAACTTAGGGTACAACAACAACGCTCAGCCATGGGAGGAAGGGGCTGAGCCCTTCCTATAGTCCAGGGTGCTCATGGGCTAATTTTAACATTAACTTCAGGTGCGCACGCTGGCCCTTTAAGAGTGGGCACGAGCATTCGCGCGCACCCTACGGGACCCGGCCGAGGTAAGCGGAAGTGAGCGCTGGCGTCTCCTGAGTAGGAGACTGGGGCCAGCACTCGCAGACCCATGGCTGCGGCCGTCAGGAGGTGAGTGAGCGGGACGGCCCGCGGCCATGGACATGACACCCCTCCTTTACTTAGATTAGTATAAAAACACATGTCCTAGTAAATGTGGGCCTATTTCTGTTTAGGGAATTTGTAGTTCTGTATTAGAAAAACAGAGCTCCAACCATTATATTTACGAAATAAACAGAACAGAATGCTGGACCTAAAAACTACGTAGGGTTAAAAGGTGGAGATTTACTTAAAGAGGCTCTGTCACCAGATTTTGCAACCCCTATCTGCTATTGCAGCAGATAGGCGCTGCAATGTAGATTACAGTAACGTTTTTATTTTTAAAAAACGAGCATTTTTGGCCAAGTTATGACCATTTTTGTAGTTATGCAAATGAGGCTTGCAAAAGTCCAAGTGGGCGTGTTTAAAGTAAAAGTCCAACTGGGCGTGTATTATGTGCGTACATCGGGGCGTTTTTACTACTTTTACTAGCTGGGCGTTCTGACGAGAAGTATCATCCACTTCTCTTCAGAACGCCCAGCTTCTGGCAGTGCAGACTGTGACGTCACTCACAGGTCCTGCATCGTGTCGGACGAGCGAGGACACATCGGCACCAGAGGCTACAGTTGATTCTGCAGCAGCATCAGCGTTTGCAGGTAAGTCGATGTAGCTACTTACCTGCAAACGCTGATGCTGCTGCAGAATCAACTGTAGCCTCTGGTGCCGATGTGGCCGACACGATGCAGGACCTGGGGCAGGAAGTGAGTGACGTCACAGATCTGCACTGCCAGAAGCTGGGCGTTCTGAAGAGAAGTGGATGATACTTCTCGTCAGAACGCCCAGCTAGTAAAAGTAGTAAAAACGCCCCGATGTACGCACATAATACACGCCCAGTTGGACTTTTACTTTAAACACGCCCACTTGGACTTTTGCAAGCCTCATTTGCATAAATACAAAAATAGTCATAACTTGGCCAAAAATGCTCGTTTTTTAAAAATAAAAACGTTACTGTAATCTACATTGCAGCGCCTATCTGCTGCAATAGCAGATAGGGGTTGCAAAATCTGGTGACAGAGCCTCTTTAAGTGTTGCCAACTTGTATTGTAGGAGTCACTTTTTATCAATGTACAAAATGATGCGAGCTATCCACTATACCTTCTCCTAGATAACAGTACCAATAATAACACATGGAGACATACACATAGGGGGAGATTTGTTTTAAAACTGGTCCCAATGAAAAGTGGACTAGTTGTCCCAATCCGGTTTAAGCTCTCATTTTTCAGAGGCCCTTTTGAAAATGAAAGAAGCCATTTGATTGGTTGCTATGGGCAACTACTCCACTTTTCCTTTACACTAGTTTAGTAAATCCAAATCTTTTCAAACATATTAAGAGAGGAGTCAGAATAAAAAATATAAACATGCATTTTCCAAACTGAATCAGGTGTTAATCGCAGTTTTATTAAAGTGCAATGGTCAGCATAAATTATCATTTTTCATTAAAAAACCTCAATAGTTATCTACTCATACGGTTTTTCACTAAAAAAATTATCTTGTTTTATTTATATCCATTTCTAGAACTGGTTCTTCTTATTATCTTCTCTGTACTATATACTCTAATATGCTCCCGAAGAATAATTTACAAACGGCAAATTGCGGTAAAGTACTGATGTTATAGATTGATAAATCGGACAGCGCCGTGTGTTTTCTTAGGCCTCATGCATAAAAACTGTTCTTAGAAAAACTCTGAAATTTGCTTGGTTGCTATGGGCAAACAGATTTTGTAGATGAGCGCTGCTGCGTTTTTTCAAAACTGTCCCAGACCTTATGCCATACAGTAGAAAAACCACTAGGAACTGTACGGCGACACTCAAAGTCAGTTTGGTTCAGTTTTACAGATCTGTAGGCACTCGGTGTGTCACCATATGGTACTACCATGTGATACCATATTCTCCCCTAGATACAATGCCTTTATAATACAGCATCTAATGGACACACAGAGGTACAACAGTATCAGCCCATAGATTTTTATGGGCATTGTATTACGGATCCATACTACATGGACCAATAATACGGCCGTATGCATGAGGCCTAAAGTCATGTTAACACATGGTGAATGTGGTTGCAGCCCAAACATGATCTGAATATAGCTTTACCAATTGAAATAAATAAGAAAAAAATCCTCAAAATCACCAAACACAGAAAAAGCAGGCTGTTAGCGCAAGTAACTTTCGAATACGCTCTACTATGTGCAACCAATCAGATTTCAGTTCTCAGTTTTCAGAGGCCCTGTAGTAACTGAAAGCTGGTACCTGATTGGTTTGCTATAGACAACAGATTCACTTCTCCTTTGCATTCGTTTTGGAAAATCCCCCCCACATTGTGTTTTTTCTAACCCTGTCTGTCGTTTTGGTGGGATATAGTCTTCCTTTTTTTAAGCACACTCTTTCCCTTCCCAAAGAAGGTATATGATTTAATAATTAGAAATGCAAATGTTCAGGTTCATAAAAAAAAAACGGACCTGAAGTCTAAGCAGATTGGAGAGGCTTTAAGCTCAATGCTTTTAACATGCAGTCATGTGGATACGTTTTCATACATCTAAATGCCTTAAATAATTTTACTTGGTTATGATAAATGCAGTTTAAAATGTACATTATTACCTTAATATCTGTCTCATAGTGGTTTGCTATGTATATTTTGGTACATTTGTTGGTTTATATGTACAAACAAACAAACACACACACACACACACACACACACAATCAAATATTTTTCTGCCACCTAGTGGTCAGGCTCCCGATGATCTGGTGCCCCTCAAAGTGGTTCTAAACTAATTTTTTTTACATAATTTCACTGCAGTCCAGAATTCGCAAATTCAGCACCCATTGAATGGAATGTTACTGATTTTACAGAAGTTGCTTTGGGACACAATTGCCATATTTCCATTAAAGTTGACTTCACATGCCAAACCACAATGTTGTAGTAATATCTCATCTAACTTACTACTAAAAGCAACTTAAAATCTAACTTGCTACTTAAAATCATTTGTGCTCTGCCCTACAGTTTCCGTTAATCCGCTCTATCAGAGGAACAGAGTAATGGAAGAAACGGAATCTCTTGGATCTGGATCTATCGCATAACGGAAACCAACGGCGCAGATGGAACACATTGGGGGAAATGTTAACCTTTCTTCGCCAGTTTTCTGGCATTTAAAAGTCGCAAAAGGGTCCAAAAGTTAGAATTTGCATTGCAAATTGCGACCTTTAGCCTTTATTACTTTTCACAAGGTGCCCGACAAATTAAAGTGGAAATCTACGCCAATTCACCACTCCTCTTCTCCCCTCAGGCTCTCTCTGCATGATGCGGCTCAGACAACGTACTAATATCGGGCAGCGTCATATGTATGTGACATAGTACTTACACTGCTCAGCGTCAGGACCTTGTATGAGCCACACAGCATGTTGAGGGAGCCGGAGGGGTGAATAGAAAAGGAGCGGTGTGGTGAGCATACTTATCTTTAATTTTAAGACCACTAAAATGGGGGGAATGGACGGCGCAGCCGAAGGATTCAATACATATTTTAAGAGGTGTTTGTCTTTAAATAAATATTTTGCATCTTACTCCATTTAATTATTTATTAAGACTGGTGTATGAGACACCAGTCTTAATAGTTCTCCCCCGTTGACTTAAATGGGTTTCGTTGGGTTTCCGTCATGGTTCAGGTCTATTTGCTGGACAAAATAGCGATGCATGCTGCGATATTTTGTACAGCAAAAATGATGGAATCTGCGATGGAGGCTCTTAGCGGAGCCTGCAAATGACTTTATCAAAGCACTTTCATTGCTTCAACATATACATCACACAAAGTACTGCCCTCTTTGTAACAGATTATGTCAGTGCCTGTGAAGCAAAAACTGAGACTCTATGCTTTTACAGTTCTAAAAACTGTACGTGTTACAAATAAATATTTTTGTCTACTACTATAATAAGAGTAAGTTAAGGCTCTGTTCACATTAGCGTCATAACAGAGCCATGACAGCTATGTCATATCCATTTTAAAATGGATACGATTGACTTATAAGATCCATCAGATGTCCGTCAGGGATCACAGATTTTGACGGCAAGAATAGCGCTACAGACTGTGCTATTCTTGACGTAAAAAATACCAGAACCCTAGAAGAAAAATGAACTGATTTAAATTCTTATTCACTGTTAACTGGCTTGTATGTATGTGATCTGTCATTCATCTAGATAGGCAATCTCAGCTCATAGAAAACATACACAAAAAAGTAAATTCTCTTATTTAAAAAATCCTAGTGCCTCATTCACACAAACATGTCCATGTATGCTCCCATTATGGACCTAACTATGGACACCTAAAACTGATATCCCTATTCATGTCCCCAATGTGTCCATATGGTCCTACCTTCTTCATCATTATTTTCATCTGAATTTTTCATCCATATTTTTTCCTTTCAGATACATTTACAGATTAAATATGGACGAATAAGAGATTTTATCAGGCTTCATTGGCTTCTATGGAAAATGCCAATGAAAAATAGACACTAAGGGAATATATATATATACATCTGTGTGAATAACTACATTGACTAACATTACCTCCAGATTCAGGCCCTACCAAATGTGGAGCTAATATGGATATTTTGATTGTGTAAATGAAGCCTAAGAGATTCCAGTAATTAAATCTTTCATATATCATCACAACACAAACAATTCTACAATATTATCCTGGAAAATGGAAAGGTTGAGGGGCTTGACTTCCTAGGACCACAGTACAGCAGTACGTCAGCCTGCTGAGCAGTAAATTGTTAAAATAGTCTTCATACATGAAATGATATTACATTCACTGAACAGGAAACAGATTGTAAAGGGACGTCGATGTAATCACTTTTGTTCATTGGCATATAGACCAGCTTCCCAGCGCAAAGCCATTGTATTTTTGTGCCGATTTACACGGGTGGATTCCACAATCTGAAAGAGACAAGAATATTATCAGGAAGGAAATTGTATGTTTTTATTTAAATACGTAAAAAATAAAGTTGTTTTTTAAAAAAAATAGAAATAACATCCCCATATGACATGCCAACACATATGCCTTTCTACCTACCAAAATGTACATTGAATAGTCCGGTCACTAATAGGTGGACATGGCTGTGCTTTAGGCCCAAACAATTTGTAGGCATGGTAGGTGGTAGGAATTATTGTCCCCCACAATGATTTCAGCAATAATAAGGGCTGGCGTGGTGCAGGGAGTAAATGCCTTTAGAGCAGATCTATGTTTTACATATGAAGGCTTCTGTCTTAAAATCTCTTAAATTATGCAAATGATTAACTCTGCATTGCATAATACAAAGGTTGCCTGTCTTGCAGGCAGTTAAAGGGAACCTTTCACATTAAAAAAATCAGTCCTATCTGCAGGCAGCATGTTATAGAGCAGGAGGAGCTGATCAGATTGATATAAAGGTTTGTGGGAAAAGAATCAGTATAACTGGTAATTTAGACTAAAATTCCACAAAAAATAGGACCCATAACTGGCGCTGCTACAAGATGACACAAAGAAATTTGCAGGGATACAAGGTATATTTAATAATAAGGCTACGCGTTTCAACGCTGGACTAGCATCTTCCTCAGGCCATACACAAAGCAAACAGTAAATACAAGAGACTTTTTGAAAAAGAATCGCCAAAGCACAAAGGTCAGAGAGCGGCTATGACATCATAACGAAATCAAAACAATGAAAATAGCTGTTCAACCTTCACATTCGTAGAGGATAACATAAAAGCAGTAACCAATTGTACACACAGAATGAATTCAACATCTAAAAAAATAGTAAATAAAACAGGTAGTGAATATGTAACAGAAATTAGAGGAGTAAGGATGCATGAAGGGCCGCCAGGCGATACTACAGCGCAAAAAAATTACTAAACCATGTATTTGAAAATACAGAAAAAGTCATGCTGGTTATGCTAAAAGGGGTTCGGAAGGTACCCCATTTACTCACAAACCCAGGACCTCGAGATCCAGAGACATAAAAGTGACATTCTCCGCCGGTTAGACAGGTACACAGGCGACGGCTGTGGAGCGTCCCTGGAGTCAAGGTAACCAAGGCAGCTACGGAAGTTGTGGAGGGACAAAAAAGCTGCAAGACTGGTGAGTATGTGCAAGATTTACCCAAGCAGCATTCAGTATTGGCATAAAATGGGTGAAAAAATGTCAATTAATATAACCGAATTACACATGCAATTCATAGTGGTTAGGTGACTATACGAAAAAAGTGTAAAGAAATAGATATTGATATTAAAAAAGTGTATACAAAAGCATATATAAATAATAAAAACATTACAAAAATCTGGAATTAAAAACAGTGAAATAAGAAATACCTCAGTAATAATATAAATAACAATAACAATAAAATAACAAATATTAAACCGGTATATAAGCTTAGGGATAAGACGCTGGTAAGTAGAGCACGGCACATTCATAGAAGCCGGAATTAGTTAAAAAGGAGCATTAAAGCATTAATCTAGCGAGGATTCCGAAATATCATTCTGACCCCCCGGATGTAAAGTAGAAAGTTAAAAAATCCAATAATTTTCACGCTGTTTGAGTTTATAAAGTCTGTTGAGGGTATCAAAAGGGATTTGTTCAATAGGGGCAATACTGATTGTATCAAAATGACACTTGTGTGTATGGGCACAGTGACGCGATACACTGTGTTTAAAGAGGCTCTGTCGCCAGATTATAAGTGCCCTATCTCCTACAAAATCTGATCGGCGCTGTAAGGCTATGTTCACATAGAGTTTTTTGACGAGTTTTTTGACGCGGAAACCGCGCCGCAAAACTCGTCAAAAACGGACCTAAAATGCCTCCCATTGATTTCAATGGGAGGCGAAGGCGGTTTTCTCCCGCGAGCAGTAAAACCGCCACGCGGGAAAGAGAAGCGACATGCCCTATTTTCGGGCGTTTACGCCTCTGACCTCCCATTAACATCAATGGGAGGCAAAGAAAGCGTATTTTGCGGCGTTTTATGCCCGCAGCACTCAATGGCCGCGGGTGAAAAACTACGCGAAAAACGCTGCGAAAATCGGCGTGCGGGGAGAGGAAAATCTGCCTCAAACTTCCAACTGGAATTTTGAGGCCGAAATTCCGCCGGCAAAAAACTCTGTGTGAACATAGCCTAATGTAGATCACAGCAGTGTTTTTTTAAAAGGCTTTATTTTCAAAACTTTTTTCTGTGCAAACATGTACAAATATTCAAGTTAGACATACTACGAGACATTAAAGAGGCTCTGTCACCACATTATAAGTGGCCTATCTCCTACATAAGGAGATGGGTGCTATAATGTAGGTGACAGCAGTGCTTTTTATTTAGAAAAACTATCTATTTTTACCACTTTATGAGCGATTTTTAGCTTTATGCTAATGACTTTCTTAATGCCAAAGTGGGCGTGTTTTTAATTTAGACCAAGTGGGCGTTGTACAGAGGAGTGTATGACGCTGATCAATCAGTGACCAATCAGCGTCATGTACTTTCATTTACGCTGCACTAGCGATATAGTTATATCGTTATGTGCAGCTACATACACAAACACTAACATTACTGTAGTGTCCTGATAATGAATATACATCACTACCAGCTGGAGTAGACCAAACAGCGTCATACACTCCTCTGTACAACGCCCACTTGGTCTAAAGTAAAAACACGCCCACTTGGGCATTAAGAAACTCATTAGCATAAAGCTAAAAATTGCTCATAAAGTGGTTTAAAATAGATTGTTTTTCTAAATAAAAAGCATTACTGTCACCCACATTACTGCGCCGATCTCCTTATGTAGGAGATAGGGCACCTATAATGTGGTGACAGAGCCTCTTTAAGATAGGCAGCATCACAGTGAATACAGAGTCAATTCAGAGCAGATATATTGCACATACAGGACTTACAAAACATACACGTACACGCATTCATCCTAGTGCCTCAAAGCTCCCACCCCAATGAACCTCCGCCACTCATGAAAACTCCGGCTAAAACGCAGTCTCCAGAGTCTCTAACCACCTTGACCAAATTTTACCCAAAAAATTTATCTGGACATCATCTGCTTAGATATAATCTTTGATACATAGGTATATATTTATTCACCAATTGCTTCCAGTGTATCAAACTCGGACCTTCCGGATTCTACCAAGCCATAATCACAAGCTTACTAGCACAGAAAAGTACAAATCGAAAAAATATCTTATCATAATGGTTTGCTATGACTTCATTCATAATACCCAAGAGACACATCTGAGGTGTAAGGAGTCGCGGAAAATCATAATGAGCATGTAAAAACTCCACTACTTCCGACCAAAAGGGGGCCACTCTGGGACATACCCACACACAGTGTAAACAAGTACCCACATCCAACTGGCAGTGAAAACAGCTATCCGAGGTCAATGCCCCCATCCTGTAGAGTCTGACGGGTGTGTAATAGATCCTATGTAAAAACCGAGACTGTATCAGAATATCCCTTGCACTTACAACCGAGTCAAAAAAAGAAAGTTCCACCTCCCTCCAATCCTCCTCCATCAAATCAGGGATATCTCCCCTCCATCACGTAAGTGCCTTATCAAAGGGTCTTTGTCCCAGGGAGGACAACAAGGTGTAGACCTGGGTAAGGACCTTGGAAAGAGCCGGAACTCCAAGAAGGTCCTCCAGCCTAGAGAAACCCAACAACAGTGGTTTTTATTTTGAAAAACGATCAATTTTGACGGCGTTATGACCTATTTTAGATTTATGCTAATGACTTTCTTAATAGACAACTGGGCGTGTTTTTACTTTTTGACCATGTGGGCGTTGTAAAGAGAAGTGTATGACGCGGACCAATTAGCATCATACACTTCACTCCATTCATGTACTCAGCACATAGTGATGTGTGGGACTTACAGCACAGCACATCGAGATCACGCTGGGTTGTCATTACAGCGTGATCTCGCGAGATTACGCTTGGGGTGCTGTAAGTCCCACACAAACATTACTGAAGTGTCGGGATTGTGAATAGACATCGCGTCCTGGCTGGAAGCGATGTTGTAAAGGATCTGCCAGACACAGCTTCTGTGTCGACGCCCGTGGGTAATCAGTCTGCACCTGCTCCTAGGTCTGATAGAGTGACTCGATCTGCTACCACTCAGGCTGGTAGGCTCAGGAGTGGGAGAACCTATCACAGCCTGGCCAGACGGTTCTAGCTCCCGCCCTCGGTCTATTTATACCTTCATTTCCAGCTTGTCTTTGCCTGTGATTCTTTCCTGTTTCCTGGCTCTGCTGCTCCTGCTATTATTATTATTGACCTTGCTTCATTTTGACCCTGGCTTTACTGACTACGCTCCTGCTCTACGTTTGGTACCTCGTACACTCCTGGTTTGACTCGGCTCGTTCACTACTCCTGTTGCTCACGGTGTTGCCGCGGGCAACTGCCCCATTTCCCTTAGCTTCTGTGTACCCTTGTCTGTTTGTCTGTCGTACACATATTGAGCGTAGGGACCGTCGCCCAGTTGTACGCCGTCGCCTAGGACGGGCCGTGCAAGTAGGCAGGGACTGAGTGGCGGGTAGATTAGGGCTCACCTGTCTGTCTCCCTACCCCGTCATTACAGATGTCTATTCACTTTCAAGGCACTTCTTTAACGTTAATGTGTGAGTAAGTGAAAGCACAGCATGATGAAATAAAAACCACTGCTCACATGATCTACATTACAGCGCCGATCACATTATGTAGGAGATAATTTTATTTACATTGAAATGATGTTTGTTAATTCTAGTGCGTAAGGGTTGAGTGGTCGTACCTACAGTATATATTGCAGGTTACAAGAACATTCAAGTAGATATATTACAAAGTCACTGCCACAATTGAGAAAGGATTTAATTGGAAAGGATTCAGAGGTCACGGAAGAGATGTAGGTATCCTTCCTATATTTAATGTTTCCACAACACAAACAACGTGAATGACCTTAAATGACCCATGCAATGCTGCGAACATTTTAGGGATTGGTGTATTGTGATTACGTATTCTACTAGGAGCGAGAATATTCCTCAGGGTCTGTGAACGTCTAAAAGTGATATTAGGCTTATCTGGAATAAGGTCTTTTAAAAACGGGTCAATCTTAAGGATGTGCCAATGTTTTAAATAAAATAGATTTAACAGATTTGTTACCAGTATTAAAAGATGTAATGAAATTATTTCTACATGTAGATTCATCATTTTTTACGGATGTAGTTTGCTTGATGCAAAAATCTTGTGTCAGCCTAGCTGCTTTCTGTCAGGCCCCTTTAATCAAGCTGGTCGGGAAAAAAAATTCTGTGAACCTTTTTTCCAGGATATTACATTCAGTTTGAAAGTTTTTTTTGGATGACCAATTCTTTCATACCCTCCTGAACTGACCCAACGGTATATTTTTCAACCATGGAGGGTAGTGAGCACTTCTGAAATCAATACAAACTATTTACATCCACGGATTTAACCCCTTAAAGAGACTCTGTCACCACATTAAAAAATGCTCTATCTCCGACATAATCTGATCGGCGCTGTAATGTAGATAACAGCAGTGGTTTTTATTTTGAGAAACAATCATTTTTGAGCAAGTTATGAGCAGTTTTAGATTTATGCTAATTACTTTCTTAAAGACCAACTGGGCGTGTTTTTACTTTTGACCAAGTGGGTGTTGTAAAGAAATGTATGAGGCTGACCAATCAGTGACCAATCAGCGTTATACACTTCTCATTGTTTCAGCCCAGCATGATCCAGTGTGATTGTGCAGTGAAAGAAGCTGGGCTGGAACAATGAGAAGTGTATGACACTGATTGGTCACTGATTGGTCACTGATTGGTCAGCCTCATACACTTCTTTACAACACCCACTTAGTCAAAAGTAAAAACACGCCCAGTTGGTCTTTAAGAAAGTAATCAGCATAAATCTAAAATTGCTCATAACTTGCTCAAAAATGATAGTTTTTCAAAATAAAAACCACTGCTGTTATCTACATTACAGCACCGATCAGACTATGTAGGAGATATGGCACTTATAATGTGGTGACAGAACCTCTTTTTAAGGACACAGCCATTTTTTGATTTTTCATTTCAATTTTTCACTTCCCGCATTCCAAAAGCCATAATGTCTTTATTTTTCCGTAAATAGAGCAGTGTGAGGGCTTATATTTTGCGGGACGAGTTGTAGTTTCTATTGGTAGCATTTAAAGTACCATATAATGTTCCCGGAAACTGGAAAAAAAAATATTTGCGGGCTGAAATTGGGAAAAACTGCGATTACTCCATTATTTTTTGGGTTCCGTTTTTACGTCTTTCACCGTGTGGTAAAAACAACAACTTAACTTTATTCTGCATATCAATACGATTACGGTGATATTAAATTTATATAGATTTTTTTATATTTTACTACTTTAAAAAAACAAAAAACTTTTTGTTAAAAAAATAATAGTTTTGTTTTACCGCATTCTGAGAGCCGTAACTTTTTTATTTTCCCATGCATTGAGCGGTGTGAGGGTTTATTTTTTGCGGAACGAGCTGTAGTTTTTATTGGCACCATTTGTTGGTACATATTACTTTTTGATCACTTTTTATTAAAACATTTTTGGGAGCTATGGTGACCAAAAAACTGCGATTTTGGCAGTTTACAATTTCAATTTTTTACGGTCTTCACCGTGCACATGAAATAACATTATATTGTAATAGTTTTTTTTTTTGCACTACTAAAAACTTTATATCACTTTTTTTTACACATTTTATTAGTCCCCCTAGGGGACTTAAACCACCGATTGTTAGATCGCTGGTACAATATACTGCAACACTAATGCATTGCAGTATATCGTCATTTTTACTTAAAGAGGCTCTGTCACCAGATTTTGCAACCCCTATCTGCTATTGCAGCAGATAGGCGCTGCAATGTAGATTACAGTAACGTTTTTATTTTTAAAAAACGAGCATATTTGGCCAAGTTATGACCATTTTTGTAGTTATGCAAATGAGGCTTGCAAAAGTCCAAGTGGGTGTGTTTAAAAGTAAAAGTCCAAGTGGGTGTGTATTATGTGCGTACATCGGGGCGTTTTTAATACTTTCACTAGCTGGGCGCTCTGAAGAGAAGTAACATCCTCTTACCTGATCGACTTACCTGCAAACGCCGATGCTGCTGCAGAATCAACTGTAGCCTCTGGTGCCGATGTGGCCGTCACGATGCAGGACCTGTGAGTGACGTCACAGATCTGCACTGTCAGAAGCTGGGCGTTCTGAAGAGAAGAGGATGTTACTTCTCTTCAGAGCGCCCAGCTAGTAAAAGTATTAAAAACGCCCCGATGTACGCACCTAATACACGCCCACTTGGACTTTTACTTTTAAACACACCCACTTGGACTTTTGCAAGCCTCATTTGCATAACTACAAAAATGGTCATATCTTGGCCAAAAATGCTCGTTTTTTAAAAATAAAAACGTTACTGTAATCTACATTGCAGCGCCTATCTGCTGCAATAGCAGATAGGGGTTGCAAAATCTGGTGACAGAGCCTCTTTAAAGGGGTTGTCCGAGATTTAATGACTTTGTGTTAATGCTTGTAATTTATATATGTAATATACTTATATTTTCCAAAGTGGCCCCGTTTCCAGATCCTGCCGTGGGGAACTTGACTGGTGACGTCACTCTCTGCACTGGCTCTGGCCGCTTTGTTGATCTTGAATTCTTTGCCGGGTATACGACACGTCACTTGTCACATGGTGTATATCGGCTTGTTCTGCTTCACAGCCCGTAACGCGCATTCGCTGTCACTGCTGTTCTCGCGGTCCCTGCTGTTCTCATGCGCATGCGCGTTACAACAGAACAAGCCGATATAGACCACGTCACAAGTGACGTGTCGTATAACCGGAAAATAATTCAAGATCAACAAAGCGGCCAGAGCAGAGAGTGACGTCACCCGTCAAGTTCCCCCACGGCAGGATCTGGAAACAGGGCCACTTTGGAAAATCTAAGTATATTACAAATGTATTTACATTTATAAATTACAAGCATTAACACAAAGTCCTTAAATCTCGGACAACCCCTTTAAGATATAGTGCTGGCTGTCAGGAAGTGAAGGACATGGGCGACATGTGACACGTGTGGAGAGAGGGAGAGAGAGGTTGCACCCTTTGAGGAAGAGTTAGGGCTTTCCTCAGCCTGAAGCAGTGAATGGAGGCTGAATTGCATCCTTATTATCCAGGAACAGCAGAAGAGAGTCCAGTGTATTACTGATTCCCTGAATGGAGCAGCTCTGATATGGTGAAGAAGTCTGCTGAAAGCTACAGGACACACAAACTCTCCTATTGGCACCCAGTAGACCCTGCAAGACAAGTTAAGGGCCTGTTCACATCAGCGTTGGCTTTCCGTTCCAGGGTTCTGTCGGAGGTTTCCGTCAGGTGAACCCCGCAACGGAAAGTAAAACTGAAACCACAGCTTCCATTTCCGTCACTATTGATATCAATGGTGACGCAAACATTGCTAATGGTTTCCATTCTTCACCATTCCGGCAGGTTTCCGTTTTAACGACGGAATCAATAGCTCAGTTGACTCCGCTATTGATTCTGTCGTTAAAACGGAAACCTGCCGTGTTATATTCTAGAGTTTTGGAGAAGCAGAGTGTGTTGTTATCTGCAAATCTGCTGTTTAATGGATAATAAGGATGCAATTCAGCCTCCATGCACTGATTCAGGCTGAGGAAAGCCCTAACTCTTCCTCACAGGGTGCAGCCTCTCCAAAAAACGTGTAGTTTTTCTTCAAAACACTGCATGTGAAGCCACCCTTACAGTATATTTTAAGTAATGCAACTATAGCATTGGGAGACAACCCACACAAAATGAGAAGTAGAAATTCAGAGTACAAAGTGCATGGTTAGGAGGACTGCTAGCCAATATGAGTGACAAACAACCACGGCCATATTGTGCATGTTATATGGTTGTGGGTTTTGGAGACTGGCATACTGGCAACATTTTTATTAACAACCTAAACAGTTCTTTTTTTATGTACATTTATGTATTTAACCGAAATTGATTGGTATCTTGGAAAACCCCTTTTATAAAAAAGGGCCACAGTGTTTCTGCAAGCGAACTATTCCACTTTAGAAATGAATTACTGTATATCAGATGCTTAACTCTGAGGCTCCTATGCAATATTTGTAAAAGTGTCCCCATCTAACATGTGTCATTTATAATACTGATGACTTCTTATGTGGCAGAGGCAGGGGCAGGGGCGTAACGAGGAAAGACTGGGCCCCATAGCAAACTTTTGACTGGGCCCCTGCAGGTGCCACACGCAGCCCCCCTTATAGATAGTGCCACCCTGTAGATTGTGCCATACAGCCGCCTGTAGACAGTGCTATACAGACCCCTTTAAGACAGTGTCACACCACTCGTAGATAGCGCCACATAGCCCCCCCTAAGTAGATAGTGCCACACACAGACCCCTGTAGATTGTGACACACACAGCCCCCTGTAGATAGTGCCACAGCCCTCCCCCTTGTAAATAGTGCCATTCAGCCCCCCTAGTAGATAGTGCCACACGGCCACCCCTTAGTAGTGCCACACAGCCCCCTGTATGTAGTGCCACAAACTCCCCCTGTATAGTACCAGACAGCCCCCCTAGTATATAGTGCCACAGAGCCCTGCCCTTGTGTATAGTGCCACTAAGCCCCCCTATAGTGCCACACACAGACCCCTGTAGATAGTGCCACACAGCCCCTGTAGATAGTGTCAGGCACAGACCCCTGTAGATTGCGCCACACAGCCCTCTCCCTTGTAAATAGTGCCACATAGATCCCCTTGTATATAGTGCCACTAAGCCCCCCTATAGTGCCACACACAGACCCCTGTAGATAGTGCCACACAGCCCCTGTAGATAGTGCCACACAGCCCCCCTTGTATATAGTGCCACACTGCTTCCCCTTGTATATAGTGCCATCCTGCTCTCCATTATATATAGTGGCAACCTCCTTGTATATGGTGCCACTCTGCTCCCCCCTTGTATATAGTGCCACCCTGCTCCCCCTTGTATATTGTGCCATCCTGCCCCCTTGTATATAGTGCCACCCTGCTCCCCCCTTGTATATAGTGCCACCCTGCTCCCCCTTGTATATAGTGCCACACTGCTCCTCCTTGTATATATTGCCACCCTGCTCCCCCTCCTTGTATATAGTGCCACCTTGCTCCCCCCTTGTATATAGTGCCACCCTGCTCCCCCTTGTATATAGTGCCACCCTGCTCCCCCTTTGTATATAGTGCCACCCTGCTACCCCCTTTGAATATAGTGCCACCCTGCTCCCCCTTGTATATAGTGCCACCCTGCTCCCCACTTTGTATATAGTGCCACCCTGCTCCCCCTTTATATATAGTGCCACACTGCTCCCCCCTTGTATATAGTGCCACACAGCCCCCACCAAAAAAAAAAAAATATTGTAGTTACCTTGCCCCGTCCCCCCGATGGACTGAGCGCTGCACAGGCTCCGGACGGGACACATGCGCAGACCAGCGTGATGCAGTGACGTCATCACGCCAGTCTGCGCAGGGAGTCTTCCCAGTGCCTTATAGACTGCAGGCTTAAAGTGGCCTGCAGCCTATAATATTCATTTGTATCTACGTCTAGAGGACGCAGATACAAGTGAATGTGGCTGTGCTAGCACCGCGGCCCCCTCTTGTGCTAGCGACGCCAGCAGGCATAAGGGGGCCGTGCCGCCCGGCCCATAAATCTTATGGGCCAGGTGGCGCGGGCCCCGTATTGGCGTCGCTATAACGGATGCTAGCGGCGCCACAGGGCATGGGGGAGGACATGCCACGGGCCCGGTATCAGCGGTAGTTATGCCACTGCGCAGAGGGGGCTTTAGGCCTCCCACAAGCAACAGGGCTCAGGCGCGACTGCTGTTTTATTTTAAAGTCATCGTAAATAAGGAAATTAGCTAAGTGAAAATTTTCCTTGCTGGTGAATTGTACACACATAAATGACTGAAAATTATATAATATACAGCATATCTTTACCTCTGTGTTAACAGTATCACTCGGATCAATACCAGCATACTAAAAAAGAGAACATAAGAAGATTTTTCAGTTTCCAGTTTATTGATATGTATGTTTAGAAATCGCAGCAATATTCCAGTATATACAACATTATCCACCTCTCGTCAGGAATGGATCACTTCCCAAAATAGCAAACCAAAAAAGAAAAAACTGGTAACAGCACACAGATTTAAATTCCAGAGATTACTTGATGGTTTAATCATCCCATTTAACACGCAGCGCTACGGCTCAAAATGGAGCATTTCTCAAGTAGTCACGAAGTGAGCAGTGGCAATCATATAAAGTTAGTACATTCAAATTACACTCAATCAATTAATAATAAAAATGACATGCCATAAATAAAGCACAATATTTTATATCATCATAAAATCTATCAACACCTTTTGTAATAAAGTGCCTTGTGCGTTGGTTCATATCAATATTGCTCAATTCATACAACTTGAACAACAATAAAAATACATTTATATTAATATTAGGATAGGTCATCAATATCAGATCGGTGGGAGTCCGACTCTTGGCATCCCCGCCGATCAGCTGGCCTATTCACTTGAATAGGATTAGAACTGCAATCCCAGGCGCAGCCGCTATGGATGTGTAAGGCGCTGTGTCTGGTAAACTATGAAAAGGCCGCGGCGTTCGTCGCGTGGCCCTTTCACTCAGCTGATCAGCGAGGGTGCCGAGAGTTGGACCCCCACCAATATGATATTTATGACCTATCCTAAGGATAGGCCATCAATAAAAGATGTCTGGAGAACCCATTTAAACCATATTATCTGTGTATATATTCCATTGCTCATGTGCACATCTGAGTAGGTTAGATCGAATTTGTTACGTTTATAGGTTTTAACTGTTATTCCTTTAGGGTTTTATGTCTCCCATTGTAGTCACCTTATATAATAACTTGCCATGTAAGTGAGACAGTTTACTAATAATGCCTGTGGTACTAGGTTTAGTTTTGTCAGAGGCCACATTAAGCAGCAGAGTAAAGATGATTATTCCCGTGAGTCAGCATAGGCTTCATTGCTATTCAGTACCCAGATGGGCATTGATATAGTTAGGGCCAATGTGGACATTACCACTATGTTAATAAAATGGGGTGGTGGTGTATCTGACAGTGGCGTTGGATTTTTTTAAACTGGTAATAAAGAGAGGACCAGGATCAGAGCGTTAATACACATGCATAAATCTGGATGAATTAAGCCTAAATTCAGGAGTAGACGCAGTAAAATCACCAGACCAAAAAATACTCTAAGGCCCCATGAACATGACCGTAATTTTGATCCGCAATTACAGATCCGTAATTGTGGATCAAAGTACGGATTCATTTATTTTCATTTCATTTCATTTCATTTCATATTCATTTCAGTATATTTACAGGAAGGTGTCCAGGCTGTAGAAAGCATCCGCAAAAAATAGGTCATGTCCTATTTTTTTATTTTACGTACTGTGCTTCCATACTTTCAAAGGGAGCACGGCCCGCAAATGCGAGTGACTGTCTGCGGCTGTTCGTGCCCATAATCACAGAGCGTGATTACGGCTACGGCCGTATGCAGGGGCCTAAGAGTGTGACTATGCCCAGTCTGACCTAGTAGCAGAACGCTACAAGTTATCTCTCAGGAGAGAAACAGAACTGCACAGTAGTGCCCTTCCAGGGTTCCGGAAGATGATTATTCCCGTGAGTCAGCATAGGCTTCATTGCTATTCAGTACCCAGATGGGCATTGATATAGTTAGGGCCAATGTGGACATTACCACTATGTTAATAAAATGGGGTGGTGGTGTATCTGACAGTGGCGTTGGATTTTTTTAAACTGGTAATAAAGAGAGGACCAGGATCAGAGCGTTAATACACATGCATAAATCTGGATGAATTAAGCCTAAATTCAGGAGTAGACGCAGTAAAATCACCAGACCAAAAAATACTCTAAGGCCCCATGAACATGACCGTAATTTTGATCCGCAATTACAGATCCGTAATTGTGGATCAAAGTACGGATTCATTTATTTTCATTTCATTTCATTTCATTTCATATTCATTTCAGTATATTTACAGGAAGGTGTCCAGGCTGTAGAAAGCATCCGCAAAAAATAGGTCATGTCCTATTTTTTTATTTTACGTACTGTGCTTCCATACTTTCAAAGGGAGCACGGCCCGCAAATGCGAGTGACTGTCTGCGGCTGTTCGTGCCCATAATCACAGAGCGTGATTACGGCTACGGCCGTATGCAGGGGCCTAAGAGTGTGACTATGCCCAGTCTGACCTAGTAGCAGAACGCTACAAGTTATCTCTCAGGAGAGAAACAGAACTGCACAGTAGTGCCCTTCCAGGGTTCCGGTTATGCATCTGGGAGTGGTTATGATGTAGGTTTCGCCGCCTTGGGAGTCATGACACTCTGAAATTGCAACACCAAGAAGGAAAAGTTTTGAAATTGTGGAAATCACAGGATCGATAGACATGTTAATGATATGCAAATGATAAAAAAAATGGAAACAAAATATTCTAAACATCTTTATTTATTCAGTAAAGAGTATGAGCGCCACACGCAGAAATATACTCACTTGCAAGCCTTGGCTTGCTATCAATGAGGTTATTAATGGTTGTCAGAGGAATGTTATTGTTATGTATGTGGACCCACTAGGCCGCACCGCCGTAGCGTACTAGCAGCTGGCCAAACAACAGTGTACAAAGTCTCTACAAAGTCCAAGCACAAGGGTACCTGTAATAGTCCAGACAGTAGCAATGCTAGGCTCAGATGGTACTTTGACGGCAGGTGATGCAAAACATGGCAGGAGGTACCAGGCGTGGCACATGACACAAGACATGGTGTGTGACCTCAGGCAAAGCAGACGGCACAACACTAGAGAGGGCATAGGAACAAACATGGCACGGGATACAGTATGCAGGTAGCAGGGCACGGGAACACTGGGAACAAGATACAACTAAGGGACCATTTGCAAGACTAACATAGGAATACAAACAATGCCCAGGCAAGGAGTGAAAGGCCAGGGCCCTTTTTATAGTTCAGGGTGATCTGGGAGTAATTAGTAAATTCTTTACATGTGCGCACTGGCCCTTTAAGGCCAGGAATGAGCTCGCATGCGCACCCTAGTGGTCACTGCAGGGCAGGACGGCCGCATGTGCTGGCATCTCCGGGAAGGCAGACTTCGGTAGGATGAGAGGGGTCTGTTGTCTGCGACCGCGGCCGTTGCAGTACCCCCCCCCTCCTCACGCCCCCTCTTCTTGGGTTCAGAGCGAAAGAGGAATTTCTTAATGAGGGTAGGGGCATTAAGATTTTCTTCTGGCTCCTAGGTCCTCTCCTCAGGACCAAAACCTCTCTAATCCACTAAATAGAAAGTCCTTCCTCCCACCCCGTTGCAGTCCAGGATCTTCTTTACCTCGAACACATCGGAAGAGCCGCAGGGAGCAACCGCAGAATTAGGAGTCTTACTGTAGCGGTTCAGCATCACAGGTTTCATGAGGGACACATGAAAGGAGTTCGGGATTTTGAGGGTAGGAGGCAGCCGAAGCTTATAGGAGACAGGGTTAATCTGTTGTAGGATTTCAAAAGGACCGAGGAACCTCGGAGCAAATTTGTACGAAGGCACCTTTAAGGACAGCCAGACTTTGGTACCAGGAAGAAACAGAGGCGGCTCTCTTCTTCTTGTATTCGCTTTTCGCTTTATGTGATCGACTGCCAGCAGAATAGAGGACAGGGTCTAATGACAGATTTGTAGAAAGTCCCCAAATGCAGAGTCAGCTGCAGGTACCCGAGATGTAGCCGAAACAGGAAGAGGGATTTGTGGATGTTGGCCGTAGACAATGAAGAACGGTGTGGAAGCAGTGGACTCACTTGTGTGGTTGATATATGAGAACTCAGCCCATGGAAGAAGCTGTAGCCAGTCATCATGCTGCATGGAGATGAAATGACGAAGATAATTGTCCATGATTTCACATCCAGGAGTCCACAAAGGTCTCCCCAGAATCCGAAACGATATGGAGGGATAAGCCATGCAAGCGGAAGATTTGCTGGATGAACAGATTTGCCAGTCGACGAGCAGAAGGTAGGCCGGGCAGTGGCATAAAGTGTGCCATCTTCGAGAACCGATCCACCACCACCCAGACAGTATTGCATCCTGCTGAGAGAGGAAGATCAGTAACAAAGTGCAATATGCTGCCAGGGAGCATTGGTCACAGGAAGAGGTTGGAGTAGACCGGCAGGCCTGGAGTGAGCAACCTTGTTAGATGCACAAACAGTGCAGGAAGAGACAAAGTCCACAATATCCTTGGGCAGAGTGGGCCACCAGAAATGATGAGCAATCAGATCTCGAGTCTTACGAAACACCTGTGTGCCCCGCCAGTTTGGAGCTGTGTCCGCAGCGAAGAATTCTTCTCCTGTCTGCCAACCGAACAAAAGTCCTCTCCGGAGGGATGTCTCTAACTTGCAGAGGATTAGCAGAAACAATGCAGGATCTATGATACATTGAAGGGTCTCCACAGTGTCCTCTGTTTCAAATGACCTGGACAGGGCATCGGCCCTCACATTTATGTCAGCGGGATGGTAGTGGAGCACAAACTTGAAACGGGTGAAGAACTGCGACCACCTAGCTTGACGGGGGTTTAGCCGTTGAGCCGACTGGAGATAGGTAAGATTCTTGTGGTCGGTGTATGTCAGAATGGGGTGAGCTGCTTCTCTGGAACAGAAGTGCACCTGCACCAACAGAGGAACCTGCACTGAGAACTGTCGAGACACATCAGGATGATGGAAGGTCGTGGCTGAAATGAAGGCATTCTTGAGGCTATTAAACGCTGACTCTGCCTCTGGAGTCCACACTTTGGCATTCATACCTTTCTTGGTAAGGGTAGTGATGGGAGCCGTCAGAGATGAGAAATTTGGGATAAACTGCCGGTAGAAGTTAGCGAATCCCAGAAAATGCTGTATGGACCGCAGGCCCTCAGAACGTGGCAATTCCAGGACAGACTTGACTTTCTCAGGATCCATCTTGAGGCCCTGGTCCGATATGATGTAGCCCAGGAAGGGCAGAGAATTTTTTTCAAAAATGCACTTCTATAATTTGGCATACAGGCGATCCTCTCTTAGTCGCAACAGAACCTGATGGGCATGCCTCCGATGTGTTGTCGGATCTGGGGAGAAGATCAAAATGTCTTCGAGATAGACAACTACACAGACATAAAGGAGATCTCGGAAGATATCATTCACAAATTCTTGGAAGACCGCGGGAGCGTTACACAGGCCGAAGGGCATCACCAGGTATTCATAGTGCCCATCTCGAGTGTTAAATGCTGTCTTCCACTTGTCACCTTGACGGATTCAGATCAATTTGTAGGCCCCACGCAAGTCTAGTTTAGAGAAGTTACTGGCTCCTCGTATATGATCAAATAATTCAGAGATCAATGGCAAAGGATATTTATTTTTGACCGTGATCTGGTTGAAATCAACGATAGTCAATGCAGGGTTGAAGAGATCCGTCTTTTTTCTTTACAAAGAAAAAACTGGCTCCAGCCCGGGAGGAGAATTTTCGTATGAAACCCCTCTCCAGATTCTCCTTGATATAGGCAGACATGGACTGAATCTCTGGCAAGGAGAGGGGGTATACCCGTCCACGGGGAGGTGAAGCATTAGGAACCAGTTCAATTGGACAGTCGTACGCCCAGTGTGGGGGAAACATCTCAGCCTCCTACTTGTTGAAGACGTCTGCAAACTGCGCATAATGAGTGGGTAATCCTGTTAACGACTGAGACACAGAAGGCAGGGCAGGATGGATCTGTAACCGGCAGCGGTGGGGACATTTGGAGCCCCATTGGAGAACTTCTCCAGAATTCCCGTCCATCACTGGAGCATGAAGCCGGAGGCAAGGCAGACCCAGCAACACAGGATTTATGGCTTTGGGCAAGATGAGGAATACAATTTGCTCAGTGTGAAGTGCTCCAACTTGGAGCCTCAGCGGCAAGATCTCAGACACAATACGATCGGGCAAAGGAAGTCCATTCACCGATGCAACAGCCAGGGGTGTCTCCAAGGGAACCGTCGGCAACTGGAGTTGATCCACTAGGTCCTGTTGGATAAAGTTGGCCGTGGACCTGGAGGTAGGCAGAGACCCGGTCCGTCTTCTCACCGGACACTATTGTCATGGGAATGGACAATTTGGAAGAGAGTTTACAATTTAGTCCTTTTCCATCTAGGGTTGCATCTCCAACCAATCCTAGGCGCTGGAGTTTTTGGGCTTTTTGGACACTGACGCACAAAATGGCCTCCGAGGCCGCAATACAGGCAGAGTTTCTCCTGGACAGACAACTTGAGGTGGGCTACTTGCATAGGCTCCTCTGGTAGAACAGCTGATGAGGGCAGCCGGGGTTGCTGGAATGTAGGAGCCAGCCTAGGAAATCTTCTGACCCAGCGAACCTCTTGAGAATGTTCCTGGATCCTCATGTCAATTTGGGTGGCTAGAAGAATTAGGTCATCTAGGGTAGAAGGCAGATCTCGTCATTAATATTGGAGGAAAAACTCTGCCAGAATGTAGCCACCAAGGCCTTATTGTTCCAGGTCAGCTCTGCTGCAAAGGTACGGAACTGAATGGCGTACTCGCCCACGGAGGTGTCTCCCTGGCGCAAGGTCAGCAGGGATGTAGCTGCAGAAGAGACTCGCCCAGGTTCCTCAAACACTGTGCGGAAGGTCCATAGTAAACACTGTAGGTCACGGGTCTCTGGTCCCTGACGTTCCCAGATGGGGTTTGCCCATGCCAGGGCCTTGTCAATAAGAAGAGAGAATATGAAGGCGATCCTACCGTCGTCAGAAGGAAATGCTCGGTCATGTAGACTAAAGTGAATCTGACATTGGTTCAGAAATCCCTGCACGTCCTTGCGTCTCCGTCGTAGCGAGGAGGTAGTGGCAGAGAGAATCGAAAATCGGTACTGCCAGGAGGAGTCGGTCCTGTCGTGACCAAAGGTCTCGCATATCCGCCTGTATAACTTGTGATGTCATCAAGGGCTTGGATTGACCAGTGGATTCCATGGCTTGAGTGTACTGTCACGATCTGTGGGTATGTGGACCCACTATGCCGCACCGCCATAGCAGAGTAGCAGCTGGCCAAACAACAGTGTACCAAGTCTCTACAAAGTCCAAGCACAAGGGTACCTGTAATAGTCCAGACAGTAGCAAAGCAGGATGAGAGGGGTCTGCGGTCCGCGACCGTGGCCGTGACAGTTATGCCGTGCTGAATGCACTTGGGCACACAAATCATCAAGCTTGGCTGCTGGCAGCTCCCTTTGCAATTGCCGACCAATGACGTCCCATATGTGCTCGATCAGAGACAAATCCGAAGACGCTGCAGGCCATAGTAGCACGTTTAGGCCACACAGTCTGCTCACAGTAGCACGCGCAACATGCAGCCTGGCGTTGTCCTGTTGAAAAACGGCTTCTGGGGCACTTTGGAGAAATGGCCATAGCACTGGTTCCACAACCAAAAGGTGACGCCGAGCTGTTAGTGTACCTGAAATGAAGACTAGAGGGGTCCAGCTACCGTACACTATGCCACCCCACAGAATCCAGGGAGTAGGACCGGTGTGCGTTCCTTTGTGAAGGCCTCTTCATGGCATTGCCCACGTGGTCTCAAGACCAATCTCCAGTTATCATTGTGTCCGATACAAAAGCGGGACTCATTGCTGAAGAGGATCGACCTCCATTCCAACATTGCTATCTTGCTGTGCACCATGATAGGTTTTGAGAGCGGTGGTGTGTGTTCAATAGGACACCTGTAGCTGGATGTCTGGCTCGTAGCCCAATGTCGTGCAAATGCCTTCTGATGGTTTGTGTCGACACAGGTTGCCAGCCTAGGCTTGGAATGTGACGTCCAATTTCACTTGCAGTACAGAATAGATCACTACGTGATATTCTTTTAATCAGAAGATCTGCTCGTGCAGAGGTTCACCTCTGTGGAACCTCTTGCTGTCATTCCCATTCATTGTGATCCTCCCAACCTCCGGGACATCTCTGCCTAGGCGCGTAGCGATCTTCTGGACTGATAAACCGAGGTGTAAAGGATCTGCCAGACACAGCTTCTGTGTCGACGCCCGTGGTTAATCAGTCTGCACCTGCTCCTAAGTCTGATAGAGTGACTCGATCTGCTACCACTCAGGCTGGTAGGCTCAGGAGTGGGAGAACCTATCACAGACTGGCCAGACGGTTCTAGCTCCCTCCCTCGGTCTATTTATACCTTCATTTCCTGCTTGTCTCTGCCTGTGATTCTTTCCTGTTTCCTGGCTCTGCTGCTCCTGCTATCATTATTGACCTTGCTTCATTTTACCCCCGTCTTTTCGAATACACAACGTGTTTCATGCATCCCTCCTGAAACGCTGCTCCGCGTCCTTGGCTACCTCGAGGAAACCTCCGGTCCCTGTTTTCACCCCTGAAGGGGTAGAATTCGAGGTGGCCAAGATTGCGGACAGCAGGATGGTCCAAGGCTCCCTCCAGTACCTGGTCCATTGGAGAGGATACGGGCCTGAGGAGAGGACTTGGGTACCCGCCCGGGATGTTCATGCTGGGGTATTGCTCAGGAGGTTCCATCTTCGGTTCCCGAATAAGCCAGGTCCACCTAGAAAGGGTCCAGTGGCCTCTCATAAAAGGGGGGTACTGTAAAGGATCTGCCAGACACAGCTTCTGTGTCGACGCCCGTGGTTAATCAGTCTGCAACTGCTCCTAAGTCTGATGGAGTGACTCGATCTGCTACCACTCAGGCTGGTAGGCTCAAGAGTGGAAGAACCTATCACAGCCTGGCCAGACGGTTCTAGCTCCCGCCCTCGGTCTATTTATACCTTCATTTCCTGCTTGTCTCTGCCTGTGATTCTTTCCTGTTTCCTGGCTCTGCTGCTCCTGCTATCATTATTGACCTTGCTTCATTTTGACCCTGGCTTTACTGATTACGCTCCTGCTCTGCGTTTGGTACCTCGTACACTCCTGGTTTGACTCGGCTCGTTCACTACTCTTGTTGCTCACGGTCTTGTCATGGGCAACTGCCCCATTTCCCTTAGCTTCTGTGAACCCTTGTCTGTTTATCTGTCGTGTACATATTGAGCGTAGGGACCGTCGCCCAGTTGTACGCCGTCGCCTAGGACGGGCCGTGCAAGTAGGCAGGGACTGAGTGGCGGGTAGATTAGGGCTCACCTGTCTGTCTCCCTATCCCGTCATTACACAAGGTCTCTCAGTTCAAGGATCCTGTCTCTCTCAGTTTACAACAAGTCGCGATAACTGGCACATTGACAAACAGGAGACATCGGACAATCATCCCACACGACTTGATTCGATTTTTGAGGTTTCATGTGGCTAAAAAACTTTGCTTTCAATCTGGCTTTTATGTCCCTCTGACATGCCACAGATTGGAGCTAGGTGCTTGAAAATGTGATCATTTGCAGATCTTAGCAACACCTGCTACTTCTTCGATTTACATAACCTTATGGCTTGTCCTTCTTGGTGTTGCAATTTCAATGTTGAGGAGTGTAGTAAGCCATTTGCTTTTAATTTTTTCCAAGGCCCAGGGATTGCTTAATATTTTGCACAGGAGAGATGGAATATATAAGCAGATGACGTAGTTTAACCATTATATACTATTAAGTGAAATTATGTATTTTTATCATTGTTCAAGTTGTATGAATTGAGTAATATTGATAGGCACCAATGAAAAGTCACTTTATTACAAAAGAGATTTGATAGATTTTATGATGATATAAAATATTGTGTTTTATTTATGGCATGTCTTATTTATAAATTGATTGAGTGTAATTTTATTGTACTGACTATATATGTTTAGCGCTACTCACGTTGTAACTGCTTGAGAAAGGCTCTATATATTGTGCCAAAATGCTGAGCGTCACATGTGGTGAATAAATCAGCAAAAAAGTATTTTGAATTGGAGTCTATCTGCTGTTAAAAAAAACTCTGTCACTACTTTATTAATTCCCTATCTCCTAACTAGTCTAATAGGCACTTTGAAGCTGATAACTAGTATGATTTTATTTTTTTTAAGTTTATTATTTGCAAAGTTATGAGCATTTTTGAAATATGCTAATGTGGCTCTAATAATCAAATAGGAGGTGACTCTTTCTTATTACTCTGGGCGGTGTTATGTTTTCTGTATGACGCTGTCTAATCAGATTACAGCTTTTCCCCCTTCCCTGCCCATTTACACAGTGTGATCATATAGTAAACAGCTTCAATTCCGACTGTTTTCAACTGGTTGTTTCACAGCTAGAACTACGATCTCATCTTTCATATGCCACCAGAACCGCTGTTTTAGGTGGTCCACAGTCCGAGATATGGCTGTTTGAATTGATCCCGCTTCCCCCTAGACTGTCTCTCATACTGTGTGTGAAGCAGCTTCATGCTGATAGGACATCGTCAGCGGCTGTGAGGTAAATCCACCTCAGGAGAATCGCTGCTGTTGACGCTCATTTGTCAAGTTTAGACTCATTTACATGTTTAGAAAAAAAAATCATAACTTAATAAATAATAAACTTTTTGGGACACAATTTTCACTAGCATTATCAGTGTGACAGCGCCTATCAGATTAAATAGGAGATATGGCATTACTAAACTAGTGACAGAGCCTCTTTAAAGAGGCTCTGCAACCAGTTTATAAGTGCCCTATCTCGTACCTAACGATCATTTTTTAGCAAGTTATCCCCTGAGGAAGAACTCACAGCGAAACGCGCGTTGGGGTCTTTGAGGCAGAGCCAACACCGGTTTAAACACTTTTTGCTGTAAAGTGTAAGGCTGCTTTCTGACTGATATCTGCATGCACTGACACTTTTTCCTATCTCCCCTTCTACCAGTCAATAATGTTTACAGGGCACTAGAGGTAATTTGTGTAGAACCCATCTACAATAGATTTTTGCGGTTATTCAGTACAGCCTTTCTATTTTTTACATGTTATCCAGCAATTTCCATGTCTCGCTCTATAATACCACATTGTTTGTACTATAGTCTTGTCTTTATATGTTTTTTAAAGTGTTTGTCATATTTGTGTAATAAAATTGTTATGGTTTATATATTATAAATACAAGTCTGAAGAATTACTCTGACAAATGGCAGTAGAAAACATTGTGGCCAATTTACTAATACTGTCTTAAATTTAGACAGCTGGGAATTAGACTAAATCACAAAGGCTCATGCTGAGTGATACCTTTGGCGCACGTTTAGACACTTTTGTCTAACTTTACACCACCTATTGGTTGGCTTTATAATACTTTTTTGAGCCAAAATTTTGGTGCAATTTGGTGCATATTAAGCCAAACCCCATTTACTGCTAAGCAATGCCCCTTATCGGACGGTTTGCAAACATCTGTTCTAAGGTGCAACTTAGGCCAGAATTCTGGCGCAACACCAATAGTAAATTTTCCCTATTGTGCTCTTTGTCTAATAACCGTGTATAAAGAATACACCTGACTCATGTTAGCAAAGCCAGTGTCTTCATGAGGAAATCACTACCCAGCCCCTCCGTGTCTAATCCTGCCCTCCTTACATTTTAGTGACCGCAGCCGCTGTATACAGTGACTAAGGCAGCTGTCACTCACTGAGGAGGGAGGGAGGAGGCGGGGAGAGGCAAGGGCAGCGTTGTCCTCATTACCCCAGGCTCATAATCTGGAGTCCACTGTATTCTGGGTTATGATGCAATTGCCAAAATATTTTTTGGGGCTGTTTGTCCTATTAACCCTTCAAACCTGGTGATATAATATGCTGCATTTGACTGGAGCAGCATATTATATTGTTAGAGCCACTTTAAACTTCTGCTGTTGAAAGCGGCTACAAGGAGGCGGAAAGATGAGGGAGGCAGAGTTGCTGCCGCCACAGCTCTCAGGATGGAGCTCCTAATATACAGAGCTCCATCCTGAGAGCTGTACTGGCTGCAACCTTTCTTTTACTCCTATGTAGCTTTTCTCAGAACTTTAACATAATGTAGATTTCAAAGTGTGAGTACTTAATGTGTGTACCTATTTTATCCCGATTTAGTATGAGTGACCACCCTTTAAAATTTCTTCATCTTCAGCAAGATAGTTGAATAATATATATATGCTTATGTTGTTGCTACTTTTCCCTTTAGTTATTTTAAGATGTGAAATATCTCTCATGGAAGGGCACAATCATTCCTACAGGAAAATAAAGTAAGCAGTAACCTGAAGGTTTAAAATAATTTTGCATGATATTCTACCGCAGTGGCCTGATTTTATGTTAGTGGACTGTATGCCCTGGCACAGTTGCATTCATCACCTATTGACTCCCACTGTAAAAAAACAAAAACATATATGGTATCAGTTTTGTTTTGGTGGGATCTTCTTGTATTGAAACGCAGTGTCAATTACACGTTTCAAAATAGAAGGTATACAAACTTATTCCATCCAAACATATGCTAAAAGGACATTCTAGAAATATGTTGTACCTATTATAACCGATGGACATGTTCGGTTCATACCTCGGGAACATTTTTCAATGAATACCCCGAATGTAAGGAAAAACAAGGGGTGAACATAGCCGAACACTTACGGTAAAGACACCATATACGGAAAATGAAAAACATTACTAAATATAATCCGTGAAGACAAAGATTTTATGTATTGCTAGGGTATAAAGTAATGTCTTGAAAATTAGGTGGTACAAACTCAGGAGTTCTAGTTGGGTGTGGAATGGAAGGTTAGAATGGTTTTGTTAAGTATTATAATATTGTATGTGTGTAATCTATAACCTTGCCCGTGATGATGATTGGGTTTTTTAACATTTTAAAAATTATGAATAAAGTATGTTTAAAGAAAATATAGGGGAAGGAACATGCCAGGAACACCACATGTCAGTGATTGGTTCTCATATAAGTAGTTCTGTGATCCCAGTAAAAACTGGGTGGATTAACAATTTTATAATTTTATCCATTGATACTGTTAAAGGGGCATATGGACACCATATGGACATTAAAGTGACGCGTCTCCTGCTCGGGACTTCTCTTTATGAGCCAGAATGGAGAGCCGCTCTGAACAAGCAGCTCCCGTCCTAGTGGACTTGAGCCGTACTTGTATTACAAGGATGACATTTCATCTGATGCTCTTTTCGGGCAAAATAATGCAGGGTGCCGAAAGCAAGACCTTCATTCTAGGGCCGTATTCTGAAAGCAGTTTTCTGTGTTGAGACAGCCACTTTCAAAACAGAATCTCACCTAGCTAACCAGAACCCTCCTCTTTGTTTAAGTGGTAATGTAATTGTCATTTGTAGATTCATTTACATACTATAAGGTAAGAGGGAATTTTTTTTTCTACTATAACATCTTTTACACAATTTGTTGGTTATAAACATTTTTCAAGCAAGACGTTTAGTAAAAGGAATGAGCTTAAATATATAACAACTTATAAAAGAACCTCTAAGCCAGGGTTCTCAAGCACGCGGCCGGCGGGCCGCATGCGCCCCCTGGGGCTGTTATCTGCGGCCCGCAGGACACAGAGCCGCTAGACTCTGGAATTCCCTGACATCGCTGTCCACATATGAACAGCGATGTCTGGGGCTTCCCCAGAGCCGGAGTCCCATGCAAAGCGCTAGTATCGGTTCTACTCCGGGACTCTGTGGAATTCCCTGACATCGCTGTCCATATATGGACAGTGTGTCAGGGTCTTCCCCAGAGAGGAGTCCCGAGCAGAGCACTAGTACAGGCTCTGCTCCGGGACTCTGTGGAATTCCCCAGAGCAGGAGTCCCAGTGATGTCAGGACCACAGCTGGAGTCCCAGGAAGAGCCTACTAGCGCTCTGCCCGGGACTCCAGCTCTGGGGTTGCCCATGACATATCTGTCCATATATGGACAGTGATGTCAGGAGCAGAGCTGGAATCCCAGGCAGAGTGCTAGAAGCGGCTCTGCTCCGGGACTCCAGCTCTGGGCAAGCCCCTGACATCACTGTGGCAGCATTTGCGGAGGGGACCGTGACAGCATCTGCGGAGGGCACTGTGGCAGCATCTACGGAGGGCACTGTGGCAGCATCCACAGAGGGCGCTGCGGCAGCATCCACAGAGGGCGCTGCGGCAGCATCCACAGAGGGCGCTGCGGCAGCATCTACAGAGGGCACAGTGGCACTATCTAAAAAGGGGCTGCCCAATCTTGACATGTGTGTCTGCCAAACGCTGCCAACTGAGCCGCCGGACTGCATTTAGCAACACTTAAACTGGAAAACTGGATTGTTGAAATAAGCACGTGGAGAAATATCTCAAATTTTAAACGTAGCGGTATTATTATAGTAATGTAGTATTAATTTTATAGTAATGTAGTATTATTATTATTATTATTATTATTATTGTTATTATTATAGTAATATAGTGTTATAGTAGTTCAAATAAGTAATTTATTAACAATAATTTTGTGTTGTATCAAATTTGAAAGTAATGCGGCCCGTCAACTTCCCATTTTTTCTATATGCGGCCCACTTACCCTGCCGAGTTTGAGACTCCTGCTGTAAGCTGTACAGAGCTGTAATATGGGGCAATAGAAGTATATGGGGCCAAAATGTACCTCCATATGTGTCCGATTTCAAATACTTTTTCTGTCAGATTTTCACGGAGTCCAACAGAACAAATAGTTGTGGCATGTTTCATTGCATTGTAGAGGTATTGCTTCTAGGGAAGAATATATCCATAATAAGGTGCAATGAATCCAAAGTGGAGGCACCATATGGCCTGTGCGTCAGCCCTTTTTTACTGTTCTATTATCTACTGTCTATATTACATCGGATTAATATTGTTACCCTGTGCACTAAAATGTTACCTATTTTCATATTTTTTCTGCAAGATGTGCTTTTATAATAATGTATAGGTGACTACTTTTCCATCAAGTGGAATATTGGTGAGACCTATAGATTAGGATTCTCTTTAGAATGGAATCTGTACAAAAGTATTTTAATGTCTCAAACAAAACAGGCACTCCAATTCCTTTCAAACAAAACAGGCCTTCTTTCATAGCCCCATAAAAGTAAGAGAGAATGTTTACACATGTGTGTGGTGTGATAGTGTCTGCAAGTGCCAATGAGTTGTATGCTTTTATACCACTCATTTTGTGAATGTGTGGACGAACAATCATTAATATGAGCGCTCGTCTGCATATAGTTTGCATCTTGTCGGCAGCACATTCCTTGTTTACATGGGAAGATGTCCTGCCGACACACAATAATTTTTTTGCCCACATAAAAGATCTGAATGCCCGACAAATGAGCTAGTTTGTCAAGTGATCTTTGCCATTTTACACGGGGCAATAATCGGGAACAAGCGATCATATGAACGCTCGTTCAGCCGATCATCTGCCCGTGTAAAAAGACCTTTCTATTCAATGGGGATGAGAGTGCCGGGGACTATGACCCCCTGAAACCTTGGAAAGAAGAGGCCAAAGCGCTAATAAAGTGTTTGAGAGTGCCACAGTGCAAGAAACTAGAACACTACCCTATTCACTTGAATTGAGTTCTGTTGCAGTCAGTAGCACAGTATTTGGCCGGGAGCACTGATGTGCAAGAGGAATGCTGATGGAACCTCTGTCTCTTGGTTCTCGGGATCATCGGTGTCCGAGAGGACGGAACCCCCACCAATCATAGTGTTATGGCATATCCTACAGATGTGCCATAACATTAGGAGATTAGAGCGCCCCTTTAATCCTATCCAAAGAAAAAACACCTACCGAGTTTTCAGGACTTTTTACCCTGTCTCCATCTGATTCAGACATTTCAAACTTGGGGTACCCTTTTGGTCTGAAAATGTGCACATTGGAGTCATCATAAGGTGGCAATTTATTGCCCAAGGTACCTTTCCAAGGTGCAGAAGACAATGTGTTTAAAACATCTAAGAAAAAAACACAAGTATTTTTATAAAACAAATATAATTTACATTAAAAAGGATATTATACATTGGAACGTGAAAATGCAGTGTGTACATTGCGTGGTAAGGTCAAGTGTAATGTTAAATGTGCTTACTTGAGTTTAATGATGGAGTCCCATGTGTATCATATCCATTTTGTGGGGTGTTTAGTTCATTTTCATTCTCTATGGTCAAGGGAGTTAGTCCACTTTTTTTTCTTTCTTCTTGGAGCTCTCGATCCCTTTCTAGCGTTTGCTGAATTTCTTGCTCAATGATGTTAGAAAGTGAAGGCCTTAGCCATGTAGTATACCTCTCCCCATGTCCTAAGTTATGGTCCACTTCAACTTCTCCATCATTGTTTTGTGCAGGTAGGCCGAATTTCAATGGCTTAACTCTGAAATTCTCTTTTCGCAATACAAAAGTTTCCTCTGAAGTTTCCTTTTCTGAAGTGGTTTCTAAAGGAGTAAATATATCTAAAATATTTTCTGAACTAAGCCTTCTGTTTCTGTAGGCATTAGATGGTGTTGGCTTCCATTTCATTCTTACACTGTAGGGTTTAGGAGAGTCTAAAACTGTCTTTATGTCATTTTCAGTTACCAAATCTGCTTGTGATGTATCCCCTCTTATGTTGCTTGTTGTTTCTTTTATCACTTTGGTGCTAGTCCCTTTTTGTGGCTGTACAGGTATCTCATCAGGCTGCTCAAACAACTTTCTGCGCTCATCCAGTTCCTGAGCAATACCTTTATCATAAAGTCCTGCCACTCTGCCTTCACTTTTTAGAACAGCCTCTCTCTGGACCTCTTTTTCAATCTCCCTTTGTAGGAAAAAGGAGATAGAAGCCCTGTCTGTGCTCTTTGTGGAAACACCTATATCTGACTGAATAGCAAATACAGGATTTTTGGAAATTTCTATGATTTCCTTTGTTTCTCCTGAACCTAGAATTCCTCTTTCTTTCCTTAAACTTTCCTCCCTCTGCAATGCTAGACGAATTTCCCTTTCTATAGGAGTTTCATCACTGGGGTTGGGAATGCTCTCCTTTTCTTCTTCAATTTCCTGTGGTGACTTCTCTTCAGAAACTAACATTGACTTTTCTTGTTCTCCATTATCCACAGTGTCCACAGACAACGTTTTGAAGAACTGTTTACGGAGTAGACCTGAGTTCATATGGTTTTCAGTAATTTCTTGGGTTACAAAGGACTCATCTTTAGGTGGTTTCCCCTTCAAGTCTTCCTGCCCCTTTGTTACCTGATAATTTTCATGTAGAGAGCGAGTACTTAGCCGAGATGGCCTCTGCTGAGAGCGAGGCATAATCGGAAGAATATTCTTTTCCTTCTCCAACATTATAAATTGCTTTCTTGCAGATTCAAAATTTATCTGTTCTGTGTGTATATTTGGCTTGTTCTGGCTACCTTCTACTCCAGTGAGATCTAGCTCTGAGCCATCAAATTGATCAAAATTGTTGCTTATATTGATCACATCCTCTATGTCCAAACTTTTACGTTGACCTTGTTTTTTAATGATGTCTCTACGTTTTTTCTCAAGTTCCAGTACTTTTTCTGGGGTAAGCTCACGAGATCGGGGTTTGACCTTATAATCATCATCTCCATCACTATCTACAAACAACTTTGTTGGACTCGTTTCAGGAAGATGTGACCGTATTTCAAACCGTTCCGCCTCCTTTAACAGTTTCAGATGACGTTCTTGTGGAGGAAGAGTTTCCTCAATAGTTTGTGTTGAGGAAAGGGAATTGAGCATTCTTCTGGTGACTCTATCCATACTTGATTCTGGGGAAGCAGTCTCGGTATGTGAGTCCGTTATGTTTGCCCTCTGTTCTTCAGGAACGTAAGTTTCGTCACTATCTTCATGTATACTTTTTGCTGTTGCTTCTGATATATTGGTTCTCTTTGTTATTTCTGAATCCAGTTCAGAGACTAGAGCTTCAGATGTGCTAATAATCTGATATTCTTTTGAGAATTCTCTATGAAATGCCTCAGAGTCTGGTACATACTGCTCAATTCTGTTCTCTTTTACTACATGAAATAAATTAGAGCTGCCATCTTCTCTATTTTCTGCCACCTGATAGTGAAAAAAAGCATTGTTAACATTTTGATTTGTCTGCATTATCAAGCGTTTCAAAGAAATTTGCACAGAACAATTTTTTTTAGTGTTTTACAACATGACGCAGAGTTTTTTTATTCATACAGCCAGAGAGTAAGTCAAAATAGAAAATGAATGCCTGTTACAAGGTATTATATAATTTCCTATCATAAATTCCTTACAACTAGTCAAAGTATATTCAATAGAATGAGGTGAATTGTACCAACTCATCTGAAAATCATCAGTTAATCATTACATCAAATTGTAATGCTGAAAATACTCAGCATTTTCTACCACCCTGTTTATTAAGATAAGTGCTCCAAGGATAATCTCTTGGGGTCATTAAAGTATAGGTTTTCAAGAGTTTTTTTTTTTTTGCACTTGAGGAAACGACACACATAAACACAACTTACATAGTTTCTTTCCCTGGCAAAGTAATGCCTTTATATGGTTAAAAAGAATATTTATTTGCACTCAATAATCAAGTACAGCAATTATTTTGTAAGTCAGTAAAAGTCTCCCAACATCTCATCAGATTATAATATTACACATAATTATTGTAACTAGACAATAAATAGCAATGATGTGTAAAGAGACTTCGCACCCTCCATAATATAGATAACTAAGGCGTTACTGACAATTGCTGGTATTAGAGTATGTCTGCCTCAAACCAAAACAAAAAAGATATCTTTAAAGGGTAACTAAACTTTAGAAAAACTTTTGACATGTCATAGTGACATGCCAGAAGTTTGGATTGGTGGTGGTACGAGCATTGAGACCTCCACCAATCACTAATCACTGTGCTGCTTTGTTTCTAATCAGCTTTCCACGGAAAGCTGGGCGAGTGGTGTACTGACACTTAGCCCCTGTTTACACAGAATTTTTTTGCAGGCACTGCCTGCACTTTCTTGATGCGATTTTTGTGGCGTTTTTCGGGCAAATAATGCAGCGAAAAACACTTTTTTGTCTCCCATTGATTTTAATGGGAGGTCAGAGACGGAACCACGGGAAGAAAGAGCACGCCGCTTTTTTTCCTCGTGAGCGGCTAAAAGCGTGAGGGCGGGAAAAAAATGCCTCTACCTCCCATTAAAATCAATGGGAGGCAGTTTTGGGCATTTTTTGCGCTGGTTCCAATGCGGTGTCCGCGTCAAAATCCGTGCCAAGAAACTCTGTGTGAACGGAACCTTAGACATTCTATTAAGCACGTACAGCACTCCTAGGAAAGCCGAGAAAAGTCGTTCAGAAACGAAGCGGCACAGCGTTTCACCGAGCGCTTCTGCCGCTTTGTTTTAGCGATCGGTGGGGGTCTCAGTGCTCGGACCTCCACCTACCAAAACTTCTGACATGTCACTATGACATGTCAAAAGTTTTGAAAAGTTTAGTTACACATAAATAATAAATGGAAGATATAGTTAGCTTGCACGTATAATTTGTCTACTATTTCTCTTAACAATTAATGCTCTGTTTATAAATATATTATTATGTTCACAATTTATTTTTCCTTCTTTCTACACTATCCTACTGAAAAGTCTTTTGTGGGTATAATTATTTGTATCTAACTTAACCATTGGCATGTACTATTTTATTGCCTTTACTACTTTAAAATGCAGCGCTTTCTCCGCCTCCCATTGATTTCAATGGGAGGTCAGAGAATAAATGGGAGGTCAGAGGCGGAACCATGGCAAAAATCGAGCATGGCGCTTTTAAAAACCGCAGTGGAAAAAAAACTGAAATCAATGGGAGGCGGTTTCAGACGTTTTTTGTAGTAAGTGACTTCTTTTTACATAAAAAGATAAATGCAATGCAATTTTTGGTCCCCAGATAACCCCTAATATGTTAAAGGGGTTATCCCTTTAATCATCAACATATCAAAAGTCCAGAAATTCTGATAATAGCTGTTTAAAAGTATTTTTTGGTGTTTCTAGCATATAAAATAGCTTTCTAATCTTTTTTTGCTTCCCTGTGTCCCCCTTGGTGCTACTGTTAATCTGTTCTGCTTGGGGAGGGGCTCTTTTCCCCTCTGGCACCTGGCAATACAGTATTTTTTCCTTCCCTGCAGATAGGTAACATGGGTTCCAGAGAAGTAAATATACAGTGTGACATCCATAGTATGCACTACCTTAGAAACCAATTAAAATATAATTAAATAAAACAATAAAGACTGAATCGGCACATGCAGAGTTCTTATCTTATCAGCTGTCAGGATGCAGAGCATTACATTCTTAACAAGCTGAGAAGGATTTTCCGCAGCTATACTGACATGCTACTGCAAAGGCTCTGCTCCTTACCTGACAAGCAGGGCAGAAAGCTATTTATATTGGCTGCTCTGCAGTGAATAGAGGATTACTACGCAGACAACTGACTATTGGGTGAGTGAATGAGCATTCATATTCACCAGCATGGGGCGTACACATTGCTTTACACTTTGAACACCAGGTGGTGCCATACTATGTAAGTAAATGTCTCTCTATATAACTCTTCACTGGATAATTTTTTTTAAAAAGCATGTCATTTTAAAAACATTGTTTATGATCTATAGAATATATATGATGTTTAATGGTGGTACAACAACTCTTTTTATTTTACCATTTAAGGACCATATAAAATGCATTGTAAATCCTCCCTTTGGTTGCAGGAACTTTTCAATTCTGGACACCATATGAAGTGAAATGGTACTACGTCAGTAAGTGATCATAGTTGTATTTTTTATTTTATTTTTTGCTGTTTTTTTAAAAAAGCCTATAGTATTCTCAATAGTAAGCAATCCTGCTTTCTTGCAGCCTTTTACATAAAAATGGAAGAGTGCTTTGTATCTGCTGGTGGTTTTGTGCCTGCATAGATGTCTACGGAGCAAGCACTGATGTGATTATTATTAGGACAATTGCTGAAAATAAGTTTACCTGAATGCAGGAGTAGAGACTACAAATGGATAATTCTGCCTGAAAAAGAACTATTAAAAGACCATTTTAATATTAAATCCTTAAAATGGCTAAACAGGTAGGTAAAAACTAGTTAACGGATAAGGGATACCAATAATGAGTAATAATCCACCTAAAGTACAATTATTGTAGCATATCCACAATTTTCAGCTAAAAATATAACACCTGTCCCTACCTGGACTAAATAGCAAAGTGTGCATTCACAATAAGTAAAGATCTGATACCTAGCAGAGTATCAGCACCAGCACATAGGGGTAGTGTGCATTTACACTCATAGATAACAGCACAGCACCTATAGCAAAGTGTGCATTCACAATAAGTAAAGATCTGAGACCTAGCGGAGTATCAGCACCAGCACATAGGGGTAGTGTGCATTTACACTCATAGATAACAGCACAGCACCTATAGCAAAGTGTGCATTCACAATAAGTAAAGATCTGAGACCTAGCGGAGTATCAGCACCAGCACGTAGGGGTAGTGTGCATTCACACTCATAGATAACAGCGCAACACCTATAGCAATAGTGTGCATTCACACTTAATAGAGATTGTACACCCAAGACAAGAGTGTGCGTTCACACTCAACGATTTTAATCACCTATCGCGTTTCTGCGTCCTTAGTTTATGTAGGTTGTTTCTTCTGAGGTGTATAATGAAACAGGGCAGATTAGCACATCGATTTCCCGTGCAATATTATCAAGCTGCCCTGCGTCTGCCAGAACTTTACTCTAACCAGTGCCGCACCTGCCATGAGGCGAGGTGAGCTGACAGCCTCAGGCGGCGCCACCTACCCGAAAACGGGGGGCGGCATTTTCAGCTATGGACGGACTGCACCGGGGGGGAGGGGGCATGCAGACAGAGCAGACGTGCCGCATGATGGGCACGTGTGTAACACTCCTCCTCCTCGCTGTACGCAGCACGTGCCGCCAGAGAGGAGCAGGTCTGCAGGAGGAGCGGTCAAGCGAAGAGAAGTGACGAGACACACGAGGTACGTCCCTGCCTTAAAGAGTCTCTGTCACCAGATTATAAGTGCCCTATCTCCTACATAATCTGATCGGTGCTGTAATGTAGATAACAGCAGTGGTTTTTATTTAGAAAAACGATCATTATTAAGCAAGTTATGAGCAATTTTAGATTTATGCTAATTAGTTTCTTAATGACCAAATGGGCGTGTTTTTACTTTAGACCAAGTGGGCGTTGTACAGAGGAGTGTATGACGCTGACCAATCAGTGACTAATCAGTGTCCTGCACTTCTCATTGTTCCAGCCCAGCATGATCCACAGCACAGCCTGATTGTGCAGTGAAAGAAGCTGGGCTGGAACAATGAGAAGTGTATGACACTGATTAGTCACTGATTGCTCAGTGTCATACACTCTTCTGTACAACGCCCACTTGACCAAAAGTAAAAACACGCCCAGTTGGTCATTAAGATATGAATTAGCATAAATCTAAAATTGCTCATAACTTGCTCAAAAATGATCGTTTTTCAAAATAAAAAACACTGCTGGGGATCTACATTATAGCACCGATCAGATTATTTAGGAGATAGCGCACTTATAATCTGGTGACAGAGCCTCTTTAACTCGGTCGGCCGAAGCTGCTGGGACCGGGACCCGAGAGTATACTGCAAGGGGGGTCTGGGCATTTTACTGGCAGCAAAGGGCACTATGGATCTGGAATAATCCACCCCATAGAGCCCTCACATCACTATAATGGAAGGATAGGGGGGGGTCTGAGCGTCTGACTTACTGCAGAGGGCTCTATAGGGGGGGATTCTGCCCCCCCCCTTTAGAGCAGTCAGTCAGATGCTCAGACCCCCTTAACCTTGCAGTATAGTAACTAGTCAGGGCTCTATGGGGGGATAATTCTCCCCTATACAGCCCTCTGCTGTCAGTAAAATGCCCAGACCCCACTTGGCGTATACTCCCGGCCCCCCGGCGTTGGCCGACCCCTTTTAAATTAGTAGGGGCAGGAAGCTGAGCGCAGTATAAGGGCCTGTTCACATCAGCGTTGGCTTTCCGTTCCGGGGTTCCGTTGGAGGTTTTCGTCGGAAAGTCAAACTGAAACCACAGCTTCTGTTTCCGTCACCATTAGTGCAGTCGACTGCGTTAATGATTCCGTCGGACAAACGGAAACCTGCCGGAATGGTGAGTCTCGAAATCCATTAGCAATGTTTCCGTCACCATTGATATCAATGGTGACGGAAACGGAAGCTGTGGTTTCAGTTTGACTTTCCGTTGCAGGGTTGACCCGACGGAAACCTCAGACGGAACCCCGGAACGGAAAGCCAACGTGTGAAGAGGCCCTAATCCTTCCCCATAAACCTGTCCCCGCTAATTCAAATATATATATATATATATATATATATATATATATATATATATAATGTTTATAGTGCTGAATCCTGTATCCGTCAGGTCAGCGGGACTGACGGATTCAGTGTCAGCGGGTCCTGCAGGATCGAGCTGTTACCGATCACATCTAAGTTCATAACTTAGATGTGATCAATAATAGGCGACCTAATGGATTCAGGTCTCAGCGCTATATACAGCTGCTCTGTATACAGGATACAAAGCAGCTGTATCTCAAAAAGTAGTAATAATTTTCAATAAAAAGTAATTAAAACTTGCACCAATCACATTGATCGATATCATTTTATATATATATATATATATATATATATATATATATATATATATATATATATATAAGTTTTTAAAGGTGTACATAGCCTTTAAACTGTAACTAAACTTTTATCATGTCATAGTGACATTTCCAAAGTTTTCAATGGTGGGGGACTGAGCACTGAGACCCCCACCGATCGCTAAAACGAAGCAACAGAAGTGCTCGGGTGAGCGCTGTGCCGCTTAATTTATGATCGACTTTCAGCCGAGTGAGCGGTGTACGAACTCATAGACTTTCTATTGAGCCTGTACATTGCTCCAAGGAAAGCCAAACAGAATTGAAGCGGCACACCGCTCACCCGAGCACTTCTGCTGCTTCATTTTAGCGACTAGTGCTCAGTTTCCGGACCCCACTGATCAAAACTTCTGACATGTCAAAAGTTTTTTAAAAAGTTGTTATACTTTAAAGAGAACCTTTCACCTGCCCATAGATTTGCATTTGAGTGCAGCATGTAATGGTTAGGGCTGCACAAACTCTGGGGCACTTTACATTTTTTTTCCTACCCTCTTTCCTCTTGCCGTAATATTTAGCGCCCGATATTTAAATAACCCCATGAACTGTCAATGGGGCAGTAATTGGCAAGGGGGCGTGTAACATCGCTGTGACACTGTCCAATCCGCTACGGACAATCTCAACAGCAAGAGCTGGAGAGAGGAGAGCATGTGCGTGCGCACGCTCTCACTCTTCAGCTCTCGGCAGGCAAGTACAAGACTGTGTGATCTCTCACGAGAGATCAGTCTTGTCGTCCTTGTCTGCCGAGAGCTAAAGAGTGAGAGCGTGCGTGCGCGCACAGCTCCGATGCCATGAAACAGAACAAGAAGAATTCCCACTCCTCTTCTTCTCCTCTTCTGTTCCGTAGTGGTGGTGGAGCTCCGTGCTCACACACACACGCTCTCCTCTCTCCAGCTCTTGCTGTGACGCTGTCTGTAGCTGATTGGACAGTGTCACAGCGATGATACACGCCCCCTTGCCAATTACCTACCCATTGACAGTTCAGGGGGTTATTTAAATATTGGTCGCCAAATATTACGGCACCGATATCTAAATAACAAAGGAGTATAGGAAAAAAAATTAAGTGCCCCAGAGTTTGTACAGCTCTGCCCTTTACATTCTGCACACGTATGGGCAGGTGAAAGGTTCTCTTTAACGCCCCATGCACACAACCTTATTTTTTCCCTCCCGTAAATACTGGCGTAAATACGGGTCCTTTGTCACCCTTATTCCACCCATATTTACAGCCCCTTTTTCTCTGATATATTGCATTGCACTAATCGGCAGCCCCTTCTCTCTATCCAGCACTGATAGAGAGAAGAGGCTGCTGATCAATGAAGGATAGAGAGAAGGGGCAACCCCTTCTCTCTATCCAGCACTGATCGCCAGCCTCTTCTCTCTATCTAGCTCTGATCAGCAGCCTCTACTCTCTAGCAGTGCTGGATAGAGAGAAGGGGCAGCCCTTTTGGGCAGAGTTTCCACAGCGGAACCCAGCGATAGAAAGAAAAAGAAGTTCATACGTACCCCGGCCGTTGTCTTGGTGACGCGTCCCTCTTTTGACATCCAGTCCGACCTCCCTGGATGACGCGGCAGTCCATGTGACCGCTGCAGCCTGTGATTAACTGCAGCGGTCACATGGGATGAAACGTTATCCCAGGAGGCCGGACTGGAGGAAGAAGAAGGGAGTTCTGGGTAAGTATGAACTTTTTTTTGTTGCGGTTTTTTACTCACTGTCCAGCGGTAGTCACTGTCCAGGTTGCTGAAAAAGTTACTGCCGATCAGGGCAGCCCCTTCTCTCTATCCTACACTGATCGTTTAACTCTTTCAGCACCCTGGACAGTGACTATCCCCTGACGTCGCCTAGCAACGCTCCCGTAATTCCGGGTACACACACATAGCTACTTCTATGGGCCTGCCCGTGCCGTAAATTACGGCCTGAAATAGGACATGATCTATATTTTTCAATGGCCCGGGCACCTTGCCGTAAGCTAACGGGAAGGTACCCGTGGCCAATAGAAGTCTATTGGCCCATAATTACGGCCCGTAATTATGGGAGTTTTTACTGTCGTGTGCATGGGGCCTAAAGGAAAGGTGTTATAATTTTATTTATTTATTTTTTTTATTTTATATGTTTTACTTTATGGGCCTAGTTTTTCTAATTATTTTAATATGTTCCCTGAAGTAACTATTTATTCATATGTTTGTACTTCTCTGCGGGAAGCCATCTTTATTTTTATTTTTCATACTGCTAATTTTTGTTTTGCAGGTTCCTCTGGACCATTCGGACTACGTCGTAGATTCGTTGGACTACTTCGCTGTTTTAAGTTTTTTTTTTATAAAATGGTTAAAGTGGATTGTGTGGAAGAGTTGTTATTTCAATAAAATTTATTTTTTATGTCTCTGTTTTTAAATACTTCATTCCTGCCTTAGTAATGGCAGCTGTCTGATTGAGAGCGCCCATTGCTACGAAGGGGCTTAGTGTTAGCCAGTAAAAAGGCTGCAACTAACCCCTACTATTACCTCCGTGCCCACCGCCACCAGGAGTACCGGGAAGAGCCGGGTACGATCCAGTACCTGACCATTTGAAGTGAAGGGTACTGGGGTGGCCGCAGGCTGGTACTATCAGGCTAGGAAGGGCCAAAAACCGTGGCCCTTCCCACCCTGGTAATGATAGGCTGCTGCTGCTGCTTTATTGTATCTGGCTGGTTATAAAAAATGGAGGGGATCACATGTAATTTTTTTTTAATTTATTTTTTAAAAAATGACGTTGGGTTCCCCCTATTTTTCATAACCAGCCAGATACAATAAAGCAGCTGCAGCCTAAGTTCACCAGGGTGGGAAGGGCCACACTTTTTGGCCCTTCCCAGCCTGATAATACCAGCCTGCGGCCACCGTCATTTCAGATGGTCAGGTACTGGATCGTACTCGGCTCTTCCCTGGCGGCAGTGGGAACCGGGGTAATAATAGGGGTTAGTGATAGCCTTGTTACTGGCTAATGCTAAGCCCCAGCCTTAGTAATTAAACACTGTCAATCAGAGAGCAGCCCTAAGGCCATAATAGAGTATTAAAAAAAACAGACATAAGAAAAAAAAAATATTGAGATCAAAACTCCCCCATGCAACCCTCTTTCACCATTTTTTTTTTAAATAAAAAGTAGATCATCGGATTAGTCCAATGAATCTACGACGTAGGCCAAACGGTTCAGCGGAACCTACCAAAAAAAGTTAGCAGTATAAAAATTAAATTTGCCACAATAGAAACTAGAGGTCAAGGAAAAATAATTCCCCTTCATGTAACTCTGCTTCCTGTCAACTGAAAAGTCACCCACCAGAGTGAAAAATGTTTCCCCATGGCAGAGTACAAGAAAGTCTAATTCCCAGGTGAGGCTTTCTTGTACTCCACCATAAAGAAACGTTTTTCCTCCTGCCGGATGATTTTTCCGTTGATAGGTAGCAGAGTTCTTCCGTAGCGGTGTTAGGGGGGCAAACTCGCCAATTGCCAAGTGCGCCCAGAATGGGCCGCTACTCTTGGGCCAGGGCTGTGTGCTTGCTCCCCAGACTAAAATTTGCCAGCCAACCCCTGGCCATTATCTCCCTGCTCCGCCGTTTGCTCTTGTAGGCCACAGCCTGGTTTAGGCCTGAGGCCTACAAGAGATCAGGAGCACGCTGATGACGTTAACTGCCCGGCACGATGATGTCACTGCATCATGCAGTCCACGCTGGGCCACTGAACTCGGTTAAATTTTTTTATATATTGCGTGTTTGTTGTGTGAAGCCAGTAATGAGAAAACTCGGATAGATTTGGGGGGGGGCGTCCTTTTATAGTTCGCCTCAGGCAGCAGAGGGGCTAGGTTCACCCCTGACTCTAACAGCACGGTTCTGGTATCTGACCGCAGCGCATGCGACGGAACGCCGGCTATTTAAGCCTTTAGCCCTGCCCATCCAGAGGCTGGACGATTCCATGAAAACCCCAATTAGAGGGCGCCACGTCATTAGACGCTCTGCCCTCTCAGGAGCTCATCCAGATCTATCCTCCCTGAGCATATTGAACGATGCTTGGCGTTACGTTACCATGGGAACATCCAAGCGGCTGCAAACCCAAATAGAGGCATACTATATAGAAGGGAAACAATGTATACTGACATTGGTGAGAGGTCATATAAGAATAAAGCATTAACATATAGACAGATACACAAAACTAGCCACCATACATATATCAGTAACTGTCGGCGAACTAATGGAAACCAAATCAATATGCTATCAACCTTACGACAAAATGTTATAAACAGGTCAAGACTGATCCCACCATATAAACACACCTCCCTCATAGAAAACATGTATAAGAGATGTTTTAATTTAAGGTTTAACAGTCTGTAGCAGACATATATATAGTGCTTCCCGTTGGAGAATACGTTTATCCCAGTCACCACCTCTGGGATGAGGACGTGCCCTTTCAATGCCTTGAAATCTCAAACAATCAGTATTGCCCTGATGTTGCTCCTTTGTGGCGTGAGATTAGGGTATCAGCTCGTTTTTCAGTATCATTAATGTGGTCCCGAATTCGTCTGCGAAACTCGCGAATGGTTTTACCCACATATTGGGGGCTTAAATAACCATGTTGAATGAGTAAAGTGGTTTCATATGGCTCTGGACCAGACTGTCCTTTAAGTTACGTCCTCTACGGTAAGTTATTGCTGGCCTAACACTCAAAAGTCTCCCTAATCAGGGTCAGCTTTTAAAATACCCCAAGATGTCTGAATGACCTCTCACTTGTGTATGTTGCGAATCATAGGTCTCTATGATTCTAAGGTCGGTCTTGCCAGTGTCTCTCATCCTTGGATTGAGAAGCTCATCCCTGTCCACTGATAGGGCATGTTGATATGCATTTTTGAGAACCCAATCTGGATATCCCCTTCGACCAAACCTAGTTTTCAAGTCTGAGGCAGCTTTCTGATAGTCAGACAGACTTGTACAGTTTCAACAGGCTCGCAAATATTGACCCTTTGGAATTCCTTTCTTAACCCCTTAGTGACCAGCCTATTTTAGGCCCTAATGACCAAGCTATTTTTTTAGTTTTTCCATAGTCGTATTCAAAGAGCTATAACTTTTTTTTATTCTTCCGTCGACATAGCTGTATGAGGACTTTTTTTAGTTTTACTTTTTAATGGCACCATTTTGGGGTATATATTATTTTTCAATTAACTTTTATTAACTCTTTTTTGGGGGAATAGAAAGAAAACCTGAAATTACGCCATAGTTCTATGCGTTTTAAATTTACGCCATCCACTGTGCGATGCAAATAACACATTACCTTTATTCTATGGGCCGGTATGATTACGACGATACCACATATGTAGAGGTTTTTATGTTTTACCTCTTTTGCACAATAAAAACACTTTTGAACTAAAATTATTTCTTTTTGCATCGTCGCTTTTCAAGAGACGTAATTTTTTTAATTTTCCGTCAATGTAGTTATATGAGGGCTTGTTTTTTTGCGGGACGAGATGTAGTTTTTATTGGTACTGTTTTGGGGTACGTGGGACTTATTGATTAACTTTTATTATGACTTTTTGGGGGTGCAATGGGAAAAAATAGCAATTTCGCTGTCATTTTTTATTAATAATCTTTATTTCACATTTATTACTTATTTTATTAGTCCCACTAGGGGACTTTACTATGCGATCTTCAGATCGCTGCTATAATGCTTTGGTATACTTCGTATACCAGAGCATTATTGCCTATCAGTGTAAACCTGACAGGCAATCTATTAGGAGGTGCCTCTGGCATGTCCTAATAGGCGTGTCCTAATAGGCATGTCCTAATAGGCATATGCCCAGGGCAGACCTGGGGGCATTTATCAGACCCGCGGCTGCCATGACACCCCATCGGAGGCCCGCGATTTCATTTGCTCACTCCCTCTGCAAATGATTTAAATGCCGCGGTCAGTAATGACTGCGGCATTTAACGTGTTAATCGACCACAATCGAAGTAAACTTCGATCATGGCCGGTGGAGCAGGAGCCCGGCTGTGATTAGACAGCCGAGTCCCGACTCCAGCCTGCACGGGACACTCGTGCAGGGCTTAGACTGGGCCGCAGTGAAAAGGCGGCGGCCTAGCCTAAGGCCCCTTAATGACCGCTGTGAAAAGGCGTATTGGTGATCACTAAGGGGTTAAGGGGTTTTGGATGCCAGCTATCCCACCTTAAAATGTGTTGGTGGCTGTCGGTTTTCTATGAATTTGTGTATAGACTCTTCCTGACACTGACTTGCTTATTAGCAGATGTAAGAATGTGATCTTGTCCGCGTGTATTTCCGAGGTAAAAAATAAAGTTCAAGGTCATTGATATTCAGTATTTATACAAACTCATTAAATTTAGCTTGTGAACCATTCCACAGTATTAAAATGTCGTCAATGAACCTAAGCCAAAGGATCACACTCGAGGTCCAAAGTTCCATAGCCGCCTGAAAGAGACTACAAATGGATGTTAAATCACTAATAAAATATCCTCGCTGGGCTCACTCTTTCAGATATGAAGTAAGGGACAGTGCAAAGCTGACTTGGAGCACGGCTCGGTGGTGTCATTGGATTACGTAGGAAGGTGGGGGTGAGATGAGGAATAGTAGTGCTGCAAGCTGCTGATAACACACTTTACTGATAATTCAAGGAATGTCTATACTCAAACATAAACATGCTGACTACATATATGAAAACGAGCACACTTAGACTATACAATCGCTACTAAATATGAACGAGTGAGTGTGGGTGCAAACTGAAAACATGTCTCTACAACAGCAGACCCATGAGATAACCCCAAATAATGGGTCACAAACATGGACAGTCTTAGTCCCATGGACTTCGATCTCAATAATATGACTGTTTATAGTAATGCCCATGGGGACAATTCTAGACGCTCTCAAGCTAATTTAAATATTTCACTCATGACAACAAGAAGTTAAAGGATTTCACATAGTCTTAAAGCTTATTACATAACACATGATCATTTTCTGACCCTGATAAATTGCTACAATGTAAACATTTATTCTGGCATGTCATTTCTTTTGATGGTAGAATGAGAATGTACTTTCTGAAGTTCACCAACCCCAGCTTCCTCTGATAGTTTAAATGTTATCTTATATACAATTGTATCTACAACTTAATATAGTATACCCACACCCCTACCCATTGCTAAACTCACAGTCAATACATTTCTCCTCTGTCCTTTGCATCTTCATCCACCCTCTGCACAGTCTGTGACAGTGTCTTATCATCACTTTCTATAATTACCCTTATTTACTGTGCCCATCCGCTGCAATTTTTTCCCATCCGTCCACTGTCTCTCACCTTCTAGTCCTGCGATACTTCGCTTTCTGTCCAGTGCTCAAGCACTCTACTCTGAATTTGCAAAATGTGCATGTTTTGGGTCTGTTAGGCAAAGTCCAGGGATCATAATGGCAAAGACACACCCAGGACATGAGGAGGGACCTAGAGACGGGTGAATAACGTGCAATTTGTGAATTTTTAAATGTGGTTGGGCAGCAGCGAGGCTTTTTGGATGAGCACATATGCATATGGGCGTGCCAATGATGAGGCAGAATATGATAGGGATTGTAGATGGAGTTTGTAAGACACATAAGTGTGTATTAAGTCGTCTTTGAAGCTGACATTTCCAATAACTTTTAGTTTACTGTAAAATGTGCTCTGCATTTTTAAGTATAAAATGTTCCTGCTGCCACTCTCATACCCAAGCAAGCACACATCAGGAAATGTTTTCCACTTACCGGTTCCCTTTTCTCTAAATTGCTGCATAGCACTTGCCATGGAGAAGGGTATTTAAACATTCTGCCGGGTGTCCGGGGTGCCTGAAGAATCAGCACTGCTCAGAATATGACAGGAACAGCAGCAAGAAGGTGTCTGTCAATCCTGTAAAAGAGATCTCAGAATGAAACTAAAAGGTGGAGATAGAGCAATGAACTTGTGCACACTACTGACAATACATTCCATCCAAGTGCCCTTGTAATAATAAAAAAAAACAACTCATGCGCATACCAACTGACAATAAAACAATTCAGGTGTTATCTTTTATCCTTTTTTAGTAGAGCAGCCTGGGTTAAAAAAAAACCATTTATGATCATATGAACACGCATAAAAATATGTGTAAACAAAGCACAAGATATAATATCTGGACCCTATAGCAGAATTGACCCTCCTTATTGTACAATTCTAACATATATATAGATATATATATATATAATAATCGTCCAAAAATAGGCAGCACTCCAAGTAATATGAAAAAAATTGCCTTTTTATTAGCGCTTGTGCACAAGGGCTAATAAAAAGGCAATTTTTTTCATATTACTTGGAGTGCTGCCCATTTTTGGACGACTATAATATATTTGGAGCTGTGATCGATCTTCTGGGGCGTGCACCCATCTATATTTCTGGACTGGTGCTGCTGGAAGCTGGACTTTATATATATATATATATATATATATATATATATATATATATATAATCTTGCTGGGGGTCTTCATTGTCCTGCATGCTAATATTGTAAAAAACAAAGCAGTTTTATGTCACTGTGTCTCCAGCTATGCAATAGCGACTGCATGCCACAATCATGGCTACTTGCTACACACTGTATCATCTACCCAGAAGATTGCGTCAGTGATTAGTCACCATAGTAATTACTACAAATAATAGAATAAGTTTATAGTACATCCAGCATATAAAACATAGAGTATACATACACTATATGGACAAAAGTTTTGAGACACACCTCTTAGGCCCTATTCACATGACAGGTATTCTTGGCCGTGTGAACGGCCGTCACACGGCTGCAGTAGGCACAATACACCCCAAATGGGGCTATTCATACGGCCGATTTTTTGACAGCCCGGTAAACCTGGCTGTCAAAAAATGAAACTTGCCCTGTTTTGGGCCGTTCTCCCGGCTGCACAGGTCCTATAGAAGTCTATGGGGTCGTATAAAGCACAGATGTCACTCGGATGTGATCCAAGTGACAGCCGTGCATTCTGCAGCTCGCACGCTCTGTTCTCCTCACAGTGCGAAGTGCATGTGAGGAAGAGGAGCAGGGCATTTTGTTGCCCCCTGTAGGAACTGAATCCGTAATCCGCGGCTACAGCTTCGGCCGAATATATATATATATATATATGGACAGAGTAGTCAGGGACTTCTCCTGGAGCGGTCCCCTACTCCTGGTGCTGTGGCCGGTGATTCTGCTCCAGGAGAAGTCCCTGACTTCACTGTCCATATATGGAAAGTGACGTCAGGGACTTCTGAAGCGGAATCCCCAGCGTTGTGGCCGGTGATTCCGCTCCAGGAGAAGTCCCTGACGTCACTGTTCATATATGGACAGTGACGTCAGGGACTTCTGAAGCAGAAATCCCCAGCGCTGTGGCTGGTGATTCCGATCCAGGAGAAGTCAGGGACTTCTCCTGGAGCGGTCCCCTAAAGGAAGGTAGGGGGGTGCCATCTATGGGGGGTGGCTATGTACAGGGGTGCTGTGTAGCACTACAGACAGGGGGGCGTGTGGAATTTCCTACAGGGGGGCTGTGTGGCATTACCTACAGTGGGGCTGTGTGCCACTACCTATAGGGGGGCTGTGTGGCGCTACCTACAAGGGTGTCTGTGTGTCAAGCACCTAGTCATGCAGCCTATTTTTACAGAAATTTGTGAAAGAATGGGTCATTCTGAAGATCTCACTGAATTCCAGCATGGTACTGTAATAGGATGCCACCATTGTAACAAGTCACTTCGTGAAATTTCTTCCCTTCTAGATATTCCCAAATTAACTGTGAGTGGTATTATTGCAAAATAAAAGTGTTTGGAAAACCACAGCAACTCAGCCACAAAGTGAAAGACCACGTAAAGTGACAGAACAGGGTCGCTGAGTGCTGAGGCGCCATAGTGCGTAATAGTCACCACCGCTCTGCTGACTCAATAACTGCAGAGTTCCAAACCTCCTTTGGCATTAACATCAGCACAAAACTGTGCCCCGGGAGTTTCATGGCATAGGTCTCCATGGCCGAGCAGCTGCATGCAAGCTTTACATCACCAAGCACAATGCCAAGCATCAGATGGAGTGAATCTCGCTTCTATATCTGGCAGTCTAATGGACGAGACAAAATTCCTTCAGGAATTTTGAAGCAGATTTTCAATTGACAGCGTTGTTTGACCTTTTTTTTTTTTTTGCGTTTTTTTTTTTAGCTGTTGAAGCTAATCTAAAAGACGCAGGCAAAAAAGCACCAAACGAGCGCTGCAGGTATTCTCTGTCTCCTATTAATTTCAAATGGAGGTCAGAGGTGGAAACCACTTAAAGACTATCAGCCCCCCACTCACAGTAAAATGACCATCAGCCCCCCACTCACAGATTCCCCCTGTAGATAGTGCCACACAGTCCCCTTGTAGGTAATGCCACACAGCACCCTTTAATCAGTGCTACACAGCACCCTGTAGGTAGGGCCACACAGCCCCCTGGTAGGTAGTGCCACACAGCCCCCTGGTAGGTAGTGCCACAGAGCCCCCAGTCGGTAGTGCCACACAGCCCCCTTGTAGTTAGTGCCATACAGCCCCCTTGTAGATAGTGCCACACAGCGCCCTGTAGATAGTGCCACACAGCCCCCTGTAGATAGTGCCAACAGCCCCCTGTCGGTAGTACCACACATCCCCCTGTAGGTAGTGCCACACAGCCCCCTGTAGTTAGTGCCACACAGTCCCCTGTAGGTAGTGCCACACAGTACCCTGTAGGTAGTTCCACACAGCCCCCTTATAGGTAGTGCCACATGGCACCCTGTGGATAGTGCCACACAGCCCCCTGTAGGTAGTGCCACACAGCCCCCCTGTAGTTAGTGCCACACAGCACCCTTATGGGTAGTGCCACACAGTACCCTGTAGGTAGTGCCACACAGCCCCTGTAGATAGTGCCACACAGTCCCCTGTAGGTAGTGCCACACATCCCCCTGTAGGTAGTTCCACACAGCCCCCTTATAGGTAGTGCCACATGGCACCCTGTGGATAGTGCCACACAGCCCCCTGTAGGTAGTGCCACACAGCCCCCCTGTAGTTAGTGCCACACAGCACCCTTATGGGTAGTGCCACACAGCACCTTGTAGGTAGTGCCACACAGCCCCCTGTAGGTAGTGCCACACAGCCCCCAGTCGGTAGTGCCACACAGCCCCCTTGTAGGTAGTGCCACACAGCCCCCTTGTAGATAGTGCCCCACAGCCCCCTGGTAGGTAGTGCCACACAGCCCCCTTGTAGGTAGTGCCATTCAGCACCCTTGTAGGTAATGCTACACAGCCCCCTTGTAGGTAATGCAACACAGCACCCTGTAGGTAGTGCCACACAGCCCCCTGGTAGGTAGTGCCACACAGCCCCCTGGTAGGTAGTGCTACACAGCCCCCAGTCGGTAGTGCCACACAGTCCCCTGTAGATAGTGCCACACAGCCCCCTGTATATAATGCCACACAGCTCCCTGTAGGTAGTGCCACACAGCCCCCTTGTAGGTAGTGCTACACAGCACCCTGTGGATAGTGCCACAGCCCCCTGTAGGTAGTGACACACAGCCCCCTGTAGGTAGTGCCACACAGCCCCCTGTAGGTAGTGCCACACAGCCCCCCTGTAGTTAGTGCCACACAGCACCCTTATGGGTAGTGCCACACAGCACCTTGTAGGTAGTGCCACACAGCCCCCTGTAGGTAGTGCCACACAGCCCCCAGTCGGTAGTGCCACACAGCCCCCTTGTAGGTAGTGCCACACAGCCCCCTTGTACATAGTGCCCCACAGCCCCCTGGTAGGTAGTGCCACACAGCCCCCTTGTAGGTAGTGCCATTCAGCACCCTTGTAGGTAGTGCTACACAGCCCCCTTGTAGGTAATGCAACACAGCACCCTGTAGGTAGTGCCACACAGCCCCCTGGTAGGTAGTGCCACACAGCCCCCTGGTAGGTAGTGCTACACAGCCCCCAGTCGGTAGTGCCACACAGTCCCCTGTAGATAGTGCCACACAGCCCCCCTGTATATAATGCCACACAGCTCCCTGTAGGTAGTGCCACACAGCCCCCTTGTAGGTAGTACTACACAGCACCCTGTGGATAGTGCCACAGCCCCCTGTAGGTAGTGACACACAGCCCCCTGTAGGTAGTGCCACACAGCCCCCTGTAGTTAGTGCCACAAATCCCCCATGTAGGTAGTGCCACACAGCACCCTGTAGATAGTGCCACACAGCACCCTGTAGGTAGTGCCACACAGCCCCCTTTAGGTAGTGCCACACAGCTCCCTTGTAGTTAGTGCCACACAGCCCCCTTGTAGGTAGTGCCACACAGCGCCCTGGTAGATAGTGCCACACAGCCCCCTGGTAGTTCGTGCCACACAGCCCCCTTATAGGTAGTGTCACACAGCCCACAGCACCCTTGTAGATAGCACCCCCCTCCCGCTCCTCTAGATAGCGCCGCTGTAGCTCCCTGAATGAGCGTAATCCCCGTGGCCGGGGATTCCGCTCCTGTATTCAGGGTTCTGTATTTAATCCTCTATGAAGTAGACTGAGGTTTCTTTATATATGCACATACATATTTGGCATTCTAGTACATATTGTCTTCCTGTATTAAGTAGGAGTGACAAGGGGTTTTTGCTTTCACTCGTAAAATCCATTTCTTGTTGTGGATTTTCCTCACATGTCTATGATTGGCATTTGCCCTCTTCTGGTATGGCTGACTGGCGTTCCTTTCGAGACTGCGCATGCGTGACATGCGCAGCACGAATACTAATGCTTCTGACAGCCTGACATTCATGAGTCTGCGCAGTAGCAGCTCAATAATGGTGATTACAACACATGTCCTGTGTTTACGTTGGAGCCGGATCCTTACTCTCGGTGAGTCCCTCAAGTGTAGTGATATCTACACATGTGCACGATCCTATCTAATTATATACAATTAAAAGATTGTTAGATTGTATAACTTTCTGTAATGTATTACAGCTCTGTTGGGATAGTATCTTTATAACACATTTCTTACTAATTTAATTTTGCATATATGTATTCACTTTGTACCTTTTTGGCAACCTTATATGTGTTGTTGCATTTTATTGGCACTACTTTTTTATAATATTGGTTCTCCTATAAATGTGTGGTCATGACATGAATCTGTTCACTTGAAAAAGACTCCTGTGTTGAGCTGAAACGTCGTGTGTATATGGACCAATAAAGCACCTTTTTCTACTTTGCTTATACCTTGGAGTGCTGCCTGATTTTTGGATTCTATATATATATATACTGTGTATATATATATATATATATATATATATATATATATAAATGTCTAAAAAATCAATCACTTTCAAAGATATGCATAGCCATTAATGTTTGACTATGGAGACACCTGTGTGCTTGATTTTATGCACCTGTTTGTAATGGTGTGGCTGAAACAAATCAACTCAACAATTGTGGAAGGTGCCAAATACTTTGAGGCCCCATGCACACGACCGTAAATAATCTCCGTAATTGCGGACCGTAATACGGTCCGCAATTACTGACCCGCCCGGTTCTATAGGTGTCCGTGCTGTAGAACCGTGCTGGGAATTATGGAGCATGTCCTACTTTTCGTTTTTTACGGGCCGTGCTCCCAAACTTTGTATGGGAGCACGTCCCGAAAATGCGGCCAGCCGTGCCGGCAATTGCGGGCAGTGATTACGGGCACGGCCGTGTGCATGAGGCCTTATAGTGTATGTGTGTGTCCTGTCATTGCTGTAGCATGCTGAAATGTCACATTGATTGGGCCTCAATTTATGAAAACTGGCTAAAAGAAAAGACTGGAATTGATCCCCATAGCAATCAATCACAGTGCAACTTTCATTTTTCCAGAGCGGTTTGATAAATAAAAGCTGAGGTCTGGTTGGAGGCTATTGGCAACAAGGCCAGTTTTTCTGTTAGACCGTTATTTAAAAGGCTAACTAAACTTCCAACAGACTTAAAACGAAGCTGCAGAAGCGCTTGGGTGAGCGCTGAGCCACTTGGTTTCTTGGAAGGCTTTTCTAATGATGTATGGACTCAATAGAAAGTCTATACACCGTTACATTGGCTTTCCGAAATAAGCCTATCAAAAACAAAGCAGCCCAGCGCTCACCCGAGTCCTTCTGCAACTTCGTTTTAGTGTTCGGTGGGGGTCTCAGTGCTCGGACCCCCACCGATCAAAACTTCTGGCATGTCACTATGACATGTCAAACGTTTGTTGAAAGTTTAGTTACACATTATTTTTAAAAAATTCCTAGAAGTCTGAATGCTAAAACTTTCTTCACTTTTGTTGATATGAAATTAGGATCAGGCTTAGATCCTTTACACATTACGGTATGTTCACATGCACTGTTTTCAGACGTAATTCAGGCTTTTTACGCCTCGAATTACGCCTGAAAAAACGGCTCCATTACGTCTACAAACATCTGCCCATTGCTTTCAATGGGTCTCACGATGTTCTGTTCCCATGAGGTGTAATTTGACGCCCGCGAAAAAGAAGTGCATGTCACTTCTTGGGATGTTTTTGGAGCCGTTTTTCATTGACTCCATTGAAAAACAGCTCCAATAACATCCGTAAAATACGCCGCAAAAAACGCGAGTTGCTACAAAAATGTCTGAAAATCATGAGCTGTTTTCGCCTGAAAACAGCTCCGTATTTTCAGACATTTTTGGTCACTGCGTGTGAACATACCCTAACATTTGGGATATCTGCACTCCCATATGTCTTTTAAGATCATAGAAGTATTGGCTTAAAGAAGAAGGGAAACCTTACCACATAAAATGTTAAGGAATGTTTCTCCTCTCCCTTGAGCTAAGAACTAATGAACAGTGCGGGAGATTCATCAACTTCATTATGAAAAATAAATATAAAACTTTTTCTGTGAACGCCATATTTGTGAAGGAATTTTTCTGAAACTTCTAGCAATAATATTTGGCGGTAGGGCTTTAAACTTGCTTTAAATTCGTTTTTTAAAGCTTCACTTCACTCAGTATTAGTAAATATGAACTATTTTTTTAAATGTGAACTCGTATTTTTGCTCCATAGTAATTAATAAGGTATACGGTGTCATCAAATAGAGGACATTCTTCGTATAATAAAAAGTTCTACTTGTTTCCAATCTATTTTAGGTATCAATTCCTCACCAGTAGGAACTTCACTCCCAGGGAATAAACATCTGTCCTAGTCATGTGATGGACACACAGGTGCACGGCTTGTTACAAGACAGATCTCTGAAAACTGTATTGTAACAAGCCGTGCACCTCTGTGTCCATTACATGGCCAGGATAGATTTGCAAACCATAACGTTTTTTTTAATTTTTTTATATACCAGTAAGCAGAGATATTAAAAACTGTCAGAGAATTAATACAGAAAGAACGTTGGAAAATGTTATAGCTCTTCGATATACAAAAAAAAATAACCTTTATATTCTATAAACATAATAAACCTTTAAGTCAGAGGTCAGCAACATTCAGAACTCCAGCTGTTGTAAAACTACAACTCCCAGCATGCCCTGACAGCCAATGGATTTATTATTTCAGTCAAAGGCTGTCAAGGCATGCTGGGAATTGTAGTTTCAAAACAGCTGGAGTGTTGAAGGTTGCTGACCCCTGCTTTAAGTAATTGATTTTTCCTATGCAGTAACTATAGTTACAATATATATTCATAATATATTGTAATTAGGTCCTTTTTATATTTTACAAGTCACAAGAATGAGTGCCAATCCTAAGTACCATCAATCATTAAGGAATACCTCTATTTCCCATTACTATTTAACTAGTTACATTATATTATACACATAGTAATATTACAAAACAACAATAATATAAATATTCATCCCAGCTTACCTACATTACAATATCCCTGTACTTGTCAGATTGCACAGTCTTTACATAATGTACAATATTTTATTTCAATCTTTTTAGTGGCCCCTCCCGGAGTGGGACGTCTTCTAGTTCCATTTGTCATTTTTGACCTTGGACTCCCCAGTATCGATAGCTTGAAGTCTTGGAAAGCAGCCAATGAGAAATATTACTTACACTTCCTCAATCACCTGTGCCCTCTCTGTCCAGAAGTCATATCTCACCATCACTGTATGTTTGCACTGCCAAGCCCTCTAAATCTAGCTCTTCAATACTCCACATTCCACTAAACCAAGTCATAAGAAATTGTCATATTTCTGTACTACGAATTGTAATCATTGATTATTCTCTCTTGTCTTTCCCAGTCTTCTAAAAGGTATAGCTCCTGAAGAGACATTTTCTAACACCTTAAATCAGAACATAAAGACCTCTTTAAAGGGAACCTATCACTAGGTTTTGAGCCACTAAGGGTATGTTCACACGGCCAAATTTCAGACGTATACGAGGCGTATTATGCCTCGTTTTACGTCTGAAAATACGGCTCCAATACGTCGGCAAACATCTGCCCATTCATTTGAATGGGTTTGCCGACGTACTGTGCAGACGACCTGTTATTTACGCGTCGTCGTTTGACAGCTGTCAAACGACGACTCGTAAAAATACAGCCTCGTCAAAAGAAGTGCAGGACACTTCTTTCAGACGTTTTTGGAGCTGTTTTCTCATAGACTCCAATGAAAACAGCTTCAAAAACGGACGTAAAAAACGCCGCGAAAACGGCGCGAAAAACGCCGCGAAAAATGCGAGTTGGTAAAAAAACATCTGAAAAGCAGGGTCTGTTTTCCCTTGAAAACAGCTCTGGATTTTCAGACGTTTTGGTTGACTACGAGTGAACATACCCTGAGGGTATGTTCACACGGCGGGGGTCCGTAACGGCTGAAATTACGGGGATGTTTCAGCCTGAAAACATCCCCGTAATTTCAGCCGTACCGGCATGTGCAGGCGCTTGAACGCCGCGTCAATTACGGCCGTAATTAGCGCTGCTATTCATTGGAGTCAATGAATAGCGGCTCCAATTACGGCCAAAGAAGTGACAGGTCACTTCTTCTACGCGGGCGTCTATTTACGCGCCGTCATTTGACAGCGGCGCGTAAATATACGCCTCGTGTGAACAGACAAACGTCTGCCCATTGCTTTCAATGGGCAGATGTTTGTCAGCGCTATTGAGGCGCTATTTTCGGGCGTAATTCGGGGCAAAAACGCCAGATTTACGTCCGTAAATAGGCCGTGTGAACATACCCTAAACCACCAGCATGTGGTTATGCAGCTGGGGTTTAGTGTTCCAAACCCACCCACATCAAAACCTGGTATTTCGAGAATAGTTAGTAAAGTAAATTACAACTTACCTAGAGGAGTCCAGCAGCATTGTGTGCACCTAACTTCACTGCACAGTGTACTGTCCTGTGCGCAATGCACATTCGCACCTGATGCCCCTCCCGGGCTCATTTTGATGAATTGAAGGTTACTTTACTACCTATTCCTGAAATGTTCGTTTTTGACGTGGGCAGGTTTGGAACACTAAACCCCAGCATAACAGCACACTGGAGGTTTAGTGGCTCCAAACCCAGTGAAAGGTTCCCTTTAACTGAACGCATCTTTTTCTCTTACATATTTTTCTTTCGTCATTTGTATATTTTTATATTTTCTTATACATGATTTGCCCTCATTTACTCCTCTGTGGTAACCTTTATACAATCTCAGTAAAAAAATAATAATAATTAGTATGTGCTTTATTTATCCATCATTCACTTCCTCTGTAATACCATTAAGAGGCTCTGTCACCAGATTCTCAAATCCCTATCTCCTATTGCATGTGATCGGCGCTGCAAAGTAGAGAACAGTAACGTTGTTTTTTTTTAAAAAACGTTCATTTTTGGCCAAGTTATGAGCTATTTTATATATATATATATATATATATGCAAATGAGGTTTGAAATGGACAACTGGTCGTTTTTTTTTCGTTATGTCCAACAGGGCGTGTATTGTGTTTTTAACTGGGCGTGTTTACGTGTATGACGCTGACCAATCAGTGACCAGTCAGCATCATACACTCCTCTCCATTCATTTACACAGCAGCGATGTGCAGCCACATAAACAGAGATTAACGTTACTGCAGTGTCCTGATAATGAATACACATGAAATCCAGCCTGGACGTCATGTGTATTCAGAATCCTGACACTTCTGACTCTTTTCTGTGAGATTTGCAGCAAGGGAAACAAAATCTCGTTTACCTCCGAAATCTCGCGAGATTTAGTTTCCCTTGCTAGAAATCTCACAGAAAAGAGTCAGAAGTGTCAGGATTCTGAATACACATGACGTCCAGGCTGGATGGTCATGTGTATTCATTATCAGGACACTTGATTAACGTTAATCTCTGTTTATGTGGCTGCACATCGCTGCTGTGTAAATCAATAGAGAGGAGTGTATGATGCTGACTGGTCACTGATTGGTCAGCGTCATACACGTAAACACGCCCAGTTAAAAACACAATACACGCCCAGTTGGACATAACGAAAAAAAAACGCCCAGTTGTCCATTTCAAACCTCATTTGCATATATATAAAATAGCTCATAGCTTGGCAAAAAACGAACGTTTTTAAAAACACGTTACTGTTATCTACATTGCAGCGCTGATCACATGCAATAGGAGATAGGGATTTCAGAATCTGGTGACAGAGCCTCTTTAGCTATATTATCTAATCTGTGCCTTACTGCTGCTGGTTCAAAGATAGCTATACCCAAATGCCAGGCTGCTCCACATCATTACTATTAAATATCATTTCAATTATTTTATTGACAGAAATTACTTTGTATTAAGAGACACTATACTGGATCTGGACCTAAAGGTCCACCAACTATCCTTTATTGCATATTAACAAGGAGCAACAGAAAGAAAACAAAGAAAAATGGCCCCAAAATAAAGGCAAAGTGAGTCTCAGGAAAGATACATGCTGTGATTTTAGTCCCGATTATTATAAAAGAAAACAAAAATACATTGCAATGGTAAGTAACTGTATACACCTTTCAGCCATAACAATAAAACCACCTAATATTTTGCAGGTCTCCTTTGTGGCACCAAAACACTTCTGACCTTTTGAGGCATTGACTCCACAAGACCCCCGACAATGTCCTGTGGTATCTGGCACCAAGACATTAGCAGCAGATCCAAGTCCTGTAAGTTGCGAGGTTGGGGCTCCATGGATCAGATGTGTTTTTCCAGCACATTCCACAGATGCTGGATCAGATTAAGATCTAGGCAATTTGGAGGCCACGTAAACATCTTAAACTTTTTGGCATTTAAACCATTCCTAAACAGTTTTTGCAGTGTCAAAGGTTGCATTATTCTACTGAAAGAAGCTACTGTCATTTGGGAATACTCTTGCCATGAAGGAGTGTACTTGGTCTGCAACGTGTTGGTAGGTGGTACGTGTCAAAGTAACATCCACATGAATGCCAGGACACAAGATTTCCCAGCAGAACATTGCCCACAGCATCACACGGCCACCGACTTGCTTTTTTCCCATAGTGCATCCAGGAACCGTCTCTTCCCCAGGTAAGCGATGCACATACACCTGGCCTACACACATATGGTAAAAGAAAATAGATTCTTCTCATAGACTTCTTCCAGTTCTGATGCTCACGTGCATATTGTAGGCTCTTTCGGCAGTCGACGGGTCAGCATGGGCACTCTGTCCGGTTTGCGGCTATGAAGCTCCAAACGCAGCTGCAATGCTCTGTGTGTTCTGACACTATCTATTATAGCCATATTTACTGTAGCAATTTGTGCTACAGTAGCTCTCTTGTGGGATCGGACCAGATGGGTTAACCTTCACTCCACACATGCATCAATAGAGATGCTCTGACCCAGTCGTCTAGCCATCACAATTTGGCTCTTGTCAAAGTCGCTCAGATCCTTACGCTTACCCATTTTTCCTGCTTCCATCACCTCAACTTCAAGAACTGACTGTTCACTCGCTGCTTAATATATCCCACCCCTTAACAGATGCTATTGTAACTAGATATTTAATGTTATTCACTTCACCTGTCTGTAATTTTAATGTTGTGTCTGATCAACGTAGGTAACAATAATAATTGAATTCTTGGTTACAGTGCTTTACATCACTTGGGGGTCTTCCACATAAAGAGAAGAGGGCTACAGCTTTATTTGCTAAAACACATAGAAATAGCCAGTATCTTACGCCAGACAGCCTCTGCAAATGACCCTCCATCCAACCCATATACCTGCCTTGATTTTCTTACCTGCACACATCCATCCTGAGTTTCATGCATCGTCTTCTCCCTTCCACACATTTCCAATAGATAGATCAGGGCACATCAATAGTATGTTGTCCGTTGGCACGCAGTGACCAGGAGTGACACGGGACAATAGTCAGGGGTTGCTGACAGAGGGAATGCATATCCAGGAATGTTGCTGATCACAGAGCTGCTTTTATTAGACAGAAACCAAACATAAGCTTGTGAGTACGGCTTGTGTCGGGAAACTTCATGAGAGCAGCAGGGGATGTTGGGTGATCAGACAGCACACATTTAATTTGACCAAACGCAGAAAGATCCACATGATGTAGCAGTCTATGCTAAGTGTAACTTGTGATACAGCAACATTTTTGTTTTTGGGCTGTAATATCAGACATCAATTTATGTTAGTATAACTGAGGTTGCCCAATATGAGGTTTCACTGATTCCGTCATTGCGGCAAATTCTAATTATTGTAGTGCATAAGCAGGAAAGACCCATATTAATCCATCTCTGCCTAGCTACCTCTACATTTCTCCCTATAGTGTGTAAATATTGCTATAACTATGCAATTAATCCTAAATTATTGTTGGCCACTGCACACCATGAAAATACTGCACAGAGTAAATAAAAATGGCCATTGTATAAAACACTGTTCACTTTATCTACTACTAGTACTGTATAAGTCCCTAAAAGGTAGGAACAAATAGTTCCCATAAAGCTGGACAATTTAAATAGCAAAGTGGGCAACAGGGATTAGCATTATATATAGGATAGTATGATGTACTAGGGAGTGTGCCTGGTATTTTTTAAGCCATCGTTTATACCACGTCATTGGCAAATAGAGGGCACTATATTATTAGTGGTTTAGTGTATTATTTCTATGCATGTGTGCATTGATCCATCACACAATACACTCAGTGGCCACTTTATAAAGTACACTTTGTAGTATACCATTTATGCCCCCAGATCAGCCTTAATTCTTCATGGAATAGATTCAACAAGGTGCTTGAACCACCACCAACACCACAACCACCCTGAAAAACATTTAGGCAGTATCGATCTATGGTTCATGTGGTTTAAATCAAATTCTGACCTTACCATCTGCATGGTTCAACAGAATTTAAGCTTCGGCAGACAAGTTAAAGTTTTTCCATAGTGTAGCCTAATCTTATTCAACGATGTACGCATTGTGCATTTAAATATGCTCTTCTGCCAACCACTGTTGTAGTGCATGGTTATTTGAGCTCATTTAGGTCATACTCCTATCAGCTTGAACCCATCTGGACATTCTTCTCTGAACATCCTCATTAACAAGACATTTGTGCCCAATGCATTTTGTTTTTTCCACATCATTTTCTGTAGTCTCTAAAAAGTTGTGATTGAAAACTCAAAGAGATCAGTAGTTCCAAGTATACTGAAACCACTCTATCTGGAACCAACAATCATACCAGGGTCATAGTCACTTGGATCACATTTCTCTCCCATTCTCATGTTTGGTCATGTCTGCACACTTATGAGGCATGGGGTAAACTGCAATATTTCGATAGGAAAATTGGAGGATTGTCACAAGACATTCTCAATGCTTCCCGATGGGAAACAAGGTTGCGGGTGACCCTGCAACAATTGTAAAAAGTTACAGAAAAACTGACCTTATGTGATAGTTGCTAGGTTGTCTACCGACCTTGTTTCCCAAAGGAAAACATTGAGGTTGTGGTGCTTCTATGATTTCTCCACGACTCAGGAGCAAAAAAATGTTGCCGTGTAGCCCAAGCCTAAGCAATGGGTTGCTGCCACATGAGTGGCTGATATTTGCATAGATGATATTTAATGAGCAGGTGTACGGGTGTACCTAATAAAGAGGTCATTGACTGTTAATGTACCACAGTACTCTGGTCCCAAAAAGAAGACACTGTAATCATTAAATGGGATAGTGTAATATGCCAATGTGGTCAGCAGTGAATATACACTTTATATGCCACAGTGAGAAACTAGGGCTAGACATTATATTTGCCCGTTAACTGTCTAACTAAAAGAAAAAAAAAGACTAATCTAGGCTAAGCCATACTGTAGATTCTAATAATGATAACCCTTAAGCAATTTAGTACAAAAACTATGATGCAAATAGAATGGAAAATTTCAAATATAGGCATGGAAAAAATGTTTTTTTTTTTTTTTATATATTGTTCTATCATGACTTACATTTACATTATCTGTGATGAGTGCTGCTAAAATTGGAAAATGTAATTACCGTAGCTATATTTTAACTTTACAAATTCACCATAATTTAATGAAACGCATGCAGAAATATTTATTAGCTGGTTCCGGACTGCTTTGTGCATTGCATATGGACACATTATTAGAGGCTGTTCATACAGTAAAGCTTTATTCAGATGAACATATAAATCGTCCGTGTGACAGCTGTTATTTTTTTAATCGGCCGTCACACGGCTGCATGTATTGCTATGGGGATATTCACATGGCTGTTGTTTTAATGGACTGTGTGAAGGGCTCGTAAAAAAATAGGACATGACCTGTTATTGTCAGTTTTTACGGATCCCCTCAGACTCAAGTCTATGAGGGATCTGTGAAAACGCGTCCCGCACGGGTGCGAATCAGCCGTGAAAAACATCAAATTTTCACGGTCGATTTCCCACACATTCGTCTAAATAAAGATTTAGTTGTATTTAACTGCCTGTATGGATGCCATGGTACCAGTATGAGTGTATCACTGTCTGTGGGTGTACAACATGATTTTATTTAAGAAACTGTGTTTGCTTTTTACTCAGCCATTCAGACATAAACCATGTTGCACTGTGAGATTAAATGACACTTTTTATTTACTTACTATTTTTTTACATTTGAAATCTAAATAGGGGAGGTTTTGAGATGGGTACTTTTCAGGCAGGCAGAGCAAGAGACAGATGCACCAATATATTGAAAGTCCTGCTGGGGCCTATGGGCTCCACCCAGCTTCATGTCCCGCACTATGGGCACACAGTCAGCCAGGATAGTAGGGTTCACAGTTAACATACAAGGGTCATTGGTAAAAGGGTAGAGGGTGAAGGTTATAGGGATATCAGTAGAACCTGCAGCAACTCTCTAGTCACATCATTACAATGTTTTGCAGAATATGAAATAAAATACGGTAGCTAAAGGATAAAAAATAAAATAAACATAACATAAATACTTTCATATCACAAATCCAAACTTCACTCTGAATGAAACACAAAACCCAATTCAAGTGACTATACTTGTAACAATAATCTTGAGCACGTTCCAAATGACATGTCGGACCTACACAGGGTTCTAACACGATGCAAGTTGTACTCACAAAACACTGATACTGGGAATGGAAAGAATTTTGCTATTAATCAGTTTAGCATCTTTATACGCTGGTAATACATTTAGGTTATTTTAGAAGAGTAGGGTAATCTAGTGTGTTTTTCCATATTCATAAAAATGGCCAAAATTGCTAGTTCTCATCCTTCTGCTGTTCAACTGTAAAAATTATTATCAGAAAATGTAAACCTACTGAAATTCTCAATATCTGCAGTTTTCGAGAGAATAATGAGCCGTATTGACCTGGTCTCCTTTCTCATTCACATTCTTTCCTGAAATGTCCCAATGTTGTAATACATTCATTTGAAAAAAATGTACACAGCATTCAATTCTTCCATTTGTTTGTGTGTTCAGCCTACCGTTTAGATCTTCTGAGATTCCCTCTATACAATTCAGGTCGATGGTTATAAAAATGATCATAGGAGGTAGAGGAGATAAGGGGGATCTACTAGATTTGTCACTGGGTGTTTTCACTTGATACAAAATGGCAGTAGCGTTTTATAATATATAGAGAGAGCTGCAGATTCTTCAGAAGGAAATGCCAGGAGCAAATATAGCCAGGAAGGAGAATGAACACTTGCTGGTCGTGTGAAGCTCCTCTCATACATCTGAAGGTGATGTAAATGGAAGTCTCCTTCCCAGTCTGAAAGCCGGCAAACGCAGGATAGAATGGATGAGATATTACCCATATTATTTGTGGATTATTAAGAGAATGTCCTCTCAGATTTATTAAGGAGCAATATATATAGCAGAAAAGAGACCACCGTTAAAAGTTTTGGATCATGGAGGGTACTCCCTCAAAGGCTGAGGTGGATAGAAAGAGTACCCCTTTTATAAACTAAAGGCTTAGGGGTAGTAGCTGTCCATCCAGGAATTATGGTAAAGTACAAACTCCAATTTCAGGCTTTATGGTGTATGATGGTTAGAGGAAAGGCACACCTTTTCCATACCTTTATCTGCTTACATCACGCTACAGCACTTGCATCTCTGTTTCTTCATAGTTAGATCCTGCTCTCCACTCTTGGGTGCTGCTGTGTCATTGGTCTCTGGCTTCTCACTCTTGTTGGGAGGTTCTACAGGAGCACCATTAGGAGGGTTTTGGGCCTTATCTGGTACATCTCCGTCAGCAGCCGGCTGTGGGTCTCCATCACCAATAACGACCAGTTCAGCAGTGATGGCCTCTTCCAAGCCCAGAACCTTCTTTGTCTCATTCTCATCCTCAACATTCTGGTAGCCCATAAAAATCATGGTAACTGGTAGCTCTGGACCCGGTGATGCCTCAGGAGGACGAGCCTGTACACCGGGGATTTCCTTTCGAGGAGATGCTCTTTGGATTGAAGACTTTTCATCTGATGTCAGGGAAACTTCACTTAGAGTTGCTTCTCCTGCCTTGTGGATCAGATCCTCCACCTCTGTGGAACTGAGTTGGTGGACTGTATCATTAGGAACTGCAACCTCTGATCTCACTGCATGTACAACTGTAGACGAATTAAAGAGATTATAAGGGAAATATATGACATATTGTGGACACACAAAACATGAAAAGACGTAGTTGAAATATAAGGGTATGTTCAGACGCTAGACTGAAAACTTCTGAAAATACGGAGCTGTTTTCAGGCGAAAACAACTCCTGATCAATGGAGTCAATGAAAAACGCCTCCAAAAACGTCCCAAGAAGGGTCCTGCACTTCTTTTGACGAGCCGTCATTTTACGCGCCGTATTTTGACAACGACGCGTAAAATTACGCTTCGTGGGAACAGAACACCGTAAAATCCATTGCAAGTAATGGGCAGATGTTTGTAGGCGTAATGGAGCCATTTTTTCAGGCGTAATTCGAGGCGTAAAACGCCCGTTTAACATCTGAAACCACTGCGTCTGAACATACCCTCAAGGTAAACAATAAGAAACTGGTTCCTCAAAAATTAGCAATTCAGTATAGAAAACAAATACAATATAATTTTACAACCACAGTTTGTAAATTACTTCTTAAAAAAATTGCTTTGTGAAAATACAGAACAACTTTATGTGCAGAGAATTCTAAGTATTATGGAAAAGGGTAACCGAAAAGAACACAGTACAATATGTATTCGTGGAAACAAGGGGGGGGGGGGGTGAAAATAACCAAAGGCTCACACAGAATATTCAAGCCTTTTATTCTTCAAAGTTTGGCCCACATTGTATCATTTAAGGGACATGATCAGATGTTTCCTACTGAAATTTTCTCCTGGGGAGGAAAAAAACCGACCTTCCAGAGCACCCTACCTTTTTGTTCATCTTCATACACCTTGACCCCCTGCAGGGGGTGCTCTTGAGGGAGCACAGTGTTGCTAGAAAGGACCTTAGTCTCCCCTGTGATTCTGTCCTTCTCTACTGTAATCTCCACAGAGTACATTGCTGGGATACAAACAGGACAGTGACATTAAATCTCACAATAACCCTCAATCCCTCCCATTATCCTGCTGGGGGCAGCAAGCAAGGGTAGGTAGATAGAGGAGGGAGTGAGCTTAAAGTGAGAACAGCGATGCAGGGAGATAGCAGGGGCACAAGCCATTTCCTTCAGTTTGCTTAATCCCTGGCACAGAATATTATTCATGCTGTGAGGAAACCAGAGCCACCAGCAGCAGACCGTGATCAGCACAGTTGGGCTTCAATGCATCATTGCTGTATGGTGCTGACTGTAAGGACTCTTTCCTGTACTAATATTGTATGGCGTCCGTGATCTGATTCACAACGATTTATTTAAAGGTGAAGTAAAAAAACCAAACATGTTTTCCAAGACACCATTCATAATTGTAAAATTTTATTTTCCAGATCTTGATGTGAGGTTGATATAGGCTGTAGGTGTCACTGTTTCTATATTAATCTAAGAGTTTTCTTAAAGGGGGAGCCCGTCAATAGGTTTGGAGCCACTAATCCACCAGCAGCTGTAGTTTAATGTTTCAAACCTGCCCACGTCAAAAATGGCCGTTTCGGGAACAGTTACTAAAGGAACTTCGAATTTACTGAGTTGAGCCCGGGAGCAGCATTGAACTCCTGCGCATGGTGTATGTAAAGCAGAGGACAGTGCACTGCGCATGCACAGTGTACTGAGGTGTACTGTCCTACTGTTTAGCTGTTTAGTGACAGGTTCCCTTTAAGTTTTTAGCCTACTATAATTTAATAGCAGCAGTCATTGTGTGTTATTAGGTCAGGATATATCCAAACTATCATCTGTGCCTGTTTCAAAGTAAAAAATGGGGAGGAATGACATCTGAGGAACAAAACAGGCACAGATGACAGGAGAGGGGTAGTGGATTAATGTGCCGACCACCATTTCCATTAGCGCGTTTCCTCTGGAAAGCGCTACAAAAGCAATTTGTAATCACTAAGTAAGGTTCCTGGCACACTAGTGTTATGCCATACATATACTTTATCATCCATCATCTATCCATGTATAACGGACTGACACAGATTACTGATCTCTATAGGGACAGAACCTGTCTGTGCATGGGCTCTATTTGGCTCAGGTTACATACAGACTTTTTGTAGAATAGCAGTCGCAATCCATAGCAAAGTTAGTCACGCAACAGTCACATATACACGAAACTTTCATTAAACTATCGTGTGAAAAAATATCAAGACGAAAGGCATAGGGTGAAAGATATTGCATGCGAGTCTCACAGAAGACGCGACTGTCACCGTCATGAGATAGCTGCTATTGACAATGTCACCCGCAAAAATCTGTTTGTAGCCTCAGCCCCAAGACCTCTTTTATGGCAGTTCAAAAGCGAAGCAAGCCGATTAGGCTACCAATGCCCGTTTCAGTGTCCAAATCCCATGCGGTGCCGCATTTTAGCATATGGAATTATTGCTTTTATTTTCAGAATACATGGCTATGTTATATGACCAGTCATGTTAACATCAGTAGAGCCTAGCCATGCCTCTTTCCTGAATGCTAAGACAGCCAAGTAATGCCCAGCTCAGTTTGAGATGTTGCAAACCTTGGTTGCTTGGTTTCACATTCACTTACCTGCTCTCATCATATCTGGACTATCTGTTTTCTTAGCAGGGGACTGTAAAACGCTCTGATCTATAGAGGGAATACAAAGCGATACTTTAGATGACATGTAGCTGTAAGCGCAGAAATTGAGTCAATCAGAAAGTTTCCTTGTATCCACCTTAATGAAACCCAAATTGGAAATACTGTATAACTTACCCCTGGCAGTGTTCGCTATAGTCTGAAATAAAACAAAAGGGAATTAGTGTATTCTGACATGCGTCTGTGATAGGAAGCAAGTAAATTTACAGGTAACAATATGGGGTATGTAACAGCCGATACCTCACTGCAATGGCCGGGATAGAAGAAAATCCAATCCCGGCCGTTTAACCACTTAGGATGCCTCAGTCAATAGGGACCGCAGCATCTGGAAAGAGGGGGAGGGCAGTGCCGTCCAATATCCCATCGCCCCACCCCGGACGCGATTGTGAGATGCAGATGGTTGTCATGGCAGCCTGGGGACCTAATGATGGCCCCCAGGTTTGCCATCCTTCTGATCCTATTAAGCCCTGCCATGCGCCCTGCTCTGCTATTTACTAGGCTACAGGCGTGATGACGTTGTGGAGCAGCTCCATTCGTCGTGGGAATGGGGCGTATGTGAGTATATATTTTTTATTTGTTTGGGGGGCACTGTCTACAAGCGGGTGGTGGGGGCTGTATGGCACTGTCTACAAGGGGGAGGTGGGGGGCTCTATGGAACTGTCTACTAGGGGGAGATGGGGGGCTGTATGGCACTGTCTATAAGGGGGAGGTGGGGGCTGTTTGGCACTATCTACAAGGTGGGCATTATACTGTATGGGGGGCATTATACTGTGTGAGGGGCACTAAAGAGGCATTATAGTGTGCGGGGGGCAATATACTGTGTGAGGGGCACTAAAGAGGCATTATACTGTGCGGGGGGCAATATACCGTGTGGGGGCACTTAGGGGACATTATACTGTTTGGGGGGCTCTAAAGAGGGTATTATACTGTCTGGGGGCACTATAAAGGGCATTATATTGTGGGGGGCATTATAATTTTTTTATGGGGAATTTTCTTTATGATGGGGTGGGGCGCTGAAAGAAGATTTTGCACGGGGCGCCATCTATCCTGGCCGGCCCTGCCTGAAGCAACAAATCAGAGCTCAGCTTTTATTTCTTAACCTGCACCAATGCAAGAGCATCCAATGGCAGTGCAGCTTTCATGTTCCAGAGCAGTTTTAGAAATGAAAGCTGAGCTCTGATTGGTTGATATGTGCAACAAGGCCAGTTTTTCTGTTTTGATAAAAGACCCGCAATTCCCTATGTATGGAGACTTTTAATTCAATCTCTACAGGCATCTAATAGGGCATATCCAAACTTTTTAGAATCCAGGCACTATCACACGGCAGCCCTTGGGGCCTTTTCTAAAGACCTGAAATGCCTGTATAGGGTAGCTCCCTTTCTATGATGTTCATATACCTGCACCTAGGGTTATGGGGTCCGCTATTTTATTAATATAAAAGCTATAACACATAATTGGTATTGAAGCATGTGTTATGTGGAATGCACGCCACTGCAGTGTATGGTCTAATTACTCTAGGAAAGTTGTACTGATTATCAAAATAATGCAAAACATATGCAAAGCCCAATACAAGAGGTCAAAGATATATTTATTAATAAACATCCATATCAAAAATGGGTCCAAAGGCTTAATTCAGGCACAGGAGTACGGAATACAATGCATAGAACATGCAAAAGTAGTTATATTTATATGTTTCACAAAAGCTATAGATTCTCATCTTAAACTGCAGACAGAAAATCTGTGTGCTATGGATGGGGACGAGCGCTCGTTACTCTGATCGCTCGTACCCATACATCATTATTATGTCGGCAGCAAGTTTCCCTGTTTACACAGGGAGATGTGCTGCCGACAACGATAATATTTCACTTTTTTTAAACGATACGACCAGCAGATGACCGAGCGTTTGCTCGTTCATCTGCTGATCGCTGCCCTGTTTACACAAGGCAATTATCGGGAACGAGCGTTCTATGCATGCTTGTCTGCCCGATAATCGCCCAGTGTAAAACCCCCTTAAAACATACACGTCAGAAGCATTTCCAGGTGTATGCAATGTATGCAGAGCACAAACATAATGTGAACCTAGCCTTATTGATTCTATTACACATGTGGGATGTTTTATATTTTTATGACAGGAGTGGCTAGTAACTGTCATATAGCCCATTTAAACATGATACAGTATATTAGTAACACAATGGGTGTATTAAACTACAGCCAAAATTTGGGATTAATAATCCAGGTTAAATCTAATTTGATTTACACCTCCTGTTTCTAAAGCTGGCCATCCACATGACCCCGGATATGACCGCCGTTCTGATAATTTTCACTATCGGGAAATTGGTTGTTAAAAGTGCATATACTGCAAGATACCTGCAATGACAAGAATGATTTTTCCTGTAGAAATTAGTTTCATTCCTTGCAAATATTTCTTATGTGACTCACATGTAATATTTTGTACTATAACATAACACATCATGCCATTTAATGATAAATTACTGAGAAAAATTTCAAAAGAAAGAATACAATTTCCATCATTAACCCCTTTACGAATGCCATACGGCTATATACGTTTCAACTGCTGATGCCTTGTGCAGTTGTCACTTATATAAACGTTGGCAACCTGGAACGGGGTTCAATGAGTGCAGTGCTGCTTCAGTGTGAGCAGCGCTGCACTCTCATGTCTGTCGGGGCTTTAAGAGCCCCGGAATACAACCCCCACTATAGATAGCACCACACACAACCCCTGAAAAAGCCCCCTATAGATAGCGCCACCTAACTTCGCTCTAGGAGCGGAATCCCCGGCCAGCACTCTGGGGGGCGGGGTGCTATCTGCAGGGGGATGGTGCTATCTGCAAGGGGATTGTGCCATCTACAGGGGGGTGGTGCTACCTGCAGGGAGTGGCACTATCTACAGGGGGTGTGGTGCGGTCTACAGTGGGGTGCTATATACAGGGGGTGTGGTACTATCTACATGGACACTGTGTGTGGCACTATGTGGGCACTATCTACAGTGGAAACTGTGGCACTATGTGGGCACTGGTACTAGCTACAGTGGGCAATGTGGCACTATCTACAGTGGTATTGTGTCACTATCTACATGGGCACTGATGTGTTTTTACAGGTGGCTGGGACAAAAAAAAAAACTAACGAAGAAAAACGGTCAGACGGCCGGGAAATGGATTCAAATTTTGAGACACAGTGATGCAAAACAGCCATAAAAGATTGACAGTTGACCCATTATTAACTGCCCTTTTTTTCACTTCATGTGAATATAGCCTTATAACCCTCTTCACTCTCCGCTCACAGCGATCCAGGGTGATGGAGAGAGGAGATGACAAATTTTTATTTTTACAGAGCTGTACAGTGTGTGTGTGTATATATATATATATATATATATATATATATATATATATATATATATATATATATATAAATTACAGAAAAAGTGTTTTTTTTCCACATTCTTTGTGATTTGTCTGCTTATAATAAAAATTTAAAACATGGAATTAATTAAGCCAATCTAGAAAATGAAAGCCTCATAAGTCTTGTAAAATACAAAGTAAAAATAGTTGTGATAGTCAAAGCGGTTCCAAAGATATTATCGTTTAAAGAAGTGCATATCAGAAATGGAAAACTTGACCTGGACACAGGGGCATCAATGACCCTTGGTCATGAAAGGGTTAAAAACTGACTGCTGTGTTATGAGCCCTAAGTTTGCCCATACAAGCAATAAGCAGAGTCCTGTGCATAAAGACTGTGCAGCTCCTTTAGCAAGCACAGAGCCGAACAGACTCCATGCATTGCTGCGCAGGCTCTGTAGGACTCCGCGTGTACAGACATATTGTCTTTTTGAAGTTATAGTTCTAGGGGTGAATGCCTCCATACATATTGGATCCGATGGAGCATACCATGATTTCTAACGGATTAATAAGGAAACCAACAGAAAAAAACATCTGTATGCCTATGTATGAAATCAAAGACCCACGGAGGTACAGTAGGGTCCCTATGTACCTATTTGGCATGCCTATTACAGCTCCGTAGAAAACAGATTCTAGAGCTCGCCGTCACTGACTGCCGGTGTTACCCACACACCGGCAGCTGCGAACACAGGACTCTGAAGCCTTGCCGGCGTGTCCTTCCCCTGAGACGCCAGCACACACTGCTCTCTCCTCCGGCTGATGCCCGTAAGGTGCCTCGTCCCTGGTCTTAAAGGGCCAGCGCATCAGGAAATTCATCCTAAACCGATCCCAGCATACTAGGACTTTAAAAAGAACCCTGCCCACTTCCACATTGCCTGAGCAATGTTGTGTCTAACCCTGTGTTGGTCTGCAAATCTTCCAAAGTGTTATCCTGTGTCCTATATCCAGTGTCCGCGTCTGGTGTCAAGTCCTGTGTCTGTGACGACTTCAGTGTCTGTGCCAAGTCAAGTGTACAGTGTCCGTGGCAAGTCAATTGTCCTGTGTCCATACCAAGTCAAGTGTCCTGTGTACGTACCAAGTCAAGTGTCCTGTGTCCGTACCAAGTCAAGTGTCCAAGACGACGTCAGTGTTCAAGTCCAGTTATCCAGCACAAGCCTGCTTCCGATAGTCTGGTACAAGCCTGCTTCCGATAGTCCGGTACAAGCCTGCTTCTGATAGTCCGGTACAAGCCTGCTTCCGATAGTCCGGCACAAGCCTGCTTCCGATAGTCCGGCACAAGCCAACTGACCAGGTACTCTCGCCCTAGTGTCTGTCATAGACTTTCCGTTTGACCAGCTGTTACTCCGCTACCGCGGAGCGGTCCAGTGGGTCCACATTACCCCACAGTTGTGACACAGATTCACAATACGGCCGTGTGCATGAACCCTGCAGTCAATAGTGGTTTGAGTGAGATTTCTGCTCCCTGTCACTGATACCCAGACACTACAACTGAAAAACCCAACACTAACATTTCCAATTTACAAAAGTTGCATTTTACAAAATATTCATTTCTTCCTTTCATATAATTTTGTGCATTAGTAAACATGTGCTTTATGGACATACTCATCTGATTTATTTTAGGCAGTGGCGTAACTATAGGGGTTTCAGCGGTCGCAATTGCGACCTGGCCCCGAAGCCAGGGGGCCCGCGGCCCCCGGACCACATCAATGAAAAGTTACTACAGTAACTGGGGCCTAAGTAATAAACTACACGGGCCCCCGTTACTATAGTAACTGACAGTACTTACATTCTTCCTTCCGGAGCGCAGTGGCGGTCCTGACGTCACAGCGCTGTGTGCAGTGCATGACTTCACAATGGTATGCGTTGCGCATCATCCCGACCCTGGATGGAGTCAGGACCTCCGCTGCGGCCGAAGAGGAGGCTAAGATTAATATTACTGTCTGTGTGTTATTATAAGGCTGGGTTCACACGACCTATTTCTCAGACGTAAACGAGGCGTATTATGCCTCGTTTTACGTCTGAAAATAGGGCTACAATACGTCGGCAAACATCTGCCCATTCATTTGAATGGGTTTGCCGACGTACTGTGCAGACGACCTGTTATTTACGCGTCGTCGTTTGACAGCTGTCAAACGACGACGCGTAAAAATACAGCCTCGTCAAAAGAAGTGCAGGACACTTCTTTGGACGTTTTTGGAGCTGTTTTCTCATAGACTCCAATGAAAACGGACGTAAAAAACGGACATAAAAAACGCCGCGAAAAACGCCACGAAAAATGCGAGTTGTTCAAAAAACGTCTGAAAAGCAGGGTCTGTTTTCCCTTGAAAACAGCTCTGGATTTTCAGACGTTTTTGGTCACTACGTGTGCACATACCCTTACTGTCTGGGGCTGATGGGTCGGGTCCGACTCACGGGATCCCCGCCAATTAGCTGTTTTGAAGCGGGTGAAGAGCTCGTATGAGCACTACTTCCCCTTCATTCCGGTCACTTTATCACACTGTGAATCGCCGACACGGACGTGTCAGCGATTCACAGTGTGAGCAAGTAAGGGAAATGAAGGGGAAGCAGCGCTCGTATGAGCTCTGCACCCCCTTCAAAGCAGCTGATTGGCGGGGATCCCGGGAGTTGGACCCCGACCCATCAGCTATTGATTGCTTATCTTGAGGATAGGCCATCAATTTTTAGGGACTGGACAACCCTTTTTAAGCCTACCATGTGTTAGGCTTAGATACAGGCCCACAGCAGACAGTAATCTTATACTGTATAAGATTACTGTCTGCTGGACCCTGTATCTCAGCCTACCTTAAGGTTAGATACAGGGTCCAACAAACAGTATCACACATGAAATCTAAGCCTACCATATGTGTTTGGCTGTGTTTATATCACCGTTGCCCTTCCGTTGAGGGGTTCTGTTGAAGGTTTCTGTCGGGTAACCCCTCAACGGAACATTGATCTCCATGGTGACGAAAACGTTGCTAAAGGTTTCCGTTTGTCAATGTTGTGACAGGGTTCCGTTATTCCGATTGAAGTTTCGGCCATGAGAAGTTTGGGGAGGGGGGCCCAAGAAGAATCTTTGCATCGGGGCCCATGAGCCTTTAGCTACGCCCCTGCTTTTAGCCATTGTATACTGTAGTGCTGCAAGACTGTATTGTTTGCATTATTTGTTAGCACAACAGATAGAGAATGATAGACTTCATATTAACACAATTATGTATTATCAAAGAATAATAATGGAGCTGTTTAATGCTAGCGGACCTCACAATGTGTGTGGCACTACTGCCTACAATAAACTAATCACATACGTGAACATAGTAAGGCATAAAAACAAAAGACTATTATATTTAGAGTATAATCGAATAGAATAAGGGTGTGATAAGTTTTGGTTATCAGGTCAGTTGTGTCTACAGGGGTCAGCAACCTTCGGCTCTCCAGCTGTTGTGAAACTACAATTCCCAGCATGCCCTGACAGCCTTTGGCTGGAATAACAGATTGAGGCCAACAGTTGCTGACCCTTGAAGTTAGGTATACATGACTGAAGATTAGAGGTTTTACACTGGTCATACATATAATGCTTGCCATACATTAGGGATTTCAGATGGCCGTTTTCTTAACGACTGACGTTCATGGTTGGTCTGAGAAGGTTGTAGGCCACAAGTTAAAATGACAAATTGCCAATCAATCTCTGCCTTGATGTGTGGCCTGGTCTGGACTTCTCGTGATGGAATGCAGATCTGTCGTTTGCAGGACTGCACCCAACAAGGAACAAGAAAATCCAACATGGCAGATAAACTTTTCAACAGATATCTGTCTTTGGTCGGTGTCTGTCAATAGGCTTAATGGTCATCTACACCTTTGAAATCGTTTTTTTTTGTTTGCTTTTTTTAATAAAAATCTCAGTGTAATTGGTGAAACATTCAAAATACTTTTTATTAAAACATTTTCAGCACATAACACTTTCATTGTTTAATGAAAAGTTATACAATTATCCAATATACTTTCTGTATGAATTCCTCACGGTTTTTTAAATTCTCTGCTTTCAGTTATTCAATAGAAACATTCAATGTTTACTTTCAGCATACCTCCCAACCGTCCCGGATTCAGCGGGACAGTCCCGGATTTCTGAGCAGTGTCCTGCTGTCCCGGGCGGGCCGGTGGTATGTTCCGGACTCCCGGGGTCAACGGTATCTGCATCCTCAGGACGCAGATACAGTTGAACACAATGCTGAAGCATGGAACTGTCAGCTCCCTGCTTCAGAATTAGTACAAAGGACTATATGGACAGTGACGTCAGTGGCTCCTCCATAGCGGAATCCCCTGCCAGAGCGGTGCCGACGCAATGGCTGGGGATTCCGCTCCTAGAGAGAATCCCTGACGTCACAGTACATATATGGACAGTGACGTCAGTGGCTCCTCCTGGAGCGGAATCCACTGCCAGAGCGTTGCTGACGCTATGGCTGGGGATTCCACTCCTAGAGGAAATCCCTGACATTACTGTCCATATATGAACAGTGAGGTTAGTGGCTCCTCCTGGAGCGGAATCCCGAGCCATGGCGGCAACGACGCTCTGGTTGGGGATTCCGCCCCAAGAGGGAGTCCCAATGGCTACAGGGAGGGGGGGGTATCGCTATCTACAGGGGATGTGGCACTATCTTTAAGGGGGGGTGTAGCACTATCTACATGGGCACTGTGGCACTATCTACAGGGGATACTGTGGCCCTATCTACATGAGCACTGTGTATGCCACTATCTACATGGGCACTGTGGCACCATGTGGGCACTGGCACTAGGGGCAGCTAAGGGGGCATTATACTATATGGGGGCAACTATGGGGCATTATACTGTATGAAGCAGTTAAGGGGCATTATACTGTATGGGGCAGCTAGAGGGGCATTATACTGTATGAGGGAAGCTACAGGGGCATTATACTGTATGGGGCAGCTATGGGGGCATTATAGTTTATGGTGGCAGCCAAGGGGGCATTATAGAGCATGGTGGTAGCTACGGGGGGATTATAGTGTATGGTGGTAGCAATGGAGGCATTATACTGTATGGGGAAATCTATTGGGGCATTATACTGTATGGGGCAGCTATGGGTCATTATACTGTATGTGGGAATCTATAGGGGAATTATACTGTATGGGGCAGCTGTGGGGGCATTATGCTGTATGGGTCAGCTATGGGGGCATTATGCTGTATGGTGGCAGTTATGGGGCACTATAATGTATGGGGGCAGCTATGGGTCATTATACTATATGGGGCAGCTATGGGGCATTATACTGTATAGGGCATCTGTGTGGGCATTATACTGTATGGGGACATCTGTGTGGGCATTATACTGTATGAGTTCATCTATGAGGGCATTATACAGTATGGGGGCAGCTATGGAGGCATTAGACTGTGTGAGAGGCCCTATGGGAGCATGATACCGTGTGGGCTGAAGTGGGTGTGTATGGGCAGGGATTGGGCGGATTAGAGGCGTGGCTTAAAAGGGAAAAAATTGGTTGTCCCTCTTTGCGATACTTAAAAGTTGGGAGGTATGCTTCCAGGCATCCAGGTGTAACTTAAAGCTCATGGGCACCAGTGCAAAATCTGCAACAGAGATCCCACCTACCATGTGCTATTCATAATACTCGTGTCTTATGTGGCAGAGGAGCCTCTGGGCTTATTCAGGCACATGGCCCCAGGTTCAACTGCTACCTCTTTACCCCCTACAGGTACGCCTATAGTTCCAGGGGATAAAAGTCTATCCATGCTCATGCAACGGGCACACAGGTGTAGGGCGCATTACAAGGCATGGTTCTAATACCTGTACAGTAATTATAATGCTGTGTCCATCATATGACCAGGACATATTTTTATCCCTTAGAGGGAAGCAATGAGGGTTTACATTGATTGACTACCAGCAGAGATCTGAAAGTATTTTGGAAAATCTTATAAATTTTCATCATACAAAAATAACCTTCATTTGCTGAAACCATAATACTGCTTTAAGAAAGGCTGATTCACTCAATGCAGGCTCAGGTCCACAGGAAAAGCATGCACACAGTTCAGTTAGACTGGCTGGACACTGCACAGTTACTAAAAACACTATGGAACAGATTTACTAAGACTGGCGTTTCATACGCCAGTCTTAGCTGTCTGCTCCTCTGGAGTAAGATGCAATAGATTTATTAGGCGGCGCACGCCTCTTAATAAATCCAATGCATCTTTTCGCTGACGGTTGCCCACAATTGTGGTGTAAGAATTGTGGTCGCACGGCCGAGCCTCATGCCTCTTTCCTCCCCAGGTGCCTGATCTTCTACGCTGGCGCTAAACCATGGCTGAACACGTTCACACAGGCAGCAGAATCTTCTGTATCTGTGAATGCGCTAAAAGCATTTAGCGATGGTGCAGAAGGGCAGGCAGCCGTGGGGGTGGTCTTGTAGCCAAATCACCGACAGCCGACATTTTGAAAGCTATAGAAGGTACAATCACATCGTCAACTGTTTTGTAAGCCGTTCCAGGGGGAGCAGCTGGCCCTGAAATGAAGCGCAGGTGTAATTAATGGGGGTAGAATTTTCTTAATAAAGTAGGCCCACTTTTAAGGACATTGTGTCATGAGGTGAAATGTGTGACCAGGTAAGTAATATGTCTCACTGGTAAAAACTGATGCCCAAAAGTGAACTTCACCTTGTTTGTTCTGGCCACTTCTTGGTTCTCAGGTTCTGAATTTGCTGGCTCTGATGCTAAGCTCTCTTTGGTGGATGTGCTAGACATGCCGCTCTCCAGTAGTTCAATTTCATTTTCGAGCCTGGGGGAAAGGGGAAACAAATAAATTTTAGTCTGGCAAAGTACTACAGAAGAACTGTTATTGGTACAAGCCCCAATATGTCTACTATGGTACTATATCATCTAGGACTATATTCTGCTAAAGAGCAGAGTTATGATACATAATCTGAGCAATTACCAAATACAGCAAAATGTATGTTATATGGGGTGTAGAAGAATTCGCACCTAGGCTGGTGCATGTGGGGACCAAAAAGCCCCTCTGCCACATAAGAAGACACCAGTAGTATAAATGGCACACGGCAGGTAGGGGGTCCTGTTACCGATTTTGCATTGGGGCCCATGAGCTTCAAGTTATGCCTCTGTGACAGTACTCTGTAGACAGCCTCCTGGTACAGCTAATGGTTGACTTGAGAGACAAGGTAAAGATCGTGTCATAATTTTAAGATCGCTAAAATCCAAGGTTGCTTTTCAAATTTACCAACATACATTAAGGAGTAAAATGATTTGGAAGGGAAATTAAACTAGATAGCTACTAGACTGTTCTACCACTGTACGTAGTACAGATATAGCCTCTAAGCTACATTACTTGATTAACCAGCTATTGCTAGAAGATAAGTAACGCGCTCTGAAGTGGCCACCAGTGTCATCAATAAGGGTCCTTTTACATCGGCCAATTTTGGGCGTAAAAATGGGAGGCTGATCATTGATCGGCGCTCGTTTGCTCCTTTCACAAAGAGCTATGATCAGTAATGTATGGGGAGGAGGTATTGTATATCAGCAGCACATCTCCCCGTTTACACAGGGAGATGTGCTGCCGACAACGATTTTGTGCTGCATAAACTATACGGTCAGCCGATGAACGAGCTTTTGCTTGTTCATCGGCTGATTGTTGCCCTGTTCCCACAGGGAATGAACGTTCATATGAACGCTTGTTTGCCTGATCCTTGGTCCATGTAAAAGAGCTTTGGGCACATACTCATATCAGTTGCAAAGGATGCAATAAAAGGTTGTTAGCAGATCTAGTCTTGGAACAATAGTCGTTTGGTTGCAAATTGTGGAACGGTATTCTCAAGATGACTAGTACAGTGATTAAAAGGAAGTTTTATAAGATTATGCACAAAACTTTTTCCTCTCTTTTTGTATGTGAAAGTGTCTGTTCGATGGAAATAATAATAAGAACAATGTCAAGCTGCAACACGCGCTCTAAATTCTCAACGTAATATGTAGCTGCATTCGGTGAGGTTTAATATACTGTATATGTTTATGTAGACATTATTTATTGATCTGCTCAAGTAAAGGATAAATGTAAAATTGGTAGGAACAATAAATATAGAAAAACCTTTAAGCTGTCTATTTGAATAAGATTAAAGTCTGACAAGTTTAAGTGTAAGGGGACAATAGTCGTCTACGGTATTGCTTCCGTCAAAACCACGGAACCATTGCACAACGGAGATAAACGTAAACTATTTGCACCGGATCCGTCACCATAGATATCAATACCTATGGTTTCCGTTTGATTCAGTCAGGCTTCTGTTCTGATGGAAATCTCCGACGGCGCATCAGAACGGAGCCTTGATGCAGATGTGAACGAAGCCTTATGTCTTCTCCCCTACGCCACAATAAATACTAGAGGTCAATGAACTGTAGTTTCTATTGTGGCGCACGGGATCTAGAGATGCACCAAAAATATTGATATTAATAATTCTGGCGCATCATGGAGCTCCCCATGGAGCTCCCCCCCACAAACTTCTCCCACACATGCAGATGCTCTTTGAAATCAATGTTGATGCAAACGGACACCTATGGTTTCCGTTTGTTTCAGTCAGGGTTCCGTTCTGATGGAAAGCTCCGACGGAACGTCAGAACGGAGCCCTAACGCAGATGTGAACGAAGCCTAAGACTGCTGTAGTTGAGTATAAGTATTTATATTTTTCATATTGCTAACTTTATTTTTTTTGTTTTACAAGTTCCACTGGACCTATTGGACGTCGTAGATCCGGTGGACTACTGCGATGATCTACGTTTTTGTGTTTTTTTTAAATAAAATGGTTAACGAGGATTGTGTGGGGGAGTTTTTATTTCAATAAAAAAAAATTCTTGTGTCCGTTTTTTTAATACTTTATTAGCTCCTTAGTAATGGCAGTTGTCTGTTTGACGACATCCATTACTAAGACGAGGCTTGTTGTTAGCCGGTAAAAAGGCTAGCACTAACCCCCATTATTACCCCAGTACCCACCACCACCAGGGGTGCTGGGAAGAGCTGGGTACGATCCAGTACCCGACAGTCTGTAGTGATGGTCCTGTACAGGGGCGGCCACAGGCTGGTATTATTAGGCTGGGAAAGGCCAAAAACCGCGGACCTTCCCACCATCATAATGCTAGGCTGCTGCTCCTATGTTGATTCTGGCTGATTATAAAAAGTGGGTAGTTTTTTTTGTTTTTTTTAAATGACAAAATTGACGTGGGGTTCCCCCATTTTTCGTAACCAGATACAACTCAGCAGCAGCCTAGCATTACCTTTCACATCATCTTTCAGAGATAATACATTTTACTTTTTATGTTTTGAGATTTTTACCATTTATTCATCATGAATATACACCAGGGCTACGTCCACATACCTCTGAATACTTTCTTCTAGCACCTGGGTTTTCTGCTCATCTTCCTGCATCTGTTTCCTTGTTGCTTCATCTTCCTCAGGGGTGGAAGCTGGAGCACCCTCAAGTAGCCAGCGCTCCCGTAGAGCCTTAGACTAAAAATAAGAGGGAATACTTATTTAGCACTTTCATTAGTTTATTTACTGATATTTTGTCTTAACCATCTTCTGGAGTTCCTCATCTCCATTCGCGTGGCTGTTTCTTTGCTCTGCTTAAAGGGATAGCAATTGTTCTCAATGTAGTCTACTGGGTTCACATATTAAAATCTCATTTGTGATGATGCCAGAGGATTCGTTAGTGACTCTGTCCATCCGTATGTAGCTCCCCATGCTTTTAAATGCAACTTTGCTTTTTGCAAACTAGCAGTTTTATATAAGAACAAGCTCAATTTCCACCACTGCATAAACACCTTTAGGGTATGTTCACACGGCTTATTTTCGGCCATTTTTGAAGCCGTAAACGAACGAAAAACATTCCGAACAATCTGAAGCAGAACACCTCCAAACATCTGTCCACTGATATCAATGGGAAAAACGCGTTCCCGTTTAACGGATGCCTGTAACTTTGTTCATACAATGGCATCCATCACCCATAGGCTACCATGTTAAAAAAAACTGTAAGTATTAACAGGGGATGGAATAGTGTAGTCTACTACGCTATTTCATACCTTTTAATACGGTATACTCACGAATACTGGCCAGACGGAGGACAAAAGGATGCTCTTTTGGCCTCTGTCCGACAATGGAGCCCTTTGGACATGTTTAGCGTGTATATCGGGAGCTTTCCCGACGTACACGCTAGACGTAAACAAAGAATGTGATGTGAATAGAGCCTTATTATTACTAGTGAGGGATTCAATTATGGATAAGAGTCTTAGTAAATGTGGACCATTATGTTTGTTAATAATGACATGATACCTATAGAATATTTTTCAGGAATCTATAAAAAAAAAGTTTTTATAAATTAATTAATCCTCAGTTAGTGAGAGCATTTATATTGGGTTAGTGAAACAATATAGTAATATTGTTCTCCCTGAAAGATATGTCACTCTAATGAGACAATTATAAATGATAGATAATGAAAAACTCACTTTGAGGTGCTGCAACTGTCTTCTATCGTCTTCTAGTTGGCGCCTTTTGTTTTCAATTTCTACCTGACGCCGTCTTTTTTCCTGAAAAAAAATATTAATTTGTTGCAGAAATATCAGAATGTTATTTTCAAATAGTAAAATGTCAGAACTACTCCTAAAACAGCCAGTAAACAAATGTGCCTGTGATGGGACCAGTGGTTCCACGCTGCTAATCAATTGGTGGTGCTCAGTCAGCAGATGAAATCACTCAAAGTACGAATAGTCCACGGCACTCACCATTAGGGTATGTTCACACGGCTTAGCAAAATACGAGCGAAAACAGCTCCTGATTTTCAGATGTTTTTGTAACTACTCGAGTTTTTCGCGGAGTAATTTACGGACGTTATTGGAGCTGTTTTTCAATGGGTCAATGAAAAACGGCTCCAAAACTGTCCCAAGAAGTGACATTCACTTCTTTGACGCGGGCGTCTTCTTACGCGCCGTCTTTTGACATCAACCGGTAAAATTACACCTCGTGGGAACAGAGCATCGTAAAACTCATTGAAAGCAATGGGCAGATGTTTGCAGGTGTAATGGAGCCGTTTTTTCAGGCATAATTCGAGGCGTAAAACGCGTGTGAACATACCCTTAGAAAATAGTAGAAGTCTTTATTGTCAGTGATTCACAGCAGGTAAAAAAAACGAGGAGCAGACACATTTAGAACGACATGTCATTAGTTGCATTAATCCCCTCCTACTAGGGCTGGGCAATTAATTAAAAAAAAAACCCGAAAACAAAATTCATCGCAATTAACCAACGTCATCTTGCACATTTCGGTTTTTAATCCCCCCCCCTGCAGTTTTAACTGCACATATCTGTGTCCTCAGGACACAGATACAGTTGAATCCAATGGTAGAGCAGGAAGCTGTAAGGTCCCTGCTCTATCATTCCCTATGTATCGCTGGACGCTCACAATGATGTAATCGCGCCTGTCTGCGATAAGCCGCACAGACCGGAGGAGCAGAGGGATCTCCTCCACTCGTCGTTGGAATGGGGTTAGGCAGGAATGTATTTTATTAGGCACTATTGGGGCTGTGTGGGGGGCAGCTATGGGGGCATTATACCGTGTGGGGGCAGCTGTGTGGTATTATACTGTGTGGAGGGCAGCTATGGGGGCAGTTATGGGGGTATTAAACTGTGAGGAGGGCAGCTATATCTGCAGTTAACGTGTATTATACTGTGTAGGGGCAGCTAAGCATTATACTGTGAAGGGCAGCAATAGGGGGCATTATACTGTGTGGAGTACAGCTATAGGGACATTATAATGTGTGGAGGGCAGCTATAGGGGCATTATACTGTGTGAAGGGCAGTTATGGGGGCTTTATACTGTGTGGAAGACAGCTATAGGGGGCATTATAATGTGTGGAGGGCAGTTATAGGGGCATTATACTGTGTGAAGGGCAGTTATCGGGGCTTTATACTGTGTGGAGGGCAGTTATAGGGGCTTTATACTGTGTGGAGTGCAGCTATAGGGGCATTATACTATGTGGAGGGCAGTTATAGGGGCATGATACTGTGTGGTGGTCAGTTATAGGTGCTTTATACTGTGTGGAGGGCAGCTATGGGGGCATTATACTGTGTGGAGGGCAGATATGGGGGCATTATACTGTGTGGAGCAGCTATAGGGGGCATTATACTGTGTGGAGGGCAGTTATAAAGGCTTTATACTGTGTGGAGGGCAGCTATAGGGGGAATTAAACGGTGTTGAGGGCAGCTATAGGGGGCATTATACTGTGTGAAGGGCAGTTATAAAGGCTTTATACTGTGTGGAGGGCAGCTATAGGGGCTTTATACTGTGTGGAGGGCAGCTATACGGGGCATTCTACTGTCTGGAGGGCAGTTATAGGGGCATTATAATGTGTTAAGGGCAGTTATAGGGGCATCATACTGCGTGGAGGGCAGTTGGGCTTTATACTGTGTGGAGTGCAGCTATAGGGGCATTATACTGTCTGGAAGGCAGTTATAGGGGCATTATACTGTGTGGAGGGCAGTTATAGGGGCTTTATACTGTGTGGAGGGCAGTTATAGGGGCTTTATACTGTGTGGAGGGCAGCTATAGGGGCTTTATACTGTGTGGAGGGCAGATATAGGGGCATTCTACTGTTTGGAGGGCAGTTATATGGGCTTTATACTGTGTGGAGGGCAGATATAGGGGGGCATTATACTGTGTGGAGGGCAGCTATAGGGGGGGCATTAGACTGTGTGGAGGGCAGTTATAGGGGCATTATACTGTGTGGAAGGCAGTTATAGAGGCTTTATACTGTGTAGAGGCAGCTATGGGGGCGTTATACTGTGTGGAGGGCAGTTTTGGGGGCAATATACTGTGTGGGGGCAGCTATAGGGGGTCTTATACTGTACAGAGGGCAGATATAGAGGCTTTATACTGTGTGGAGGGCAGTTATGGGGACATTATATTGCGTGGAGGGCAGTTATATGTGGCAATATACTGTGTGGAGGGCAGATACAGGGGCATTATACTGTGTGGAGGGCAGTTATGGGGGGCATTCTACTGTGTGGAGGGCAATATACTGTGTGAAGGGCAGTTACAGGGGCATTATATAGTGTGGTGGGCAGTTATAGGGGCATTTTACTGTGTGGAGGCAGCTATGGGGGCATTTTAATGTGTTGTGCAGCTATGGGGGAAATATACTGTGTGAGGGCAGTGTCAGTGGGTATATTATATACACTAGCATACAGCAGGCTCAGGGGATAAATATTAATGCAATGGCGTAGAATGCAAAAAGGAGTATGATCTAAATAATCGTTTAATAATCGTAATCCAGGTTACATGTTTAATTAATCATGATTTAGGTCATAATCGCCCAGCCCTACCTCCTACCATACAACAGGTTACACAACTAATTACACGTCGTTCTGATTTTGTTGTGTATACGAAAACTATCTGCTGTATGTGGTTATACAAGTAAATGGACTAATAAAAATTATCCATCAACAGCTTTTCTAATAGCATGTTCAGACATGGCAGACAATTTCCGCTGCGGAGTTTGCTGCAAACTCACGGCAATTACGCAACGATTCTGCAGCAAAATGTGCATATCTGACACAATGCGGAATTCACAGCGGGCTTGGCGCAGGTTTCAGCCTTCGCCATCTGCGAACAGACGGATCTGAAAATCTTTAGCATGCTCTGCTTTTAATGCGTATTTTTTCAGCTATATGTATGGGGGGGGGGGGGGGGGAGTATTGCATACCACAGTTGTTATGTTTATACTACCATAGGATTAGTTCCAAAATAAGCTGTCCCTAGTGATATGTATGGTTCCCAACAATGGCACATGATAATAGCATTATAGCCTGGCAATGTGGGCACATCTTGCCTACTGGAAGTTGAGGCAGTATTAAGCAGGAGAGAGAACTAAGCTCCGCACACTTGTTTAAAAGTGATGTAAGCAGCGTAAATGCATCAACAAATGTATCCACAAATTGCAACTTCTGATGCATTTGCAACTTTTCTACACAGGAAAACTGTCACAGAAAAGTTTATAAATTCTCCCCTAAGGCCGGGTCCCCACGAGACGGATACGCTGCGTAAAAACTACGTATCTGACTTGGACTTTCGGTGGTGCGATTTTTCGGATGGAAATTCCACTGCGTAAATAAGCGCTCATACTTACACCCTCCCTCCTCTGACGTCCGCTCCTGGATGTTGTTTCAGGGCATGGGACGCTGCAGCCTGTGATTGGCTGCAGCGGTCACATGGGATACGTCACCCCACCAGGCCAGACTGCATGAAGAAGGAGGGCGTTCTGGGTAAGTATGTTTGTTGTTTCTTTTCCTGCGTTGCGATTTTGGCAGCGTAAATGCTGCGAATACCCCGCAAAAGTCGCAACACTGAGCTTTCTATTGCGGGTTTAGCATCCCCATAGAATTCAATGGGGAAAAACTGCAGTAGAAAATCAATGAAAATGCAGAATAAATTGACATAATACGTAATGAAATTCCGCACCGCAGGTAAATTTATGAACGTTTAAAAAAAAAACGCAGCGTGGGCGTGAGATTTATTGAAACTCACCCACTTTGCTGCTACTGTAAACGCTGCGGAATTTCTGCACAGAATTCCGCTGCGGAAATTCCGCAGCGTTTACGCTTCGTGGGAATCCAGCCTAAAGACGGATTTAAAATAATGACATTCCCAAATTCAGTTATTTATAGTAAAAAATTGTAATGTATACACTACATATTTGCATACAGATAATATTGAACCTGAGCAATAAATACAAATTGACCTCCATGCACAGAATTATGATAGGGTTACTGATCATGACCAAGTAAAGCAGCAGTGACATCTGCAGGTAACAAGATGGAACTACATATCAACAACATTCTATGAGAGGAAGAACACAGTGAGACCGCATCTATTTTTAGTTGTTAATTTCTAATTTTATATCCAAAAGAATATAGAACTCACCGCTATCATCTGCAGTCTGTCCTGCTGACTTTGGGATTCAGTAATCCTGGAAACAATAATGAAACAGGAATGTTATATTAGTGCCACAACAAAACCTTTACAAAGTATAAAGCAGGAGATTCATCTCTCATAGGTCTAAGGGTATGTTCACACGGCCTATTTACGGACGTAATTCGGGCGTTTTTGCCCCGAATTACGTCTGAAAATAGCGCCTCAATAGCGCTGACAAACATCTGCCCATTGAAAGCAATGGGCAGACGTTTGTCTGTTCACACGAGGCGTATATTTACGCGCCGCTGTCAAATGACGGCGCGTAAATAGACGCCCGCGTAGAAGAAGTGACCTGTCACTTCTTTGGCCGTAATTGGAGCCGCTATTCATTGACTCCAATGAATAGCAGCGCTAATTACGGCCGTAATTGACGCGGCGTTCAAGCGCCTGCACATGCCGGTACGGCTGAAATTACGGGGATGTTTTCAGGCTGAAACATCCCCGTAATTTCAGCCGTTACGGACCCCCGCCGTGTGAACATACCCTAAAACACAGTTGTCTCAAGGAAAATGTATAGTCTAAAGTATATTGAGATAATATAGAAAGTAAACGATAATAAAAAAATATAATAATTGAAACAATCATATATATATATACACACACACAAAACACTGATTCATTCAAGCCCTTAAGATGCAATAAATCCAGATTGATGGTGGTATAATTATGTAATAACCAACACCACCAACAAAATGCTTTTTTAATATACTGATGCTAATGCAAAACAGATGCAGAAGAATTTGTACCCAATATGCTCATCCAATAAAAGGTCCATTGTGCTAATGTAAAAATGACTTCCATTCATGAGTAAGAGGGCAGCAATAGCAGTGGGCGACTACAGTGGTGTGGCATCGGTGGTCATTAGGGTCAGAATGGTAGTGTGGCCCCTGCTCCCAAGGGGCCCATTAGCTTATTCACAGCTCTGTTTCTTTCTTTACTTGCCAGTAAACCTTCAATAGTGTCCTGTTTGTTCTAAGCAGACACTAAATAAAATGTGCTTCGCTTCAGAAACTTGCACTCTTCAAGATGTGCCCAAGAAACAATCCTGGCAATTCATTATCAGGGTGATCGTTTGTGGAAAATTTTTACAGGAAGAATAATTCCTATTGCAAGGAACTTTACATATTGCTATTCCCTAAACAGAGTCTTGTCTGTTATTATCAGCGCTGACACCATAGTGCTGGTGTAGAGGAAAATTCTCAAGCAGCTCAGATATATACATGGTTAACACTGTTTATGGGCGGACTCTCTGACACTGTTTATGGGGGCAGTTTATTGCTAGCACTGTTTTATGTGGGCGCTCTGGATATCACGGTTTCATGGGGCAAAGTTGGCATCTATGCCTCCACTGCACTGTCCAGTTCAGTGATTATACTTACATTTTTCCAACATGTTAAAAGAAATGCCAGAGCATCTGAACATTGTAAGTGCTCAAAATCTTCCCTTATCTATCATGTGAATATTAAGTGGTATACTAAGGCTCTGTTCACACTTCCGTTTTTCTTTCCGACGGAGGTATACATTGAGAGTATTTCTCATTATATACCTCCGACAGAAGGCTATACGTATACAGTGGAATATGTAGCCCATATGAACTCAGTGTAAAAAAAACCTATACAGTGCAGTACACGCTTTTTTTTTGTTTTGTTTTTTTACTGCATACTTCTTTAACCCCTTAATGACCAGCCTATTTTAGACCTTAATGACCAAGCCATTTTTTATGTTTTTCCATCGTCTCATTCAAAGGGCTATACGTTTTTTATTTTTGCGTCGACATTGCTGTATAAGGTCTTGTTTTTTTGCGGGACAAGTTGTAATTTTTAATAGCACCATTTTGGGGTACATAGATTTTATTGATTAACTTTTATTAACTTTTTTTTGGGGGGGGATAGAAACAAAACTGCAAATTTGTCACCCTTTTTTGCGTCCTAAATCTACGCCATTTACCGTGTGATATAAATAACACAATAACTTTGTTACGATTGCAACTATACCAAATTTATATTTATTTTGTATGTTTTAATACTTTTACACAGTGAAAACACTTTTTTTTTTTCAAAATTATTTGTTTTTGCGTCTCCATATTTGAAGAGCCATAACTTTTTTATTGTTCTGCAAATGCAGTTGTATGAGGGCTTGTAGTTTTTATCGGTACCATTTTGGAGTAGATGCAACTTTTTAATCACTTTTTATCACATTTTTTTAAAGTCAGGATTCACAGAAAACAGCAATGTTTGCATGTTTTTTTATTTTATTTTTTACGACGTTCACCGTGCGGGTTAACTTATGTAATAACTTTATAGTCTGGGTCGTTATGGATGTGGCGATACCAAATATATGTACGTTTTTAACTTTATTTTGTTTTTTAATAATAAAGCAGTTTGTAAGGGGGAAAAGTGGGTTTTTCACATTTTTTTTTTTTAAATGTTTTTTTCACTTTTTATTAAACTTTTTTGTACTTTTTTACTAGTGCCACTAGGGGACTTCACTATGCGATTATATGATTGCATTTATAATACACTGCAATACTTTTGTATTGCAGTGTATTATGCCTGTCCGTGTTAAACGGACAGGCATCTGCTAGGCCATACCTCTGGCATGACCTTGCTGGCATACACTACAGGCAGACTTGGGGGCCTTTATTAGGCCACCAGCTGCCATAGAAGACAGACACTCGGCGATCTTATCGCCGGGTGTCGGTGGGAGAGAGAGGGAGCTCCCTCCCTCTCTCCAAAACAACTCAGATGCGGTGCTCGCTATTGAGCAGGGATGCCACCAGCCCTCAGCTAACTCTGGTAGCTGAGAGCAGGGAGATTTAATGGCTCTCTGCTCTGTTTACTTATTCTGATCCAGCGCCTTGAAAAGGCGTATGCATCAGAATAAAGCCCGTTAGTGGCTGCCGTGAAAACACTATGGGGCGGTTACTAACGTGTTAAACGAAAGTGCAGCAGACTGCACTTTGCTATACAGTGGGGAAAAAAGGTGTGCCAGAGCATACTACCCTGGCGTATGCCAAAAGTACGCTCTTTTGGTATACGCCAGGTGCATGCGGCCATACTGATGAGTTCGGTGTAGGTTCCAGGAGCTTTCCCGAAGCAAACGCCAAATAAATAGAGCCTAATGTGTATTTCATTACATAGCTATCATATAATACTCTTCTTCTACCAGGATTCTTACAGACAATTGAATACTTTTCCTTTCCTTTTATACAGTAGAACCATTTCACCCAAAATATATACTGTCTGTAATGGTGGGGGGGGGTAGGGAAACGGACAAGTGAGCCCTAATCTACCCGCCACTCTGTCCCTGCCTACTTGCAACGACCCGCCCTAGGCGACGGGGTACAACTGGGCGGCGGTCCCTGCGCTCAGTAAGTGCATGACAAACACGACAAACAAACAAGGGAATACAAGCAAGGGAAATGGGCAGTTGCTCGCGGAAACACCGTGAGCAACAGAGTAGTGAACGAGCCGAGTCAAGCCAGGAGAGTGCGAGGTACAAAGCGAAAAGCAGAAGAGTAGTCGGTAAGCCGGGGTCTGTATGGAGCAGGATCAAAAAGTAGCAGGAGCTGTAGCCGGGCCAGGAAACCTCAAGGAAAGAATTCACAAGCACAGATGGACAGGAAGAGCAGGCTTAAATAGACCGAGGGCGGGAGCTAGCTGAGTCTGGCCAGGTTGCGATAGGCTCTCCCACTCCTAAGCCTGCCAGCCTGAGTGGAGGAAGCTGGTGTCTGTCTCAGGGATGTACACTCAGGTGTTGACTGATTAATTCTGGGAATTAACCCCGAAGCAGTGCCTGGCAGATCCTTTACAGTACCCCCCCTTTTATGAGGGGCCACCGGACCCTTTCTAAGTGGACCTGGCTTACTGGGGAAACGCAGGTGGAACCTCCTGACCAATACCCCAGCGTGAACATCCCGGGCGGGTACCCAAGTCCTCTCCTCGGGCCCGTATCCTCTCCAATGGACCAGGTACTGGAGGGAGCCTTGGACCATCTTGCTGTCCACGATCCTGGCCACCTCAAATTCCACCCCCTCAGGGGTGAGGACGGGAACAGGAGGTTTCCTCGAGGGGGCCAAGGACGGGGAGCAGCGTTTCAGGAGGGAGGCATGAAACACGTTGTGTATACGAAAAGACGGGGGTAACTCCAGCCGGAAAGAGACAGGACTGAGGACCTCAATGACCTTATACGGCCCAATAAACCGGGGAGCAAACTTTTTGGACGGAACCTTGAGACGCAAGTTCCTGGATGACAACCACACCAGATCCCCGACCACAAACAGGGGGTTAGCAGAACGTCTTCTATCGGCCTGAGCCTTCTGTATGCTCTGGGACGCCTCTAGGTTCTTCTGAACCTGGGCCCAGACTGTGCACAGATCCCGATGAACGACCTCCACCTCGGGATTGTTGGAACAACCAGGTGAAACGGAGGAGAACCGTGGATTAAACCCAAAATTACAGAAAAAGGGAGAGACCCCTGACGAGTTACTGACCCGGTTATTAAGGGAAAATTCGGCGAGGGGAATGAAAGAAACCCAATCAAATTGACAGTCAGAGACAAAACATCTTAAGTATTGTTCTAGAGACTGATTAGTCCTCTCCGTTTGGCCATTGGTTTCAGGATGGAAAGCAGAGGAGAAGGACAGATCAATCCCCAACTTATTACAGAAGGCTCTCCAAAACAATGAAACAAATTGTACCCCCCTGTCAGAAACAATATTGACGGGGACCCCATGGAGACGCAGGATGTGTTTGATAAACAAGGTAGCCAACGTCTTGGCGTTGGGTAGTTTCTTGAGGGGCACAAAGTGGCACATTTTACTGAAGCGGTCTACCACCACCCACACCACCGACTTGCCTTGGGATGGAGGCAAATCGGTGATAAAATCCATGGAGATATGTGTCCAAGGTCTCTGGGGAATGGGCAACGAACGCAGTAAGCCCGCTGGTCGGGACCTGGGAGTCTTGGACCTGGCACAAACCTCACAGGCGGCGACGTAGGCCTTAACGTCTTTAGGCAAACCAGGCCACCAATAATTTCTGGTAATGAGGTGTTTGGTACCCAGGATGCCTGGATGGCCAGATAGTGCGGAGTCGTGATTTTCCCTAAGTACCCTTAGCCGGAATTGCAGGGGAACAAACAGCTTGTTCTCAGGAAGGTTCCCAGGAGCTGAACCTTGATCAGCAGCAATTTCAGAGACTAAATCGGACTCGATAGAGGAAATGACTATACCTGGAGGCAAAATACAAACAGGATCTTCCTCCGAAGGAGGGCTGGCCATGAAGCTACGCGACAGTGCATCCGCCTTAATATTTTTAGACCCGGCCCTATAGGTAACCAAAAAATTGAATCTGGTAAAAAACAACGCCCATCGAGCTTGTCTCGGGTTTAGCCTCCGGGCAGATTCTAGGAAAACCAGATTCTTGTGGTCGGTAAGGACCGTTACCTGGTGCCTAGCCCCCTCCAGGAAGTGGCGCCACTCTTCAAATGCCCATTTAATGGCTAAAAGTTCGCGGTTGCCAATATCATAGTTACACTCCGTGGGCGAAAACTTCCTAGAAAAGTAAGCACAGGGGCGGAGATGGGTGAGGGAGCTGGTACCCTGGGACAAGACGGCCCCCACTCCCACCTCGGACGCGTCAACCTCCACAATAAATGGCTCCCTTTGGTTGGGCTGAACCAGCACGGGGGCCGAGATAAAGCACTTCTTGAGGGTCTCAAAAGCCTGGACGGCCTCAGGGGGCCAATGGAGGACATCAGCACCCTTGCGAGTGAGGTCCGTAAGAGGCTTAGCGACGACCGAGAAGTTAGCAATAAATCTCCTGTAATAGTTAGCGAACCCCAAAAAACACTGTAGCGCTTTCAGGGAGGCAGGTTGGACCCATTCAGCCACAGCCTGAACCTTGGCAGGGTCCATGCGGAATTCATGAGGAGTGAGGATTTGACCTAAAAATGGTATCTCCTGTACCCCAAATACACATTTTTCGATTTTGGCAAACAGTTTGTTTTCTCGAAGGACCTGGAGCACTTTCCTGACATGCTCTATGTGGGAGGACCAGTCCCTGGAAAACACCAATATGTCATCAAGGTACACTACAAGAAATATCCCCAGGTAATTTCTCAAAATCTCATTTATGAAGTTCTGGAAGACCGCAGGGGCATTGCACAACCCAAAGGGCATGACGAGGTATTCGAAATGGCCTTCGGGCGTGTTAAACGCAGTCTTCCACTCATCCCCCTCTTTGATGCGAATAAGGTTATACGCCCCCCGTAGATCCAATTTAGAGAACCATTGGGCCCCCTGAACCTGATTAAAGAGATCAGGAATCAAAGGAAGGGGATACTGGTTCCTTACCGTGACCTTATTCAGGCCACGGTAGTCAATGCATGGCCTAAGACCCCCATCCTTCTTCCCTACGAAGAAGAAGCCAGCACCTACCGGAGAAGAAGAGGGACGAATGTAACCCTTGGCCAGGGATTCCTGGATGTACTCCCTCATGGCTTCACGTTCGGGACAAGAAAGGTTAAATATCCTACCCTTAGGAAGCTTAGCTCCTGGTACCAATTCGATAGCGCAATCGTATTCTCTATGAGGCGGTAATACTTCGGAGGCCTCTTTAGAGAAAACATCAGCGAAGTCCTGAACAAACTCGGGTAGCGTATTCACCTCCTTAGGGGGAGAAATAGAATTAACAGAAAAACATGACGTACAACATTCATTACCCCATTTGGTTAGCTCCCCAGTATTCCAGTCAAACGTAGGATTATGCAACTGCAACCAGGGAAGACCTAGAACCAAATCGTACGATAATCCCTGCATCAATAGTACAGAGCATTGCTCCAAATGCATGGAGCCAACAAGGAGTTCAAAAACAGGGGTATGCTGTGTAAAATAACCATTAGCAAGAGGAGTGGAGTCGATACCCACTACCGGAACAGGTTTAGGCAAATCAATCAGAGGCATAGCGAGAGACATAGCAAATTCCACAGACATGATATTAGTAGAGGACCCTGAATCCACGAAGGCACTGCCGGTAGCAGACCTACCACCAAAAGAGACCTGAAAGGGAAGCAATATCTTAGTACGTTTCATATTTACGGGAAATACCTGTGCGCCCAAGTGACCTCCCCGATGATCACTTAGACGCGGGAGCTCTCTGACAGCATTCTTACGCTTGGGACAGTTGTTTACTTGATGCTTGACATCCCCACAGTAGAAGCAGAGACCATTCTTCCTGCGGAATTCTCTACGTTGTTGAGGGGACACGGAGGCCCCGAGTTGCATAGGTATTTCTGAGTCTTTAGGGGAGAAACGAAGCAACGGGACTTCGGGAGGCATCATGGGGGAGTCGGAGGAAAAAACACATAAACGTTCACGTTGTCGTTCCCTGAGACGTCGGTCAAGTCGTACCACTAAAGCCATAACCTGGTCTAAGGAGTCAGAAGAGGGATAACTAACTAGCAGGTCTTTCAGGGCATTCGACAGACCCAACCTAAACTGGCACCTTAAGGCAGGGTCATTCCACCGAGAAGCTACGCACCACTTCCTAAAGTCAGAGCAATACTCCTCAACAGGTCTCTTACCCTGACGTAAGGTCACCAGCTGACTCTCGGCAAAGGCAGTTCTGTCAGTCTCGTCATAAATAAGTCCGAGGGCAGAAAAGAAACAATCAACGGAGGAAAGTTCAGGGGCGCCAGGAGCCAAGGAGAAGGCCCACTCTTGGGGCCCTTCCTGGAGCCGGGACATAATTATACCCACCCGCTGGCTCTCAGAACCTGAGGAGTGAGGCTTTAAGCGAAAGTAAAGCCTACAACTCTCCCGAAAGGAGAGAAAAGCCCTCCGGTCACCTGAGAACCGGTCGGGCAACTTGAGGTGGGGTTCAAGGGGTGCGGTGAGGGGAACTACCAAGGTAGCATCAGGCTGGTTGACCCTCTGAGCCAGGGCCTGGACCTGTAGGGAGAGACCCTGCATTTGCTGAGCCAGGGTTTCACGGGGTTCCATAATGGTGTCAGGGACCAGGGTAGACTAGGTATAGGGCTTGTGAATTTGTAATGGTGGGGGGGGTAGGGAAACGGACAAGTGAGCCCTAATCTACCCGCCACTCTGTCCCTGCCTACTTGCAACGACCCGCCCTAGGCGACGGGGTACAACTGGGCGGCGGTCCCTGCGCTCAGTAAGTGCATGACAAACACGACAAACAAACAAGGGAATACAAGCAAGGGAAATGGGCAGTTGCTCGCGGAAACACCGTGAGCAACAGAGTAGTGAACGAGCCGAGTCAAGCCAGGAGAGTGCGAGGTACAAAGCGAAAAGCAGAAGAGTAGTCGGTAAGCCGGGGTCTGTATGGAGCAGGATCAAAAAGTAGCAGGAGCTGTAGCCGGGCCAGGAAACCTCAAGGAAAGAATTCACAAGCACAGATGGACAGGAAGAGCAGGCTTAAATAGACCGAGGGCGGGAGCTAGCTGAGTCTGGCCAGGTTGCGATAGGCTCTCCCACTCCTAAGCCTGCCAGCCTGAGTGGAGGAAGCTGGTGTCTGTCTCAGGGATGTACACTCAGGTGTTGACTGATTAATTCTGGGAATTAACCCCGAAGCAGTGCCTGGCAGATCCTTTACACTGTCTTTTTATACACCATGACCTAAAAGTCTAAGGCCTCATTCACACGACAGGGTCCGAGTGACGGCCGGGAAAATCGGCCGTTTTTGGCCGATTTTCCCGGCCGGTTTGCATCCGTTCCCATTCCGTTCCGGGCCGAGTTGTCGTTTTTACCGGCCGATTTGGACCCGATTTGCATCCGTTTTTTTCCCTGTCCGTTTTAAAATCGGATGAATTTCATTTAAATTTGTTGCCACACACAGCCCTTTGTAGATAATGCCACAGCCCCCCTGGTAGGTAATGCCACCCAGCCCCCTGGTAGGTAAGGCCACCCAGCCCCCTGTAGGTAATGCTACCCAGCCCCCTGTAGGTAATGCCACACAGCCCCCTGTAGGTGATGCCACACAGCCCCCTGTAGGTGATGCCACACAGCCCCCTGTAGGTGATGCCACACAGCCCCCTGCAGGCGATGCCACCCTGCCCCCTGTAGGCGATGCCACCCAGCCCCCTGTAGGAATACCACCCTGTCCCCTGTAGGTAATGCCACCCAGCTCCCTGTAGGTAATGCCACCCAACCCCCTGTAGGTAATACCACCCAGCCCCCTGTAGGTGATGCCACCAAGTCCCCTGTAGGTGATGCCACCAAGCCCCCTTTGGCTGATGCCACCAAGCCCCCTGTAGGTGATGCCACCAAGCCCCCTGTAGGTGATGCCACACAGCCCCCTGTAGGCGATGCCACACAGCCCCCTGTAGGCGATGCCACACAGCCCCCTGTAGGCGATGCCACCCTGCCCCCTGTAGGCGATGCCACCCTGCCCCCTGTAGGCGATGCCACCCTGCCCCCTGTAGGTGATGCCACCCTGCCCTTGTAGGTGATGCCACAAAGCCCCCTGTAGGTGATGGCACCTTGCCCCCTGTAGGTGATGCCACCCTGCCCCCTGTAGGTGATGCCACCCAGCCCCCTGTAGGTGATGCCACCAAGTCCCTTGTAGGTGATGCCACCAAGTCCCCTGTAGGTGATGCCACCATGTCCCCTGTAGGTGATGCCACACAGCCCCCTGTAGGTTGCACCCACCCCCCCCCCCTCCTTTCAGGAGAAGTCACTGACTTCAATGTCCATATATGGACAGTGTAGTCACTGACTTCTCCTGAAGAGGAATTCCCTGCCACAGGTCGGGAATTCCGCTTCAGAAGTGAGTGACGTCACTGTGTCCATATATAGACAGTGTAGTCACTCACTTCTCCTGTAGCGGAATCCCCGGCCATAGAGTCGGGGATTCCGCTGCAGAAGTGCGTGACTTCGCTGTGTCCATATCGGACAGTGTAGTCACTCATTTCTCCTGTAGCGGAATCCCCGGCCATAGAGTCCGGGATTCCGCTGCAGAAGTGCGTGACTTCGCTGTGTCCATATATGGACAGTGTAGTCACTCACTTCTCCTGTAGCGGAATCCCTGGCCATAGAGTCGGGGATTCCGCTGCAGAAGTGCGTGACTTCGCTGTGTCCATATATGGACAGTGTAGTCACTTCTCCTGTAGCGGCATCCCCGGCCATAGAGTCGGGGATTCCGCTGCAGAAGTGCGTGACTTCGCTGTTTCCATATATGGACAGTGTAGTCACGCACTTCTCCTGTAGCGGCATCCCCGGCCATAGAGTCGGGGATTCCGCTGCAGAAGTGAGTGACTTCGCTGTGTCCATATATGGACAGTGTAGTCATGCACTTCTCCTGTAGCGGAATCCCCAATCCCCGGCCGGGGATTGGGGATTCCGACTCCTACAGCGAGCAATAAAAGACCCTCCTCCTCACATGCACTCTGCACTGTGAGGAGGAGGAGAGTGTGCGAGCGACGGTAGACCCGGCCATCACTCGGGACACATTCCGGTGATGGCCGTGTATTACCCGGCCCCATAGACTTCTATGGGGGCCGGGCGGCCGGGCACCCGGCCGAAAATAGAGCATGTCCTATTTTTTGACGGCCGGTTTTCCCGGCCGTCAAAAAATCGGTCGTGTGAATAGCCCCATTAGGGGTCTATTATTCCTAATGCAGCCGGGTGCCGGCCGATTTATGAACGGCCGGCACCCGGCCGGGAAACCCTGTCGTGTGAATCCCACCTAACTGTAGCTGCAACCTCCTGATCCCCAGCAAAAACATAGGAAAATCTGTGATTCGCCATTGGGACTCTTGGGAGTGTCCTTTATCTAATACGCCTCCAACCCTTCTACTGACTTCTGAGTGACAACTCTGTACCGCTATAGAGTTTGGAGATCCCAGTGTGTCACCTGTTGGTTGCAGCCTGAACATATCTGGATATTTGGGCCACTTCTTAGCAGACAGCAATGATAAAAAGTATTTATTAGGGAATCTAAAGGACACTTTAAGTACAATAGGGACACTCCAGTTCTTGCCTGAGTGTCAAGGCTACATTCAGACGAGCGTCGTCAACCTCGGGCGTGAAAAACTGTAGTTTTTCACGTACGAGGTGCACCCGTGCGGGACACGTTGTCATGGATCCCCAATAGACTAGAGTTTATGGAGGGAGGCGTGACATGTAGTAAAATGGGACATGTCCTATTTTTTCATGAACCCTTCACACGCTCCGTTGAAACAACGGTCGTGTGAACGGCCCCGTTTAAATACATGAGTCTATGTGATGGCCGTTGTTTTAACAGCCGTCACACGGACGTGATACAGCTCGTCTGAATGAGCCCTTACTCACATATTGCAAGGTGGCAGCTCATTCATAAGTATTTCTATATACATTTGTATTTCCCATACTACGTAATGAAGTTTGGCCTAGAGGATGCAAGTGTTTCATGTCAGTGGTGACAGCTAAAATCAGCGCATTGTCATAACAACCCAGACGTAAACCCACAACCTGCTAAAAAAAGTCCCACAACTTAATTTCCTGTTTTCCAGTTCAACAGATAAGTGTATAGATAATAATTAAACCCACACAACTGAACAGTAATGTAATCATGGAATTCAGACAGTTTAATGAGAGACACCCACATACCTTTCATTATTGAAAATCTCAAAGATTAAAGACCCATTTACACAATGTTTCTTAAATTCTGATTAATGATTCCTGGCTTCCAAAATTATTAGGAGCAAAGGACGACTGTTTACAAGCAGAGAGTATGTATGAACTACCAATTTTTACCAAATATAAATTATACTTGTATCGTTTATTATTGATCATTTGGCGCATCCACACTCATTCACGATCCAATTGACTAATATCCTAATATCCATTATATTGCAACATATACTAAAAAAAACAGAACTCATGATTCTTGGTAAAGAACAGCATTAAAAATAATAATGCGGTGGTAAACAAAAAATATTTCTTGTAAGTGCTGCACATCTGTGTAAAATAGCGCCCTCTAGTGGACATGCCCAATGTTGCTGTTCTCTTTCTACTGGTGCCGACAGTCTCAGTTAAAAAATCCCATTACTATTTAAATCAAGCATATTCATGCAAAATATAATTTGCTTAACTTTTATTATTCCACTTGCATTATCTTTAGTTCTCACCCCTCATATTTTATTACCTTCTCTGTGATGTAATGAGCTACTAGCTTAGTATGCTTTCACACGAGGCTTGCCACCTGCTCCCCTATATAATGAGATAATCCTCACACGGTCATAAATATTCAGCTGAAAGTGCAACACAGGATGAAAAATTATCAAATAAAGAAAATGTCCAAATGTTACAAACATGCGAAAAAAAATCTTGGAACACTGTGATCAAACAGGCCACCGAATGTGTTGTGTATGGAGTAAACTGTGCTGACATAAGGTGGTACAGAATGTCTACAGAACACGTATACTAATCTTTTTGTTATAGTATATTAACCCCTTAATGTCCACGCCATTTTTCATTTTTTACATTTTCACTCCCCGCCTTCCAAGAGCCATAACTTTTTTATTTTTACGTCAATGGAGTGGTGTGTGAAGGCTTATTTTTTTGCGGTAGGAGTTGTAGTTTTTATTGGAACCATTTAAAGTAACATATAATGTCCTGGGAAACGGAATAAAAATCATTCTTGGTGGGGTGGAATTGGAAAAAACTATGATTCCTTCATTGTTCTTTGGGTTTTGTTTTTACAGCTTTCACCGTGCGGTTAATAGGTCAACTTAGCTTTATTCTGATGGTCAATACGGTTACGGCAATACCAAATTTATATATATTTTTTTAATGTTTTACTACTTTTACACTGATAAAATATTTGTTAAAAAAATTGTTTTGTTTCGCCATATTGAGAGCCATAACTTTTTTGTTTTTTTTGTCGATTGAGCGGTGTGAGGGCTTTATTTGGGGGGACAAGCTGTAGTTTTTATTGGTACCATTTTTTGGTACATAGAATTCTTTGATCACTTTTTATAAAACAAAATTTTGAGCGATAAAGTGACCAAAAAGCAGCGATTCTGGCGTTTTATTTGATTTTTTTACGCTGTTTACCATACGAGTTAAATAATGTTATATTGTAATAGTTCGAAATATACATCTGAGTGGTTAAACGGCAAGGAACAGAGCGATCTCTGTATTACAGCTGACATCTTGCACTAACAGCCAGGAACACAGTGTATGGCGCGGGCTCAACCCACTCACCATGATGTACAGCGCCACACCTGTCCATAGGCTGCGTCTGGTAGTGCAACTCAGCTCCATTTAAGTGAATGGGGTTGAGCTACAATTCCACACACAACCAGCGAACAGATGTGGTGCTGTTTTTGGCAGAAAGCAGCCATGTTTTTCTAATTCCGGACAACCCTTTTAACCCCTCATTGGGGCCCTGCAATGGGTTCTTCCGTACCACATAGACTGGGCAGTAACTGTTTAGTAAAACTAGAGCTTTTGGATTTGCTTAATGGACCAGAGAGATTACAATCCCTATCCTGAAAACAGAGGAGCCCAATAAGGAAGAATTGGAGCTGAAATAAGCATTGGGAGTCCAAGAAACTGTAATTATGTAACTGTGTCTAAAAACATAAAAAGATAATAAACAGAAAAGAAGCAAAAATGACACAAAGTTCTCCACTGAATAGCACAAATAAAGCAGCCAAATATTGACAATCTGTAATAGATCCTATAGCACCTTTATTTTGGTTATAAATATTTACCAAGTCTTGTAGCTACTTCTGTGCTCAGCGGACTTGGTGCTTATTCACTATTCATGTTTTTCTATCATGGATGTACAAACAAGAATCTTCCCAGTGGCCATTGCCACTCAAAAAACATGGCCAGGTAAATGGATAAATAGCCAATAGTCATCCCGGATTCCAAATTGTTGAACAAACAGTAAAGGCCCTTTTACACTGGCCAATTATCGGGCAAACAAACGTTCACAGAACGCTCGTTCCCAATAATTGCCCTGTGTAAACTGGGCAACGATCAGCCGATGAACGAGCAAACGCTCGATCATCAGCTGATCATATCATTTTAAATACTGAAAATATCGTTGTCGGCAGCACACCTTCCTGTAAACAGGGAGACGTGCTGGCAACATTATAGAAATATACGAGGACGAGTGATCGGAGTAACGAGCGCTCGTCCCCATACTAGCTCCTTGTGACAGGAGCAAACGAACGCCGATCAACGAGCTGTCTTGGCGCTAGTTTACAATGACTATATAACCGATATTATACTTTGTTCTACAGCCAATATTAGTACAGACCTACACAAAGTGGCACTCAAATGTGGCTGTCACTTTCCTTCTCCCATAACGCAGTGAAGAGGAAAAGTGGAAGAACCACCCACTAAAAGAAGTTTGAATTAAAGGGTTTACCCGGGATTTTAAACTTGATGGCCTATCCTTAGTATAGGCCACGAATATTAGATCGGTGGGGGACCCCTACCAATGTTATGTTGATGGTCTATACTAAGGATAGGCCATCGATTTGAATAACTCGGATAACCCTTTTAAGTAATGTTCTAAAAGAATCATAGGATTAACCATAAAAATTGTAGATGATGAGAATTGTTAAATCAATATTATATTTATTTCAGTCAATTTTTTTAAATTTGTTAAAGTTATACTCCCATTTATCTGATGTGGCCATGAAAAAGTCTCACATTTAAATTTAATCTGGTTATTCCTTTATTTATTTAGGAATTTTTCAGGTTCAAAGTAATTCATCACATTGTGGCCAAGCACTGCAATTCTGACAAAGGGGTTAATGCAGCAGTCTGAGAGGTGTTAGGTCAGACTGCACACATGGTAATGACATATACTCAACCCTGTGCCTGAGACTCATGGGGTCCATGTGATGTGATCATGGGACCCAGCAGGAGACATGGCCTGGAATAGTACTAAACTGGGGGAGAGGGAAATGTAAACAAGCGTAGTGCCAAACAGAGGAAGCTGGTAACGAAGTTGGGCATTGACAGTATAACAGCAATAAAAATATAGGTGGGGCACTCTTGGGTAAGCACAATGTTCAATGATGCTGGGGGCAGTGCAACACTGACAGTGATCAAGATGACTGGAAGAGAAAGAGCATTGAGAAGTGGGGGAGGGGAGATAAGAGCCTCCATTATCTGCATCCCATTAAAAGCAAATTCATTGATGTAGAAGTGAAGGACACATATAAGGATTGCACATGCGCCACATATACAAGATGCAGACTGCAGGGGCACATAAAAATCAGTAAATGTCACAACTGAATATGTTGAAGGCTGGATGCGGATCTTTCATGTTGGTTTCTGAAAGACTTTGGTCTATTAACTTCAGGATATTTTGAATGCAGATGAATATTAGATGTACCCGTGACTCTAATAAACTGCTCTACATGTTCTTTATAATGCTAGAAGGGTGGTGTTTATAACCATGCTGTGCCCAGCCATGTGTGCCCATTATCAGGCAACCCAAGGCATGTCCCCAGGACAGTGAATTTAACAATATTTATTTAAAATTTAGAATTATATTCTTGTAAGAGCCTGAATGAAAAATACTCATTACTTCATTGGTTGATGTGATGAATTGATAAAGAATCACATTATAAACCAGGGCATACAGACACACCAGTTTCCGGTCACTGCCCATTACAATTGCCAACCTGACAGCTAATACATTTTACAGACAAATTGTAAAGCCAAAATGGAATATAATAATGAGAAGTGATATATGTCTATAGCACAGATACGAATATGGATACAATAGCAGCATCTACTGTGACCTGTATGATCATTATGCCTCATGCACACGACAGTGTGCGGTGGCCGGGTCCTGTCAGTGATCCGCGGACATGTCCTTTCTTTCCACGGATTGGAGAATCGGGTCAGTTTTTACAGACCCGATTCACCCGCTAAAGTGAAAACTATCGGGTGTCACTCGGATGCCGTTAATACTTACCCCCTCCCTCCTCTGACGTCCGCTCCAGCCTCCCTGGATGTCTTTGCAGGCCATGTGACACTGCAGCCTACGATTGGCTGCAGAGGTCACATGGGATGCAACGTCATCCCAGGAGGCCGGACTGCAGGAAGAAGGAGGGCGTTCTGGTTAAGTATGTTTTTTTTTCCATAGCTGCGATTTTTGTGCCGTAATTGTTGCGAATACGCAGAAAAAGTCGCAACACTTGGCTTTCTGTTGCGTCCCCATTGAATAAAATGGGGAAAACCCGCAACAGAAAATCAACAAAAACGCAGCATTAACGTTAATCAAGTGTCCTGATAATGAATATACATGACCTCCAGCCAAGACGTCATGTGTATTCAGAATCCTGACACTTTTGAATCTTTTCTGTGAGATTCCAGCAAGCCACTCGTAATCTCGCGAGATTACGAGGTAAACAAGATTTCATTTCCCTTGCTGGAATCTTACAGAAAAGATTCAGAAGTGTCAGGATTCTGAATACACATGACGTCCAGGCTGGAGGTCATGTATATTCATTATCAGGACACTTGATTAACGTTAATGTCTGTGTATGAGGCTGCACATCGTGTTCTAGTAAGAACGCGATGCTGCTGTGTAAATGAATGGAGAGGAGTGCATAACGCTGATTGGTTAGTGTTATACACTCCCCTGTACAACGCCCACTTGGTTGAAAGTAAAAACACGCCCAGTTGGGCATTAAGAAACTCATTAGCATAAACCAAAATCGCTAATAAAGTGGTTTAAAATAGATAGTTTTTCTAAATAAAAAGCATTACTGTCACCTACATTATAGCGCCGATCTCCTTATGTAGGAGATAGGGCACTTATAATGTGGTGACAGAGCCTCTTTAAAGGGGTTTTCCACCTTCTGACAACCGATCCCCGCAAAGATCAGCTGGTCCAGTGCCTCCGTACACCGGACATGCAAGCCGGAAGCAGTTGGCTCCGGCCACAGAATAGCGGCTGAGCTGCAGTACTGCAGCCCTGCTCCTATTCAAGTGAATAGGAGTAGAGCTGCAGTTCTGCAGGACGGCCGCTATGCTATGTACGGAGCCAACTGCTTCCGGCTCCATACATAGCATTATGTGCCATAACATTCGGTGCCCATAGGCCGCCGGAGAGGCTGATCGGTGTGTGGTCCGGGTATCAGACCCGCACCGTTGATATACTGATGACCTATCCGGTGGATAGGTCATCAGTTGTTGTCAGAAGGTGGAAACCCCTTTAAGGGTTGACTACAGCTCTACGTACTTGCACAGAGGTGGGTCCATTTACAGGGGTTGTCATCAAGGAATTGCTATTTATGTAATTCACTAACATTCTAGAAGGCAGCACTTAATGTGGAGCTAAAAGCCATACGGGGTCAAGGCATTCATAACAAAGCAGCCGATTGTCAATCACAAGCTGGTAAAACAAACAACTGTGGAAGTCATACCGTCAAGTTCATTTTCCATACCAGTACTCCAACACACCACTTTATTGCAGCAATATTTTAGTCTTCACTTCGCTTACAAAATACTAAATCAGCACTAGTATCTATATGGACTATACAAACAAAAATATTTAAAGGGAACCTTCAGCCAAACCTGAAAATGATGCAACTGTAGAAAAGGGGTTGTCAAAAGTATACAAACCTAGTAAACCACCATAAAAAGTGGATGGATCTAGCACATGGCACGTAAAGTAGAAAAGTTTAACCGGTTAAGGACTAGGCTGTTTTACAGCTAAATGACCAGAGCAAATTTCACAATTTTGCTATGCGCTTCTTTAGATGACTATAAGGGTATGTGCACACACACTAATTACGTCCGTAATTGACGGACGTATTTCGGCTGCAAGTACCGGATCGAACACAGTGCAGGGAGCCGGGCTCCTAGCATCATACTTATGTACGATGCTAGGAGTCCCTGCCTCTCCGTGGAACTACTGTCCCGTACTGAAAACATGATTACAGTACGGGACAGTTGTCCTGCAGAAAGGCAGGGACTCCTAGCATCGTATATAAGTATGATGCTAGGAGCCCGGCTCCCTGCACTGTGTTCGGTCCGGGACTTGCAGCCGAAATACGTCCGTCAATTACGGACGTAATTAGTGTGTGTGCACATACCCTAACTTTGCAGGTGAATAAAGTTCATCTTTGAATTTTACACTCTTTTTAAAGGACAGATAGGGCTTTGTTTTAGTGGCATTTGTCAGTATATGTCATTTTTATTTTTTTCTCTAAAGTGGGCAAAATTGGAAAAAAATGCAAGAATTTAGCAATTGCGTCAGTTTAGGCTAGCATTTTTCACACACAGTATGGACCACGGACAAAATTAATCTCCTTTCACATTCTTCCACTTCTCCCGTGCATGGGGATACCAAATATGTGTGCCTTATTCACTGTGCGGGCATGTGCTAGGGCTTGGCATAAAAGGAGGCTTTTTGGCCTTTTCGGTCCAGGAATTTTGCATTTGATTTTATAGCCGCATACTGTTTTCTGGGGGGCCTAATGCTGCTGAAACATTAGAAACACCCCATAAATGACTTCATTCACACAAGTAGACCCCACAAGGTTTCCTTCAAGGGGTTTATCATATTTTTAGAAAGTCCAGTTTTCTTATGAAAGTTTCTTGAATAAGATGGAACAAAATAAAATCAGCGCTTTTTTAGCAAATGCGTCAGTTTAGGCTAGTATTTTTCACACACGGTATAGACCACGGACAAAATTAATCTCCTTTCACATTCTTCCACTTCTCCCGTGAATGGGGATACCAAATATGTGTGCCTTATTCACTGTGCGGGCATGTGCCAGGGCTTGGCATAAAAGGAGGCTTTTTGGCCTTTTCGGTCCAGGAATTCTGCATTTGATTTTATAGCCGCATACTGTTTTCTGGGGGGCGTAATGCTGCTGAAACATTAGAATTACCCCATAAATTACTTCATTCACACAAGTAGACCCCACAAGGTTTCCTTCAAGGGGTTTATCATATTTTTAGACAGTCCAGTTTTCTTCTGAAAGTTTCTTGAATAAGATGGATCAAAATAAAATTAGCAATTTTTTAGCAAATGCGTCAGTTTATACCAGCATTTTTCACACACGGTATAGACCACGGACAAAATTCATCTCCTTTCACATTCTGCCACTTCTCCTGTGCATGGGGATACCAAATATGTGGGCCTTATTATCACATAGAGAAGTAGGAGGGCGGACGATAGAAGAAGCTTATTTCACAAATCGTCTTTTTTTCAAAGCTGGTTTTACAAAACTCAACAGAGTTTCTAGAACACTTTCAAAATATCTGCTCTTGAAGCAGAAATCCCAAAATATTCATCTAGGGGTATAATGGGAATTTATTTTTTGGGGTTTTCTAAAATAAGAAATTGCAGGTTTATGTAAATGGAGCTCTCCAGCAGATGAACTTTAGAAAACATGCAAACATGACATTCACCCCCCACCCATTCCCTCCCTCACCCTTGGAGTAAAATCAGGGGAAAAATAAAAAAGTAATGTAGGGCAAATATATTTTCAACAAATTAACTAAAATCTAATAATTCAGAACAGTGTGGTATTTTTTAAAACATGGCTCAATGCACAGGCCTGGTTGCGAGGGACATGAGGGACAGAAATATCGGGAATCTTTGCGGTGCCCGTCTTTTCTGCAGACGCGGCACTTTTTCTGGGGGTTGCTTCTGGTTGGTGTTGGGGGAATCCGACTGATGAAGTGTCTTTCAGTCAGTCGCGTGACATCCTCAGACTGGGGGCATTCTCGGGTGTCCTGAACATCAAAAATGAGGCCTTCAATAATTTTCTCCTGGAAATCCAGGTATGTGTCTCTGCCTCTGTTTTTTTTGTAGAGCACAAATGAGTTGTGGATGGCCACCTGTAACAAATAAATGGCCACTTTTTTGTACCAGATTTTTGTTTTTCGCTTTACTAAATAGGGCTGTAAAACCTGGTCGCTTAAATCCACCCCCCCCCCCATGTACTTGTTATATTCGGACACGCTCACTGGTTTGTGTTTGTGCGATGTTGCCCCCCTTTCCGTCACTGCCACTGCGGTATGTATCGTGCTTAGCACATACACGTCTTTGCGATCCCTGAACTTGACCTCCAGCAATTCCTCAGATGCATAAGCACAGGAGTCTCCCTTTACCATGCGCTTCCCCACTAATTGCTGTGGAAAGCCAATTCGATTTTTGCGCATGGTACCACATGCCCCAGTACTTGCAGCATGCAAATGCCTAAACAGGGGCGCACTGGAATAAAAATTGTCGCAGTACAGGTGGTACCCCTTGTGAAGCAGAGGCTGCATTATCTCCCACACAATTTTGCTGCTGGTGGAAAGATCAGGGGGGGGCATCCAGGAACATTTATTGAGCGGTCCCGCCCTTCATAAATCCTGAAGGCGGTGGTATATCCTGACCCGCTTTCACACAATTTGTAAAGCTTAACGCCATATCTTGCCCTTTTGGAAGGTAGATATTGGCGAAAGCTAAGTCTTCCATGGAAGTTGAGCAGGGATTCGTCCACACTTACATTCTGCTCAGGGGTGTAGTTGCAGAAATAAATTATTCAGGGAATTTATCAGTGGTCTAATTTTGAACAACCGATCCCGGTTTGCATCGGTACTTGGGGGGGCACGTGCGTTGTCATTGAAGTGGAGGAACCTCATTATTGTCTCATAACGAGACCTGGGCATTACTGCAGAATATACTGGGGTGGCTTGGGCGGGTCTTGTTGACCAGTAAGACCTAATGGAGGGCTTTTTGACAATACCCATATTTAGGGTGAGCCCCAAAAATTTTTTTAATTCCTGCAAATTGGTGGGCGTCCAATCTCTGGCATGGGTGGATGAAGGTTTCTGCCTTATTTATTGAGTGGCATATAAATTTGTTTCGTGGACAATCTGATTTAGGATGTCGTCCGTTATAAATAAATGGAAGTAATCCATTTGGACAAAATTTGTATTGTCCACGGTTATGCCAGGAGTGGCAGTATATCCGTGGATTCTAGGCCCAAAAGATGGGGCAGGTGCCCATACAAGAGCCTGGACTGGAGGGACCAGGTTGTCCCGTGCTACAGCGCTACTTGGCCCTGCGCTTTCATGTTCTGCAGTTTCAACTGCATCAGGGACAACGTCCCCTGAAGATGAACCTGAAGTGACGCTGTCATCGTCACTACCTAAAACAGGTTCCATCTCGGACGCCATCTCTGATGCGGTCTCCGACTCAGACCACAGCATGGCGTATGCCTCCTCGGCGCTAAACTACTTCCTCGCCATAACGTCACTAACACTAACACTAACTAAACAAATATTTTTTTTTTAAATAAAACACACAAACTAACTAACTAAAAGATTGGCCCCTGACATTCTACCCAGTGCCCATGGCTGTTAGCAACAGCCAGGGCATAGAGCTGTGTGCACGCGATCGCGCGTGCACAGTCTCTGAAGTGCCGCCGTAATTAGTCTATACGGCGGACTTCAGAGACCCTGACCGCTGGCCGTCTAAATACAGCCAGCGGTCGGAAACCTGTTAAAGCCCGTAATACGTTGAAGAGGTAGAATCACTACTCTGCTTATAGCTGGCCATAGATGTAACATAATAATAATGCTTTTTATGTTTACATTGACATGGAATGAAGACATAGGGACCCATGCATACATCTATAGACTCTACAAATGATCCCTGTAAAAAAAAAACTGCCCTACCTGTAGCTGCGATTCTAAATATCTAAGCTAGGGGACCACCAAACTGTGATACATTATATGACAGAGAATTCCCTCAGCTCTCTTCAACAAACAGTCCCAGGGAACCTCTTTAAGGCTATGTTCAGACGGGGTCTTTTGCCGAGTTTTTTGACGCGGAAACCGCGTCGCAAAACTCGGCAGAAACGGCCCGAGAACGCCTCCCATTGATTTCAATGGGAGGCGTCGGCGTCTTTTTCCCGCGAGCAGTAAAACTGCCTCGCGGGAAAAAGAAGCGACATGCCCTATCTTCGGGCGCTTCCGCGTCCGACCTCCCATTGACTTCAATGGGAGGCAGGAGAAAGCGTGTTTTATGCCCGCGGCGCTCAATGGCCGCGGGCGAAAAACGCGGAGTATTTTGGGGGAGGAATATCTGCCTCAAAATTCCGTTTGGAGCTTTGAGGCAGATATTCCTCCCCCAAAATACTCCGTGTGAACATAGCCTTAGACTCTTCTACAGCTAGTCAAACAAGGTTTACTCAAGTAGATAATGCCCATGATCAGATTCATCTTCATTGTAGGAAAGGGTCTTCCATAACGGTGTCTTCTCAGAGATCACAGTTTACAAGCTATAATCATTTTTAGGGTATGTGCAAATGTAGTGTTTTCAGGCGCATTTTGGGGCGTCTACGCCTCGAAAAACGCCTGAAAAAACGGAAGCAGAACGCCTACAAACATCTGCCCATTGATTTCAATGGGAAATACAGCGTTTTGTTCTGACAGGGCGCATTTTCACGTAAAAAGACGCCCGTGAAAAAGTTTTTCATTGACTATAGAAAAAAAGCTCCAAAAATGTCCGTAAAAACGCAGCGAAAATCACAAGTGGCTTAAAAAAGTCTGAAAATCAGGAGCTGTTTTCCCTCGAAAACAGCTCCGTATTTTCAGACGTTTTTTGCTAAGTGTGTGAACCTACCGTTAGGGTAGGTTCACACGGAGATTTTTGCAGGCAGAAAGTCTGCCTCAAAATTCCGTTTGGCATATATCCCATTGAGCGCCGCAGGCAAAAAACGCAGTGAAATACGCTTTCTCTGCCTCCCATTGATGTCAATGGGAGGTCAGAGACATAAATGCCCGAAGATAGGGCAAGTCACTTCTTTTTCCCGCGAGACGGTTTTTCCGCTTATGGGAAAAAAACGCCTCCGCGTCCCATTGAAGTCAATGGGAGGCATTTTCAGCTGTTTTTTGGCGCGTTTTCCGACGCGGTTTCCGTGTCAAAAATCGTGTCAAAATACTCAGTGTGAACATACCCTTAAGCAGAAAAAAAATCCACTGCTACTAACTGGAGCTGATTCATTTGGCATGTAATGCTGACTCAAATATATTACACCATGGAAGGATTGAGAATTATAAGGTATTATAAATATTATATTGCTAAAAAACGCTCACCGCTGTAGATGCACCTTGCATCAGGCACGGTACAATCCTACTCATATGAGAAGTGCAGCATTTACAGAGATACTGACAGGACAGGACCTACATTTTCCAGGATAGTCTGGAACAGATCCATTTCTACATAACCATTGTTAATATGATTTTCAGTGCACTCCGCCACTCACAGATAGGAGTCCCAAGGGAAAGGGTGGGCGGAATATGAGCTCATCCTATAATAACAAGGGAAGGAGATACCCCACCCTACTAGTACAATACTGCTGAAGAAAGAGTTGGGACTGAGGAATGGATGTCTATTTAGGAAAAGTATATACATTTAGCATTGATGTGTTTATGTATATATATATATATATATATATATATATATATATATATATATACACACACACACTAGTCCATCTCAATGAATTAGAATATCATCAAACTGTTAATTTATTTCAGTAATTCAATTCAAAAAGTGAAACTCATATATTATATAGATTCATTACACACAGAGTGATCTATTACCAGCATTTTTTTCTTTTAATGTTGATGATTATGGTAACAGTGAATGAAAACCCAAAATTGTGTCTCACAAAATTAGAATATTATATAAGCCGAATATGAAAAATGATTTTTAATACCGGAATGTTGGCCTGCTGAAAAGTATGTACAGTATATGCCCTCAATACTTGGTCAGGGCTCCTTTTGCATGAATTACTGCATCAATGCGGCGTGGCATGGAGGTCATCAGCCTGTGGCACTGCTGAGGTGTTATCAATGCGGCATGGCATGGAGGGGATCAGCCTGTGGCACTGCTGAGGTGTTATCAATGCGGCGTGGCATGGGGGCGATCAGCCTGTGGCACTGCTGAGGTGTTATGGAAGCCCAGGTTGCTTTGATAGCGGCCTTCAGCTCGTCTGCATTGTTGGGTCTGGTGTCTCATCTTCCTCTTGACAATACCCTATGGATTCTCTATGGGGTTTAAGTAAGGCGAGTTTGCTGGCCAATCAAGCGCAGTGATACTGTGGTTATTAAACCAGGTATTGGTACTTTTGTCAGTGTGGGCAGGTGCCAAGTCCTGCTGGAAAATGAAATCCGCATCTCCATAAAGCTTGTCAGCAGGGGGAAGCATGAAGTGCTGGAAAATGTCCTGGCAGACGGCTGCGCTGACTCTAGACTTAATATAACACAGTGGACCAACACCAGCAGATGACATGGCTCTCCAAACCATCACTGACTGTGGAAACTTCACACTGGACCCCAAGCAACTTGGGTTGATGCCTCTCCACTCTTCCTTCAGACTCTGGGACCTTGATTTCCAAATGCAAAATTTACTTTCATCTGAAAACAGGACTTTGGACCACTGAGCAACAGTGTTAGTACACTGTGTTATCCACAGCAATCCCCCCTCCCCTTGTATATACTGCCATACAGCCCCCCTCCCCTTGTATATACTGCCACACAGCAATCCCCCCTCCCCTTGTATATACTGCCACACAGCAATCCCCCTCTCCTTGTATATACTGCCACACAGAAATCCCCCTCCCCTTGTATATACTGCCACACAGCAATCCCCCCTCCCCTTGAATATACTGCCACACAGCAATCCCACCCTTCCCTTTTATATACTGCCTTGTATATACTGCCACACAGCAATCCCCTCCCCTTGTATATACTGCCACACAGCAATCCCCTCCCCTTGTATATACTGCCACACAGCCCCCTCCCCTTGCATATACTGCCACACAACCCCCCTCCCCTTGTATATACTGCCACACAACCCCCCTCCCCTTGTATATACTGCCACACAGCCCCCTCCCCTTGTATATACTGCCACACAGCAATCCCCCCTCCCTTTAAATATACTGCCACAGCAATCCCACCCTCCCCTTGTATATACTGCCACATAGCCCCCCTCCCCTTGCCACACAGCCCACTCCCCTTGTATATACTGCCACACAGCAATCTATCATCTCCTTGTATATACTGCCACACAGCAATGCCCCTCCCCTTGTATATACTGCCACACATTAATGCCCCTCCCCTTGTATATACTGCCACACAGCAATGCCCCTCCCCTTGTATATACTGCCGCACAGCAATGCCCCTCCCCTTGTATATACTGCCACACAGCAATCCCCCTCTCCTTGTATATACTGCCACACAGCAATCCCCTCCCCTTGTATATACTGTCACACAGCAATCCCCATCCCCTTGTATATACTGTCACACAGCAATCCCCCTCCCCTTGTATATACTGCCTCACAGCCCCCCTCCCCTTGTATATACTGCCACACAGCAATCCCCCCTCACCTTGTATATACTGCCAAATAGGAATGCCCCTCCCCATGTATATACTGCCACACAGCCCCTCTCCCTTTGTATATACTGCCACACAGCAATCCCTCATCCCCTTCTATATACTGCCACAAAGCAATCCCACCCTCCCCTTGTATATACTGCCACACAGCAATGCCCCTCCCCTTGTATATACTGCCACACAGCAATGCCCCTCCCCTTGTATATACTGCCACACAGCAATGCCCCTCCCCTTGTATATACTGCCACACAGCAATCCCCCTCCCCTTGTGTATACAGCTACACAGCAATCCCCCTCCCCTTGTGTATACTGCCACACAGCAATCCCCCTCCCCTTGTATATACTGCCACACAGCAATCCCCCTCCCCTTGTGTAGACTGCTACACAGAAATCCCCCCTCCCCTTGTATATACTGCCACACAGCAATCCCACCCTCCCCTTGTATATACTGCCACACAGCAATCCCACCCTCCCCTTGTATATACTGCCACACAGCAATCCCCCTCCCCTTGTGTATACTGCCACACCGCAACCCCCCCCACCCTTGTGTATACTGCCACACCGCAATCCCCCTCCCCTTCTGTATACTGCCACACAGCAATCCCCCTCCCTTTGTATATACTGTCACACAACAATCCCCCCTCCCCCTGTATATACTGCGACACACCAATCCCAACCTCCCCTTGTATATACTTCCACACAGCCCCCTCCACTTGTATATACTGACACACAGCAATCCCCCTCCCTTATATATACTGCCACACAGCAATCCCTCCCTCCCCTTGTATATACTGTCACACAGCAATCCCCCTCCCCTTGTATATACTGCCACACAGCCCTCCTGCCTTTGTATATACTGCCACACAGCAATCCCCCCTCCCCTTGTGTATATACTGCCACACAGCACCCCTCCCCTTGTATATACTGCCACACTGCAATCCCACTCCTCTTGTATATACTGTTACACAGCCCCCCTCCCCTTGTATATACTGCCACACAGCAATCCCCCTCTCCTTGTATATACTGCCACACAGCAATCCCCTCCCCTTGTATATACTGTCACACAGCAATCCCCCTCCCCTTGTATATACTGTCACACAGCAATCCCCCTCCCCTTGTATATACTGTCACACAGCAATCCCCCTCCCCTTGTATATACTGCCAAATAGGAATGCCCCTCCCCATGTATATACTGCCACACAGCCCCTCTCCCTTTGTATATACTGCCACACAGCAATCCCTCATCCCCTTCTATATACTGCCACACAGCAATCCCACCCTCCCTTTGTATATACTGCCACACAGCAATCCCCCTCCCCTTCTATATACTGCCACACAGCAATCCCACCCACCCATTGTATATTCTGCCACACAGCCCCCCTCCCCTTGTATATACTGCCACACAGCAATCCCCCTCCCCTTGTATATACTGCCACACAGCAATCCCCCTCCCCTTGTATATACTGCCACACAGCAATGCCCCTCCCCTTGTATATACTGCCAAACAGCAATCCCACCATCCCCTTGTATATACTGTCACACAGCAATCCCCCTCCCCTTGTGTATACTGCCACAGAGCAAACCCCCTCCCCTTGTGTATACAGCCACACAGCAATCCCCCTCCCGTTGTGTATACTGCCACACAGCAATCCCCCTCCCATTGTATATACTGTCACACAGCAATCCCCCTCCCCTTGTATATACTGCCACACAGCAATGCCCCACCCCTTGTATATACTGCCACTCAGCAATGCCCCTCCCCTTGCATATACTGCCACACAGCAATGCCCCTCCCCTTGTATATACTGCCAAACAGCAAACCCACCATCCCCTTGTATATACTGCCACACAGCAATCCCCCTCCCCTTGTGTATACTGCCGCACAGCAATCCCCCTCCCCTTGTGTATACTGCCACACAGCAATCCTCCTCCCCTTGTGTATACAGCCAAACAGCAATCCCCCTCCCCTTATGTATACTGCCACACAGCAATCCCCCTCCCCTTGTGTATACTGCCACACAGCAATCCCCCTCCCCTTGTATATACTGCCACACAGCAATCCCCCTCCCCTTGTATATACTGTCACAACAATCCCCCATCCCTTGTATATACTGTCACACAGCAATCCCCCTCCCCTCGTATATACTGCCACACAGCAATCCCAACCTCCCCTTGTATATACTGCCACACAGCCCCCTCCACTTGTATATACTGACACACAGCTATCCCCCTCCCCTTGTATATACTGCCACACAGCAATCCCCCCTCCCCTTGTATATACTGCCACACAGCCCCCCTCCCCTTGTATATATTGCCACACAGAAATCCCACTCCTCTTGTATATACTGCTACACAGCCCCCCTCCCCTTGTATATACTGCCACACAGCAATCCCCCTCTCCTTGTATATACTGCCACACAGCAATCCCCCTCCACTTGTATATACTGCCACACAGCAATCCCCCTCCACTTGTATATACTGTCACACAGCAATCCCCCCTCCACTTGTATATACTGTCACACAGCAATCCCCCTCCCCTTGTATATACTGTCACACAGAAATCCCCTCCCCTTGTATATACTGCCACACAGCCCTCCTTCCTTTGTATAAACTGCCACACAGCAATCCCCCCTCCCCTTGTATATACTGCTACACAGCCCCCTCCCATTGTATATACTGTCACACAGCCCCCCTCCCCTTGTATATACTGTCACACAACCCCCCTCCCCTTGTATATACTGCCAGACAGCTCCCCTCCCCTTGTATATACTGCTACACAGCAATCCCCCTCCCCTTGTATATACTGCCACACAGCAATCCCACCCTCTGCTTATATATACTGCCACACAGCAATCCCCCTCCTATTGTATATTCTGCCACACAGCCCCCCTCCCCTTGTATATACTGCCACACAGCAATCCCGGTCCTCTTGTATATACTGCCACACAGCAATCCCCCTCCCCTTGTATATACTGCCACACAGCAATCCCCTCCCCTTGTGTATACTGCCACACAGCAATCCCCCTCCCCTTGTGTATACAGCCACACAGCAATCCCCCTCCTGTTGTGTATACTGCCACACAGCAATCCCCCTCCCATTGTATATACTGTCACACAGCAATCCCCCTCCCCTTGTATATACTGCCACACAGCAATGCCCCACCCCTTGTATATACTGCCACACAGCAATGCCCCTCCCCTTGCATATACTGCCACACAGCAATGCCCCTCCCCTTGTATATACTGCCAAACAGCAAACCCACCATCCCCTTGTATATACTGCCACACAGCAATCCCCCTCCCCTTGTGTATACTGCCGCACAGCAATCCCCCTCCCCTTGTGTATACTGCCACACAGCAATCCCCCTCCCCTTGTGTATACAGCCAAACAGCAATCCCCCTCCCCTTGTATATACTGCCACACAGCAATCCCCCTCCCCTTGTATATACTGTCACAACAATCCCCCATCCCTTGTATATACTGTCACACAGCAATCCCAACCTCCCCTTGTATATACTGCCACACAGCCCCCTCCACTTGTATATACTGACACACAGCTATCCCCCTCCCCTTGTATATACTGCCACACCGCAATCCCTCCCTCCCCTTGTATATACTGTCACACAGCAATCCCCCTCCCCTTGTATATACTGCTACACAGCCCCCTCCCCTTGTATATACTGTCACACAGCCCCCCTCCCCTTGTATATACTGTCACACAACCCCCCTCCCCTTGTATATACTGGCACACAGCCCCCCTCCCCTTGTATATACTGCCACACAGCAATCCCCCTCCCCTTGTATATACTGCCACACAGCAATCCCACCCTCCCCTTGTATATACTGCCACACAGCAATCCCCCTCCCCTTGTATATACTGCCACACAGCAATCCCACCCTCCCCTTATATATACTGCCACACAGCAATCCCCCTCCTATTGTATATTCTGCCACACAGCCCCCCTCCCCTTGTATATACTGCCACACAGCAATCCCGGTCCTCTTGTATATACTGCCACACAGCAATCCCCCTCCCCTTGTATATACTGCCACACAGCAATCCCCTCCCCTTGTATATTCTGCCACACAGCAATCCCCTCCCCTTGTATATACTGCCACACAGCAATCCCCCTCCCCTTGTATATACTGCCACACAGCGATCCCCCTCCCCTTGTATATAGTGTCACACAGTCCCCCTCCCTTTGTATATACTGCCACACAGCCCCCTCCCCTTGTATATACTGCCACACAGCAATCCCCCCTCCCCTTGTATATACAGCCACACCGCAATCCCCCTCCCTTTGTATATAGTGTCACACAGTCCCCCTCCCTTTGTATATACTGCCACACAGCCCCCTCCCCTTGTATATACTGCCACACAGCAATCCCCCTCCCCTTGTATATACTGCCAAATAGGAATGCCCCTCCCTTTCTTATATACTGCCACACAGCTTCCCTACCCTTGTATATACTGCCACACAATAGTCCCACCCTCCCCTTGTATATACAACACAGCAATCCCCCTCCCCTTGTATATACTGCCACACAGCCACCCTCCCCTTGTATATACTGCCACACAACCCCCCTCCCTTTGTATATACTGCCACACAGCCCAGCTCCCTTTGTATATACTGCCACACAGCAATCCCCTCTCCCCTTGTATATAGTGCCACACAGCCACCCTCCCCTTGTATATACTGCCACACAGCCCAGCTCTCTTTGTATATACTGCCACACAGCAATCCCCCATCCCCTTGTATATACTGCCACACAGCCCCCCTCCCCTTGTATATACTATGTGAGGGTTTAGCATCAGGAGAGGTTGGTACAGCGGTTTCTTTGTAGCCAGAGACAGGGATACCGTGCATTAAATCAAAAAGAAAAAAAAACAAAAAATATTTTCCAAAACATACCAGGCACTCTTTGGGATAAGAATAATTTCATATAAATTTTTATTAAATTCCATATAAAAATATATTTTAAAGATTTTTCATATATAAATATATCTCTTTCCTCTTTTATCCATAATACAAAGATTTTTTATAGGAAAAGAAAAGGGTTTGAGCAAACACATTTGTTTCAAACTAGATGTACATAATTAAAAAAAATGTCTCCTGGCCAGGATACCAACACAGACTTTTATAACATTACTGCCATTAATTTATCCCCCTCTACACACAATGACATGTCATGATGAGATATCTAGGTAATAGGTGTTCTATACATAAGCCAAAATCAGACCCATATAAGAGATTAGCTATAAGAACCGGTTCTGAAGATTTTTTATCCAGACACCATTGGTCTCCGTTCACACTTGCACTTTTTTCTTTTTACTCCTTCTTTTCTAATTTTGGTCCGAAACCAACAGAAACAGTTCCTCTTGTGTAATAGCAATGCAATTGTATATAAGGAGTTAAATATTTAACTTTAAATCTTCCTATACTCGGGGGCAGCCGAGATTTCACCCAAAGGTGAGCAAATCTAAGCAATGGAGCACGCTCCTACATTGAAGAGTCGGAATCCTGCTATGCTGGTATCCACGTTAAATTTTTATTCAGACACCATTGGTCTCAGTTCACACTTGCAGTTTTTGCTTTTTCCTCCTTCTTTTAGAATTTTGGTCCGAAACCAACAGGAGCAGTTCCTCTTATATAATAGCCATGCAAATATAGATAAAGAGTTGAATACTCATCTTTATGTTGATCTCGCAACTCAAGGTGGACTGAAAGTTCACTCTTTTTCACTATGTTCCTCCTCCTGGAGCAATTGTAGAGTTAAGGCAGATTTTAAAAAAAATTATATATATCAATCGCGTTTTTCACCCCTTCAATCTCATCATTGGCAGATCACAATTCCCACATGGAAGGTTCTCCTTATATCCACTCCATCCACGGTCAATCCTTATGTTGAATAGCTTGGATCTTCCTATGCTCGGGGGCAGCCGAGGTTTCACCCAAGGTGAGCAAATTGTAGCAATGGAACACACTCCTCACTGGAGAGTCGGTATCGTAATATGCTGGTATCCACGTTGGTTTTTTCTGGCAACACTGGAGACTGCAAGACGAGGCAAGGTTGACGTCACTACCTGCCAGGTGTAGACTAATTGATCAGCTGACATGTTTCATCCCGAACCGGGATTTCCTCAGAGCCATTTTGTGAGTTCAGTAAAGTCTGGCATCTTTATAGTGCCACCCACCTCTTGTGACAGAACTGCTCCGAGCCCCACATCAGAAGCATCAGTTTGGACAACAAACTCCTTTTTGAAGTCAGGAGTGACTAAGACTGGTTGGTTACACAGGGCCAGTTTCAACTCTTGAAAGGCGCTTTCAGCCTTCGTGTCCCACTTGACCATGACAGACTTACTTCCCTTGGTAAGATCTGTCAGGGGCGCTGCTGTGCTGGCAAAGTTTGGAATGAACCTGCGGTAATAACCTACAATTCCTAGAAAAGCTCTGACCTGCTTTTTGGTTGAGGGCTGGGGCCAGTTTTGGATAGCCTCAACTTTGTTGACCTGTGGCTTTATCACCCCTCTCCCAATTATGTACCCCTGGTTGATATTAGCCAGAATCAGCTGTTTAAGTATTTCATCCATTTTAACGGTGTCTTTTTCTAGCCCTGTTGCCGCCTTCACCCAAGACCTACACTTCCAAGCACTCTCGGGGGGGGGGGGGGGGGGGGAATTGTTGTTGCCCCTAGCAACGATTTTCCACTTGGAGCAGCAAAAGTCCTTTTAAATAGGTGTATGTCTCTTTAAGACCGTGCCCGCATCGGCCACCATATGTGAGGGTTTACCATCAGGAGAGGTTGGTACAGCGGTTTCTTTGTAGCCAGAGACAGGGACACCGTGCATTAAAGTTCATAACAGGGCTTTGCCTGTGTTTTATTCTTGTCAAAGAAACAGCCTCTTGTACAACAAGGCAAAATACAAAATAAATCCTGCTCGTCTGAGCACTAACTAAACAAGATATTATCTAACTATACCAAGTGCCTTCCTACCAGGCACTGGACACAAAGTAACACAGGTCTTTACTCACATAGAATACAGGCTACTCCAGACTTAGTAGTCTCCGGTCTGAGTCAGGGGTGAGACTGACACACACTGTGTCTGCACCTTTTTATATACAGGCTGCAGGTGCAGCTAATTGAGCAGCAGCCTTGTCCTACAAACAGAGATGGACTAGGGATTGGGGAACCCGCCCTGCTCTTCCCTAATCCAACTCCAGGCCCTTTTTCCGGCTTTTCCTTAAGCCGAGATTGGAAAGCTAGAGCTTTCTATTGCAAAAACTACTCATTCTCTGGAGCCTAGGAGACATATGACAGGATTCTAGGGGACATGTACCTTCCCTCAATGACTTTACCTGTCACTGTCTCACATACCCTCTTCCTCTGTTCGAGCCCGTGGGATCGGACAGATTTAGCTACAAGGCAGTGTGTCCTAGACAAAGCGTCAGCATTGCCCTGCAGTTTTCCTGCTCTGTGTTCCACAGTATATTTGAAGTTCTGCAAAGTAAGAAACCACCGTGTAACTCTTGCATTTCTCTCTTAAGCTTGACACATCCACGTAAGAGGAGAGTGGTCTGTAACCAACCTAAACCGACGACCCAATAAATAATATCTCAGGGACTCAAGTGCCCACTTAATTGCCAAGCACTCCCGTTCAACTATGCTATAGTTTTTCTCAGCCGGGGTAAGCTTTCTGCTTAAAGGGAATGTGTTGCCAGAAAAACATGTTTTTTTTTAAAAAATTAAACATTTAGTGTGTGGGTGATTAAACATTGTTCAAATTTTTTTTATTTTTTTGCACGAGTCCAGGAAATATTATAAATTATTTCTAATTTATAATACTACCCATTTTTGGTCACTAGATGGAGCTGTTCCCAAAATTGCAGCATTGCAACGTTGGGTTAAAAGCCCTCGCTCTAGTGAGCTCTCAGCATTCCCCCCTCCTTTATCCTGGCTAGTGCCGGGATAAACGAGGGGTTTGAACGATGTAACCTCCTACACTGTGTGTCGCCATTTTTTGAGCTAACCCACAGTGTAGTAGGTTTACATACAGTAGTAAACACACACAAACACGAACATACATTGAAATCTCTTACCTGCTCCTGCCGCCGCGGCTCCCTCCGGCCCGTCCGCTCCGTTTGCTGCCGCTGGTGCAAGTGCACAAATCCGGAAGCCGCGACCGGAAGTAGTAATATTACTGTCCGGCCGCGACTTCCGGTCCACAGGAAAATGGCGCCGGACGGCGCCAATTTCGAATAGGACTGTGTGGGAGCGGCGCATGCGCAGTTCCCACACAGACGCCGTACACTGCAGTCAATGGGACGGGAGCCGTTCGCAGTCCCTATGGGACTGTGGCTGCCGTATTCCATGTCTGTATGTGTCGTTAATCGACACACACAGAAATGGAACAAAAAATGGCAGCCCCCATAGGGAAGAAAAAGTGTAAAAATAAGAAAAAGTAAAACACAAACACACAAATAAATATAAACGTTTTTAATAAAGCACTAACATCTTGAACATATGAAAAAAATTTTGGGTGATGACACTGTTCCTTTAAATAGGTCACAGGATGTTCCTCACCACCCACCTCTTGTGACAGAACTGCTCCGAGCCCCACATCAGAAGCATCAGTTTGGACAACAAACTCCTTTTTGAAGTCAGGAGTGACTAAGACTGGTTGGTTACACAGGGCCAGTTTCAACTCTTGAAAGGCGCTTTCAGCCTTCGTGTCCCACTTGACCATGACAGACTTACTTCCCTTGGTAAGATCTGTCAGGGGCGCTGCTGTGCTGGCAAAGTTTGGAATGAACCTGCGGTAATAACCTACAATTCCTAGAAAAGCTCTGACCTGCTTTTTGGTTGAGGGCTGGGGCCAGTTTTGGATAGCCTCAACTTTGTTGACCTGTGGCTTTATCACCCCTCTCCCAATTATGTACCCCTGGTTGATATTAGCCAGAATCAGCTGTTTAAGTATTTCATCCATTTTAACGGTGTCTTTTTCTAGCCCTGTTGCCGCCTTCACCCAAGACCTACACTTCCAAGCACTCTCGGGGGGGGGGGGGGGGGGGGAAATTGTTGTTGCCCCTAGCAACGATTTTCCACTTGGAGCAGCAAAAGTCCTTTTAAATAGGTGTATGTCTCTTTAAGACCGTGCCCGCATCGGCCACCATATGTGAGGGTTTACCATCAGGAGAGGTTGGTACAGCGGTTTCTTTGTAGCCAGAGACAGGGACACCGTGCATTAAAGTTCATAACAGGGCTTTGCCTGTGTTTTATTCTTGTCAAAGAAACAGCCTCTTGTACAACAAGGCAAAATACAAAATAAATCCTGCTCGTCTGAGCACTAACTAAACAAGATATTATCGAACTATACCAAGTGCCTTCCTACCAGGCACTGGACACAAAGTAACACAGGTCTTTACTCACATAGAATACAGGCTACTCCAGACTTAGTAGTCTCCGGTCTGAGTCAGGGGTGAGACTGACACACACTGTGTCTGCACCTTTTTATATACAGGCTGCAGGTGCAGCTAATTGAGCAGCAGCCTTGTCCTACAAACAGAGATGGACTAGGGATTGGGGAACCCGCCCTGCTCTTCCCCAATCCAACTCCAGGCCCTTTTTCCGGCTTTTTCTTAAGCCGAGATTGGAAAGCTAGAGCTTTCTATTGCAAAAACTACTCATTCCCTGGAGCCTAGGATACATATGACAGGATTCTAGGGGAAATGTACCTTCCCTCAATGACTTTACCTGTCACTGTCTCACAACTACAACACAGCAATCCCCCTCCCCTTGTATATACTGCCACACAGCCCCGCTCCCTTTGTATATACTGCCACAAAGCAATCCCCCATCCCCTTGTATATAGTGCCACACAGCCCCCCTCCCTTTGTATATACTGCCACACAGCCCCCTCCCCTTGTATATACTGTCACACAGCAATCCCCCTCCCCTTGTATATACTGCAATACAGCAAGCCCCCTCCCCTTGTATATACTGCCACAAAGCCCCCTCCCCTTGTATATACTGCCACACAGCAATCCCCCCTTGTATATAGTGCTACACAGCCCCCCTTTCCCCTTGTATATACTGCCACACAGCAATTCCCCTCCTGTATATTACCACACAGCAATCCCCCCCCCCAGTATATTATCACACAGCAATTCCCCCCCCCCCCGTATATTACCACACAGCCCCCTCAAAAAAAAAAAAGATTGTACGTACCTTGCCATGCTCCCGCGACGGACGGAGCGCTACAGTGCCTCTTGGGCGAGACGCATGCGCAGACTGTGGAAGGTGCATTCTGATTCTGAGTTAATAGATGAGGGGTCCAACATTTGCCACTCTCATCTATTAGACATAGGGGAGGGTGCCTACAAAAAAATCCTCTTGCTCTGGAGGATCCAAAACGTCTTTGCATTGAACAGACACACCATTGATTTAAATTCGCATTGTATAATGCTTTATTTCCCCTGTGGTGGCGCTGCAGGGAACTAAACACTTGGTGCCAGTTTCCCTCACATATTACAGCTGATTGCTGGTGGTCCCAGATCCAGGACAGCAGGGAGGTAGTTTATCAGCATTTCTACGTGGAAAGGTCACAAAATAGTCAATTTTGTGGAAAAGGCGCAGCAAAATAGCCTAAATTATAATGGAAATCTACGCCAGCACCTAGTTGGCGTAGATTTCACTCCATGATTCCACTCCCCGACTAGACATACCCCCGCACCCCCATTGGAAAGTTAAAATTAAAAAACATTTTTAATTAATTTCAATTATACTTACCACTCCTCTTCTCCCCTCCAGCTCCCTCTTCACGCCAGCGCCGCTCATACAAGGACCTGATGCCGGGAAGCTTTAGGATGTTGTATGCGACACAGCACTGATGATGTTGAAGTGCTGCGTCGCATATAAGGTAATGACACTGCTTGGCGTCGCCACTTTGTACGAATGACGCTAGAAGGATGTGGGAGCCGGAGGAGAGAAGAGGAGAGCGGTGGTGAGTATGTGTGTGTGTGTGTGTGTGTGTGTGGTTTTTTTTATGGGTGAAGGGAGGGGGGGGAATGTATAGCGCATGGCTGCGGTCATTGTGCACGGCCCCTGGCTCAAAGACGTGACACATTTATGAAGAGGCTTTTTCCTCTTCGTATATGTGTCAGAGTTTACTCAAATTTTTGCTGCTATTAAGACTGGCATATGAAACGCCAGTTTTAATAGATTCACCCCGCCACCATGTGGTCAACTTGTTGCCAGTAAACACTCTAACAAAAAGAGATTGTCCGAAATGGACAATCCCTTTAAGCGTTACATTCACAGATATTTTTTGCAAATAAATAAATAAAAAAAATGATGTGGTCGTAGTCATTATCACTTGTTGCGTTCAACGGAAATATTCCCAGAATTTTCCTTGTTGCAAATATTTGGCCTAATTTTAGCAACAAATGGAACAAAGTTCTATGGGAAATAATTTTACATTGTAAAAATTAAGTATTTGCATTAATGCTGGTTTAGGGCAACTATTCTGCAATGTTGTCAGTATGATCGGTCGGGCTACATTTTTGTGTCTACGTCCATCTCTCATTTCCACAATCTGTGAAAGCTGACTGCACATATTAATAGCTCATAGCCTGTTTTACATAATGATACTTCCTTGAAATGTTTTACTGGTACTACTGAACCTATCTTTGTGGAAGTGGTGCCCTTCCATTTTCTCTGGACAGCTGGGGAAATAATTTTTCCTCTGTCTGTATTTTAGTATGTCACCTATAAAGTCCTCCCATCCTGTCCCAGACAGGCCCTAAGGGAGGAATGGGATGTGTGGGATTAATGGCTGACACTGCAGGGAGGCGGGTGCCGTGGTAACATCACCATGGAAACCGAGGAGAGAAGGCGTCAGGGGACCAGGGAGATGCACTAGAGGAAGCGGACACTGTTTATATGCTATATATAACCGATATACACTCTAAACACACAATATGTTCAATATGCAGAAAATATTAGCTTCTAAAAACATACTGGAAAAATAGAACACTCAAGATTTAACATAAACAAATCGAAACAACTGAATAAACAGGATGAAAACATAATATGTTCTACTTGTAAATGAGATAAGCATCTGAAGATGGATGGATAGATATGCGATAGATTAGATAGATAGATAGATAGATAGATAGATAGATAGATAGATAGATAGATAGATAGATAGATAGATAGATAGATAGATAGATAGATAGATTTTGAGTTCTTTCATTGATACATTAGTGACTGGAATGTGCTGTGTCGTTGATGCAGAGAGTGCAGTCTGAGTACAAGTGTAAAGAGGATGTAGTCTAGTCTGTGTCCTGGAAGGGGCAAGGCCTGAGTATCAGCAAGTCTAGGTAGAGGGGCTCTTGTATATTTAATGAGATATAGAAATAAAATGCACTCAGATCCTAGTGGGATGACTTACGCCCCTCAACTCTCGAGGCACTAAAGCACTTAGGGAAATAAAAAGATGCTTCTAAGAAATGTCAAGCACTTATCTGTAAAGATTCATCATGCATAAGACATCCCTTGCAAATGATCTTATATGGCTAGAAAGTGATGATCATGTGGCGGGTTAATATATACAATCCATCAGAATCTCAGCCTGCACATACAGGATTTTCCTAGTTTCATCTGTCTACACTGGCACAATATGGATGGTGTTCTAAAGACTATTAAGAAGGCAACACTATGGCAGTATGAACTAACCAGTCTTACAAACTTACAATCCTCCCCTGCTCAACTTTCCTGTTCAAAGTCCACTTAAATAAACATGCTATTTCTATAGATGGAGGGAGACAAGTCGCCACCAGACACCTCTGGTGCCGCTTATCTCTGGACACAACAGAATCAGATGAGTTAAAATTCAATGTGTCTTATCCCTGTTTACACGGACTGACACATTTTGACAGCTCAACCGACTTCCTACGCATTTGTCCCTTGTGTAGCCAAAAAATGTGGCCAGTATAAGGGTTTGTTCACACGTAACGGAATTGCGTTGAAAGTAGAAGACTTTCTGCTGCGGCAAAAATGCACAATTTCCTGCGTTTTCTACTGCAGAAAATGGTGCGTATTTTGCTGCGTTTTTTTTTTCTACAACGTTTCAGTCCACTTACCTCAAAAGGGATTGACATGCTGCGGTATGAAAAATATACACTGCAGGTCAATTTCTGGTCGGAAAATATTTCCGCGGCGTGTGGATGAGATTTGTTAAATCTCACCCACCTTGCTGCTACTGTATTCTGCTGTGTATTTTCAGTCCGCAATTACGGACGGAAAATATGCAGCAATTCCGCCCTAAAGTGTCTGAAAGGGTATTGTAGTTCTGTATTAATTTACTGAATTAACAATATGATGACTGTTGATTGCAATGTATGGTCCCCATCACATGTTCTGGATTTGACGACAATTTTGGTGAACATTCTGCAACAAAATGTCATAAAATTCACTAACAATTCGCCTCTAATACAAGTAAATTGGGTTTCCACAGCACTGTTTTTACTCAGATTTCATTCTAAACGGCTGACTTTTTTTTTTTAACAACTCAGGATTCCTTAGGCCTCATGCACACGAACATGCTTTTGCGGCCGCAATTCCCCCGAAAATCCACGGGAGAATTGCGGCCCCATTCATTCCTATGGGGCTATGCACACGACCGTGGTTTCCACGGTCCGTGCATGGCCCAGGAGCCTGGACGGCAGAAAGGACGGGCAAGTCTTATTACGGCCGTGTTCTGTGGTCCGGGGCTCATTGAAAATAATGGCCGCGGCCATGTGCACGGCCCACAATTTGCGGGCGGCTCGTGGGTGACACTCCGTCCCCGGCCGACCCGAAAATCACGGCCGTGCACATGGCTACGGTCGTGTGCATGAGGCCTAATTCTCACGGATTCCCCATGAAAAAGCTCCAGATTGAATACAATGGAGCTAATCCGAGTGCAGATCCGCTGGAGCATCCACAGCAGAAATCCAAGTGTCAGCCTTCTGCCATAGATTCTTTTGAAAATCCTGAACATGTGATTTGATCATTTGTTTCAGCCGCATATCCAAATTGTTAAAATAATAAATCATTATTGATAAGAATAATGTTTTATGTTCATTGCAGAGTTACAAGATAAACACCTCATGCGTCAGTGAGGACATGAGAACTAAACCTTTTCAGGACCAGACTCATTTTTTATTTTATGTTTTTGTTATTTCCTCCCCGCCTTTAAAAAAATGGTAACTTTTAAATTTTTTCTTTGACATATTAGGGCTTCATTTTTACGGGAAAAGTTGTACTTTCTAATTCTACTATTTAATATTATGTGTGATGTACTGGGAAGCTGGAAAAAAAATCAGGATTGATGGAATTGGAAAAAAACAGCCGTTCCACCATTTTCTTTATGGGTTTAGTTTTTTACGGTATTCGCTGTACGGTGAAAATGACACATTACCTTTATTCTGTGGGTCAGTACGATCACTGTAGTACTACATTTATATCGTTTTTGTTATGTTTTAGTACCTTAAAAAAAAAAAAATTTGCATCGCCATATTGTGACCCCCCAGAACTTTTTGATATTTCTGTATATAGAGCTGTGTAAGGCGTCTTTTTGTACGTGGAAAGATGTAGTTTTTATTAATACCATTTTGGAGAATGTCTGTCATTTAGATCAGTTTTTATAAATTTTTTTGGGGGGGTTGAAGTGCCAAAAAAACCTGAGATTCGGCCAATTTTACCTTTTTCCCCCGCTACAGCTTTCATCGTATTGGAAACCAGACCAGTTTGGCAAATTTAAAGCTCCTAATACTGAAGGGTCATTTTAAAAACAATTGACGTCACATCCCCCATCAGACTGACTCCAGATCCCTTATCTCCTAAGTTATCACCCCTATAACCTCAGTTTTATGGGCCCGGCTTATCCTAATGATATATCACCTCATGTATTGTCTTAGTGTAACATCTTAATGTTGTGCTTTTTTCTAAGTCATTCTGTCACGTTGGGAACGTGGACCCACTGGGCCGTACCGCCTTGACGGTATATCAGCTGGCCAACAGGACACAGTCTATAGTTCGTATAGTGTACCTGTGGAAGCTCAGACAGTAGCAAGACAGGCTCGGCGTTACTAGGCAGCAGGCAGGCTCCAATGGATGAAGACAAAGAACACGCACGGGTATGTATATGGCAAAAAGTCTATAGACACAAAGAATATATAATAAAGCATATACATTTATTAACAAAAAATAAAATACTCCACAAACATGATAAAAACATTTAAAAAAGCAGATGGCTGCTATAACTGGTTCAACTGGGAGATTCAAGGTAAGAGGATATCCCCAAAAGACCATCTCTAAAGCCTATCAGAGAGAACTCAATAGTAGCAGATCCGATATCCTCAAACCCAAACACTGTATTCAGGACAGCAGCATTCGTGTTACTACTACGTTCAACAATCAATGGAAGGATGTTGCTCAGATTTGACATAAAAATTGGGAGATCTTGCTATGTGAGCCAAAATTAGTTCCGCACATTGCTGACAGACCCCTCCTCATAGCTAAAAGGGCCCGCAATTTTGGAGACAGAATCATGAGAAGTCACCTAAGACGCACCTGGGAAGGGGGTCCAAATTCAAGGGTTCATACACCTGTGGTGACTGTAACGTGTCAGTTTGTAGACCCTCACGGATGTATTTATAGATCCCATTGAGCAACAGAAATATCAAATAAAATCATATATCAACTGCAGGAGTAAGAACGTCATTTATGCACTTATCTGTTCTTGTCCCAAAGTTTATATAGGACAAACAAGCCAGGAACTAGGCAAAAGAGTGCAGTAGCATATGTCAAGTATCACCTTGGCTGACCGAAATATCAAACAGAACAAAATCTTGCCTTCAGTCGCCTCACACTTTCGACAAAGTCACAGAGGTAAGATCTCTAAACTAAAAGTTGTGGGTTTGGAACAAGTAAAGTTAAACATCCGGGGTGGTAATACTGCTCTGATTCTGCTTCAGCATGAATCCAGATGGATGTATAGGTTAAAATCTTTGACCCCTAGGGGTCTAAATGAGGAACTACTAAATACAGGATTTTATAAAAAGTTATATATTATTGGTTTTCACTTTTATTTTTTATATATATATATATATATATATATATATATATATATATATATATATATATATATTTGTAATTTTTTTTGGGGCAAATTCACATTTTATATATATATTTTACTCACCTATCTTGGTTTTGTTTTATCACATACTGGTCCTATGTTTATTGTTTTCTATACTACAATCAAAATAACATCCATTTGTACACTGTGTATCACGTTACATAAATAGTTTGTTTCTCATCTTTTTTCTTTATCGCTTTCACTTTTACTTTTGCATATATTTAGTTGTTTTCACACATTTATTTATCCAATGAAATATATATGTTTATTAAGTCCATTTAAGTATCCTCATGTATCTCAAATTTGGTGCCCGGTCCTTTATTCAATCTTATGTGTACGCTGCTAAGCTATATCACTAAACTGATCACTTTAATCCTAAATCTTACAAATCGACAGATATACCAAGAGAGCTCCCGTTTCGCCTTGCAAATGGAAGAAACAGTAGGACAGCTTCCATACGAAAATACTAATTTCCTGTCCTTTCTTCATTATTACACTTTAGGCATACATTTTTGTATGTAATCAATTACATTCTTCCAATATATATATATATATATATATATATATAGTTACTTGCCTTCTGTCTACTAGCCATGTCATTACGCTTGCCTCTTCCTTTCTCGTACACGAGACGCCTCGCCTCTATATAGCATTTTATACACATGCATCTACGTTTCAATAGTTCGTTGCAATATGTTCAATTTATTTGCATTATAGTATATTATTGTATGAATGCGGTATGCATGTTATGCCTGAGTATGAATTAGAATTTTAATTTTTTATATAAACTATATATCTATATTTTTATTTATATATGTTTATTTTCCTTTATAGCACTTGTACATTTATTTTATTTTTATATTAAATTTTTACATTTAGTTTCACATTATTTATATGTATATTTATTCAGTCATTTTATCTCACCATAATCTTTATTTTTTCACACATTTTAATATCACACTGACAGTTATTGAATTTTATCTCTATCTTCTTTATTAATAAAATTGGCACATTTTATTATACACACTTTTTATGCACAAGGTATTATCATCACATATTATCAATAGCATACATGCTTTTCATAACATACACACTATCACATACATTAATTTTTCTCAGTACCAATGCATCTATTTATAATTTGACCTGCGTCTCCCGCTGCCCGTCTTACTGCGCATGTGCGGGGAGCCGCGCCTGGTGTCAGCCCCGGCGCGTGCGCACTGAGTACGGTCGCCGTGTTATTGGGTCTCTCCCCTGTCTGTCGCTATGGGCTGTGATCACACGGCCCTGGCGCATCGTGTACGGGCAGTGTGGAGATTTGAATCAGCACTGGGCATGTGCAGAGTCTTGCATCATATAACATGGCGCAGAGGTTCGTTTACTCCATTGGTTTATTTTTTTTTCGTTTTTTTTCAACAGGCAGTGATAAGGAAGAGTTAAGTGTGTGCACCCCTCCCCCCTTCCTTCCTCCTAGCACACAGCTTACAATCATTATAATTAAAACTCTACCCTATATATAACTCACTTCACTACCCCTGAGGAAGCCACGTTGTGGCGATATGCATGGGGTGCTTTATACCGCCATTACCCCTGTTTGGACACTTCACTACGCCTTCAGGACTCATTTATTCACATGGTCTGATGCAATATTCTTTTTATCTGCGTCCATATCTTTGTCATCATTTCGTGAGGGTTATTTGAGGTAGGTTCTTTTCTGGGGGAGTTAGTATTGGGCTGCTTATCAGGGCAGTATCTCCCAGTTGAACCAGTTATAGCAGCCATCTTGTTTGTGGAGTATTTTTTGTTAATAAATTTATGCGCTTTTATATATTCTTTATGTCTATAGACTTTTTTCCATATACATACCTGTGCGTGTTCTTTGTCTTCATCCATTGTAGTTTTTAAGGGTATGTGGCAACATTTATGCGGTGCCCGCTGATAAAAAATTTTTCAGCAGGCAGGCTCCAGGCGTGGTATAGCAAAACAGGCGTGGTATACAGCACAGCACGACTTCAGCTCAACACTGTACTTGACCCGGATAGCACAGGTTACAGGTAGTGGGAACTGGGAAACACTTGGAGACCATTTGCTTAGACAGACTATGGTATGATATAGATGAAAGAAATGAAAATGCGGCACTCACCCGTTTGCAAATCTTTTTAACTTTATTGTGTCACCTTGGCGAGGATAAAAGCATTACAGGGAGGACAGCTAGTTGTAGGTTGCAGCCTGTTTCGCGCTGGAGATTGCGCTTCTTCTGACCCCAGACTATGGTATGACCACAACGCTCAGGCATTGCAGGGAGGGGCACAGCCCTTCTTATAGCCCAGGGTGCTCTGGGAGCAATCAGCTTCCACATGTGTGCACTTTGGCTCCTTAAAGAGGCTCTGTCAGCAGATTCTCAAATCCCTATCTCCTATTGCATGTGATCGGCGCTGCAATGTAGATAACAGTAACGTTTTTTTTTTTTTTTAAAACGTTCATTTTTGGCCAAGTTATGAGCTATTTTATATATATGCAAATGAGCTTTGAAATGGACAACTGGGCGTGTTTTTATTCGTATGTCCAACTGGGCGCGTATTGTGTTTTTTAACTGGGTGTGTTTACTTGTTTTACTAACTGGGCGTTGTGGAGAGAAGTGTATGATGCTGACGAATCAGTGACCAATAAGGCAGCATGCACTCCTCTCCATTCATTTACACAGCACATAGTGTTCTTACTAGAACGATGTGCTGCCACATACACAAGTGTCCTGATAATGAATACACATGACATCCAGCCTGGACGTCATGTGTATTCAGAATCCTGACACTTCTGAATATTTTCTGTGAGATTTCCAGCAAGGGAAACGAAATCACGTTTACCTCGTAATCTCGCGAGATTCCGCGCGGCTTGCTGAAATCTCACAGAAAGGATTCGGAAGTGTCAGAATTCTGAGTACACATGACGTCCAGGCTGGATGTCATGTGTGTTCATTATCAGGACACTTGTGTATGTGGCTGCACATCGTTCTAGTAAGAACGATGCTGCTGTGTAAATGAATGGAGAGGAGTGCATGATGCTGATTGGTCACTGATTGGTCAGCATCATACACTTCTCTCCACAACGCCCAGTTAGTAAAACAAGTAAACACGCCCAGTTAAAAACACAATAAACGCCCAATTGGACATACGAATAAAAACACGCCCAGTTGTCCATTTCAAAGCTCATTTGCATATATATATAAAATAGCTCATAACTTGGCCAAAAATGAACGTTTTTAAAAAAAAACAAAAAATTTACTGTTATCTACATTGCAGCGCCGATCACATGCAATAGGAGATAGGGATTTGAGAATCTGGTGACAGAGCCTCTTTAAGTCTGGACTGAGCCCGCAAGCGCACCCTGGTGGTAACTGTGGAACAGGATGGCCGCATGTGCAGACATCTCTGGAGAGAAGGGCGTCGACTGGATGGAAGGAGATCGTGGTCAGCGACCACAGACGTTACACATTCATTTGTAAACTCGCCTGAAGAAGGGGCCTGTGTGCTCTGAAATCTAGCATACATCATTTTTCTGGTTAGCCAATAAAGGTATCATACCTACAATACTTTTGTCTTTTTTGACACAAAATTATTTAACATTGCGTACCGTATTTTTATAGTTTGGGCATTTTCGGATGCGGGGATACCTAATGTGTTTATGTTTGTTAATTTTTATATGCGATCTAGGGAAAGGGTGGTGATTTTAATTGTTATATATATTTTTTACCGTTTTTTTTTCTTACTATTTTTTAACTCCCCTAGGGGGATTGAACCTATGATCACTAGATCGCATATGCCATAGACTGCAATATCACATATTGACGGATGTACTGGAAAATCAAGGCCCCATTTCCCAAGTTACAGGACTTAAAGGATCTGCTGCTAACATCATGGAGTCAGGTATCTCAAGACCTTCAGAGGTCTTGTTGCGTCCATGCCTCGATGGGTTAGAACTGTTTTAGCGGCATAAGGGGGACCGCCAACATATTAGGCAGTAGACTGAGACCTAGAAAAAATTTGTGCTAGAGAGACAATAATTTATCAAAATAAGAACAATATTTTATTAGGTATACTTTAAAAATTACATGTTAAAAATGAGTGCCACAAAAACAAAGGGACGTCCCTCTGCTGGCACAAAATTACATGAGTATGTACATTAACAAGGTTACATGTCACTTTGAATGTTTATTGTGGACTTATGCACCACGGCACTTTATTGTTACATTGGTATACTGCCATACTTTGTGCTGCTTTTCTGTTCACCTGCGGTAACTTCAGTATCCATGTTAAAGAGGCTCTGTCACCAGATTTTCAAACCCCTATCTCGTATTGCAGCAGATCGGCGCTGCAATGTAGATAACAGTAACGTTTTTTGTTTTTTTCAAAAACGAGCATTTTTGGCCAAGTTATGAGCATTTTTATATTTATGCAAATGAGCCTTTCTTAAGTACAACTGGGCGTGTTTAAAGTTAAGTACAAGTGGGCGTGTATTTTGTGTGTACATCTGGGTGTGTTTACTTGCTTTACTAGCTGGGCGTTGTGAATGGAAGTGTATGATGCTGACGAATCAGCATCATCCACTTCTCTTCGTTAACACCCAGCTTCTGGCAGTGCACAGACACACAGCGTGTTCTCGAGAGATCACGCTGTGACGTCACTTCCTGCCCCAGGTCCTGCATCGTGTCGAACGAGCGAAGACACATCGGCACCAGGCGACAGAGGCTACAGTTGATTCTGCAGCAGCATCGGCGTTTGTGGGTAAAAACCCACAAAACACACACGTATATGGTATCGCCGAGATCGTAATGACCCAACTAATAAAGTTAGCTCATTAATTAACCCCTTCGTGTTCCACGACGTACTATTCCGTCGTACTGACATTGTTAGCGCTCAGTGACGGAATAGTACGTCCTGGGGAAAATGCATCGCATTTTCCCCCGACGTTTCATCGAGCTGTGATACCTCCTGTTTCCGACAGCAGGCTATCACAGCTCAGTGTGCCAGGACTAATTGTAGTGGTCCTGATTCCGCGATCGCTGCTATTGGTTAGTCAGTGACAACCGACCAATAGCAGCATTCGCATTCATTATTTCCTGCTTTGACCTCAGATCCTGCCTCTCCCGCTCTCTGCTCGAGTTAGTTAGTCATAGAGAGTAGTTATGGAGAGAGTCAGTGCAGAGTAGTTAGTTTTTTTTGCTTTTTCCAACTTCTAGCCACTTCCCACTCCTGTCCTTGTGTTCCCCTTGTCACCCACGTTTTTGGTCAGTGATCTCTATCACTGACCACTTTTGAGTCTTCAGGGCTACATTTCTTGGTCCTTGGGGATTCTTTTTTCTTTCTTTTTTTCTTTATACAATATAATAAAAACAATTTTAAAAAAAAAGTTTCGTTTAGAAAGTTAGCAGCTAGTTAGTTTAGTATTAGGGCTAGTTAGTGTCAGGGAACCGTCAAAAAGCGTAGTTAGGTATAGCGTCAGGAATCCGTCATCGTAGTTAGGTTTAGTGTTAGGGATCCATCACTGTAGTTAGGTTTAGTGTTAGGGATCCATCACTGTAGTTAGGTTTAGTGTTAGGGATCCATCACTGTAGAGTTCACATAAAATCAGTTGTTAGTGTCAGGGAATCATTCGGTATAGCGTCAGGGAATTTAGTGTCAGGAATCTGTCACCGTAGTTAGGTTTAGCGTCAGGGAAGCTCGGAATAAAATGGTTAGGTTTGGTGTCAGGGAATCGTCGCCGTAGTTTGGTTTAGTGTCAGGGAATTTCACATAAAATCTAGTTAGGTTTAGTGTTAGGAACACTTGCCCTAGTTAGCTTTAGTGTCAGGGAAGTCCACTCGTTCTATAAAAACAAAAAAATGAATATAAAAATATATATATATTAAAAAGTTTCGATACTTAGTTATCTGTAGCATCTCAACCAGTATTAAGGTTTGTCAGGCCAGATTCACACGAAGGCGTTAAACGGCCGTGGGACGGCCGTTGAAACAGGGGCCTGTCCCACGGACCTATGTAATTCAATGTGGCCGTTCACACAGCTGTGCGAAAATAGGACATGTCCTATCTTTTCACGCATTACGCATCCCTCCATAGACTCTCAACTATGGTGGATGCATAACATCGCGTCCCGCAGCGCTGAGCACGGATACAATTCGGACGTGGAAAAATGGCAGTTTTTCACGTCCGAGATGGGCAGCGTTCATGTGAATCAGGCCTCAGTGTCAGGGAATCGTTGGGTATAGCGTCAGGGAATTTAGTGTCAGAAATCCGTCACCGTAGTTATGTTTAACGTCAGTGAAGCTTGGAATAAACTAGTTAGGTTTAGTGTCAGAGGTCTATTGCTTCTAGTTAGGGAAGTATACTTTTATTTTGTTCTTGTCAAGTTTTCGAAAGTTTTTTTTTTTTGCTGTATACACAATACACGTGTCTAAGCACATAAATAATAAAGATGTCCCAAAGGTCATTTTCTGCCGAAGAGGCCTATGCGTTTCTTGCTTCTGATACAGAATCGTCGGATGTCGAGACTCTCTTTTATTTGTCAACCTCTTCATCCAGTGATTAAGAGGAGGGACCCCCTAGGAGACGCCCCAGGACCATCACCAGAGTTGAAACCCCTGAGAGAAGTGACCTCGCAACAGTTGAAACCCCCAAGCGAAGTAACCCCGTTTGGACCACCACACCAGACAATTATGAGCCCCAAATCCCTGAGTATACGGGCAGCCCAGAGATAAAATTTAATACGGCAGGGCTCAGTGAGATGGACTTTTTCAAGTTCTTTTTCACGGATGAATTTATAGAGCTTATGGTGTCCCAGACAAATTTATATGCCCAACAATATATAACAAAGAACCCCACATCATTTTATGCCCAATCCCACAGGTGGACTCCTGTATACGCAGCAGAGTTGGGCAAGTTCTGGGGACTGCACTTGAACATGGGGCTTCTGAAAAAGCCATCCATTAGGACCTACTGTAGAACAGACATCTTATACCACACCCCGATGTTCCGCATGGTCATGTCCAGGATGTGTTATGAGGCAATACTTCGCTTCTTACATCATGCTGATAATGAGCAGTGCCCACCACGAGATGACTCCAGTTTTGACCGTTTGTATAAACTGAGACCCCTATTAGACCATTTCAGTGCCCTTTTGCCCAAGCATACACCCCCGAGAAGTCTTTTTCTATGGATGAGTCCTTGGTACATTTTAAAGGGAGAATTCAATTCCACCAATACCTGCCTAGTAAGAGGGTAAGGTATGGCGTGAAAATGTATACGCTGTGCGAGAGTGCATCAAGGTATACTTACAAATTTAGGCTTTATGAAGGCAAGCAAGCCAGTATTCAGCCCCCAGAATGCCCCCGCTTACTGGGAGTTAACGCAAAAATTGTGTGGAATTTGGTGCACCCACTGCTGGACCAGGGTTACCACCTCTACCTGGATAATTTTTATACCAGAGTTCCACTCTTCAAGTGCCTCGCTTCCAGAAGTACTGTGGCATGCGGCACTGCTAGAAAAAAATCGGAGAGGCCTCCCTAAGACTCTGCTTGGGCAAACACTCAGAAGGGGTGAGAGCAGGGCACATTCTAGCAGCAACATATTGTGTGTCAGGTACAAGGACAAGAGAGATGTCCTTGTATTGACAAAAATACATGGCCAAACCAGTACCCATGTACCTGTACGAGGTACCAGTACAGAGACCCCCAAACCAGACTGCATCCTGGACTACAATAGGTACATGGGAAGGGTGGACTTGTCAGATCAGGTCCTGAAGCCTTACAGTGCCATCCGGAAATCGAGGGTGTGGTATAAGAAGCTCGCCGGGCACATCATACAGATGGCATTGTACAATGCGTACGTGCTACATCTATGTGCAGGCCAGTGGGGAACTTTCCTGGAATTTCAAGAGGTGGTTATCAAGAACCTAATCTTTAGAGACCAGGAAGGGGGAGCACCCAGTACCTCTGGAAGCGAGGCCACACGCATAGTACCAGGGCAACATTTTCCAGGAAAAGTTACCCAAATTGGCAAGAAGGGAAAAAGTCAAAAGAGGTGCAGAGTCTGCTCAAAGAGGGGGATAAGGAAGGACACAATAGGGGTCACTTCTCTGGGATTTCAAATGTACTGGACACCATAAAAGCTCCAGTAGGCCAAATGGTGGTCTTTTCCTTCTGAGCCCTGCCATGTGCCCAGGCACTTAATAACAGTCACATGTAGGGTATTGTTGTACCCGGGAGAACCCACATTACAGTTTATGGGGTGTATGTCTCCGGTGGCACATGCTGGGCACAATATATTGGACACTGAAATGGCATAAATATAGAGAAAATTGCAAATCTCACTCTGCACACTTGCATTATCTTTTACACAGTACCTGTGGGGTCAAAATGCTCACTGCACCTCTAGATGAATGTCTTACGGGGTGTAGTTTTTAAAATAGGGTCACTTCTCGGGGGTTTCAACTGTACTGGTACCTCTGGGGCTCTGCAAATGCGACATGGCACCCGAAAACCAATCCAGCAAAATCTAGACTCCAAAGAACGCATAGAACTCATTCCCTTCTGAGCCCTCCCATGGAGCCAAACTGGAGTTTATCACCACAAATGGGGTATTGACGCACTCAGGACATATTGGGCAACAAAATGGGGTATTTTATTCCTTGTGCAAATAAGAAATTTTTAATTCACAGCCCAATTCAAATACGTTCTGTGAAAAAACTGTGGGGTCAAAATGGCTACAACACCCATAAATGAATACCTTGAGGGGTGTTGTTTCCAAAACGGGGTCACTTTTGGCGGATTTCTACAATTTTGGCACCACGAGGCGTCTTCAAACCTAGCATGGTGCCTAAAATATATTCTAATAAAAAAGAGGCCCCAAAATCCTCTAGGTGCTGCTTTGCTTCTGGGGCTTTTGTTTTAGTCCACTAGCAAACTAGAGCCACATGTGGGACATTTCTAAAAAATGCGGAATCTGGACAGTACATATTTGGTAGTATTTCTCTGGTAAATCCTTCTGTGTTACAGAAAAAAATTGATTAAAATTTAATTTCTACAAGAAAAATGCAAATATCAACTCCACCTTACTTTAACTCCTGTGAAACACCTAAAGGGTTCTAAAGGTTGTTTTGAATACTTTGAGGAGGTCTGTGTGGCTTTTGAAATTTTCATGAAAATATGAGAAATTGCTGTTTATGTTCTAAGCCTTGTAACGTCGCAGAAAAATAAAATAATGTTCAAAAAATGATGCCAATCTAAAGTAGACATATGGTAAATGTTAATTAGTAACTATGTTGTGTGGTATAACCATCTGCCTTACAAGCAGATACATTTAACTTAAAAAATATGCTAAGTTTTCACATTTTTCTCAAAATTTTGCTATTTTTCACAAATAAACACTCAATGTATCGACCAAATTTTACCACTAACATAAAGTCCAAAGTCTTACGAGAAAACAGTCTCAGAATCGCTTAGATAAGTAAAATCATTCCGAAGTTATTACCACATAAAGTGACACATGTCAAATTTGAAAAATGGGCTTTGAGCCTAAGGGTATGTTCACACGGCAACGCCAATTACGTCTGAAATTACGAAGCAGTTTTCAGGCGAAAACAACTCCTGAATTTCAGACGTTTTGACAAGTGCACGCGTTTTTCGCTGCGTCTTTTACGGACGTAATTGGAGCTGGTTTTCATTGGAGTCAATGAAAAACGGCTCCAATTACGTCCCAAGAAGTGACATGCACTTCTTTGAGGCGGGCGTCTTTTTAAAAAGCCCGTCTGCACAGAACACCGTAAGACCCATTGAATTCAATAGGCAGATGTTTGCAGATGGTTTGGAGCCGTTTTTTCGGCTGTAATTCGAGGCGTAAAATGCCTGAATTACGTCCGTAAATAGGGCGTGTCACCACATTATAAGTGCCCTATCTCTTACATAATGGGATTGGCGCTGTAATGTAGATAACAGCAGTGTTTTTTTATTTAGAAAAACAATCTATTTTCACCAAGTTATGAGCGATTTTAGCTTTATGCTACGTGCCCTGAAAGCCAGGGGCGTAGCTAGGGGGGGGGGGCAAGCGGGGCACGTGCCCTGGGCGCAGTTCAGAGGGGGGCGCCAGCGCCCCCTCCTCCTGCACTATAATTGTACCTATGTCGCAAGGACACAGGTACAATTAGAAGCAATGAATGACCGGGCACGTTCCGTGCCCGGCCATTCAGCGCCTTTCCCCGAATGAAGCGACTGGTACCTTTTGTACCAGTGACGCTTCCGTCGATGAAAGGCGCTGACTGACTGACAGGGAAAGTCATCCTGCCCAGCCAATCACAACCCCCTGGAGACCTGCGCAGAAGAGAGAAGGTCTCCATGGCTGCCGGACGGCGTGGGAGCGGGAATAAGGTGAGTTTGAATAGTTTAATTTTTTTATTTTTTTTATTGTAATAAAAGTGTGTGGCCGTATCTGCGGGGGGGACTTTGTCTACGGTGGGGGGGACTTTGTCTACACGCGGGGGGCTTTATCTACGGGGGGGGGACTATATCTACAGGGGGTGGGCTATATACAGGGGGACTATATCTACAGGGGGGCTATATACAGGGGGTGGGCTATATACAGGGGGGCTATATACAGGGGGACTATATCTACAGGGGGGCTATATACAGGGGGACTATATCTACAGGGGGGCTATGTACAGGGGGACTATATCTACAGGGGGGCTATATACAGGGGGACTATATCTACAGGGGGGCTATATCTACAGGGCTGGGCTATATACAGGGGGACTATATCTACAGGGGGTGGGCTATATACAGGGGGACTATATCTACAGGGGGTGGGCTATATACAGGGGGGCTATATACAGGGGGTGGGCTATATACAGGGGGGTTATATACAGGGGGACTATATCTACAGGGGGACTATATCTACAGGGGAGCTATATACAGGGGGACTATATCTACAGGGGGGCTATATACAGGGGGACTATATCTACAGGGGGGCTATATACAGGGGGACTATATCTACAGGGGGGCTATATCTACAGGGCTGGGCTATATACAGGGGGACTATATATACAGGGGGTGGGCTATATACAGGGGGACTATATCTACAGGGGGTGGGCTATATACAGGGGGGCTATATCTACAAGGGGGCTATATACAGGGGGTGGGCTATATACAGGGGGGCTATATACAGGGGGACTATATCTACAGGGGGGCTATATACAGGGGGTGGGCTATATACAGGGGGGCTATATACAGGGGGACTATATCTACAGGGGGCTATATACAGGGGGACTATATCTACAGGGGGCTATATACAGGGGGACTATATCTACAGGGGGGCTATATACAGGGGGACTATATCTACAGGGGGGCTATATACAGGGGGACTATATCTACAGGGGGGCTATATACAGGGGGACTATATCTACAGGGGGGCTATATCTACAGGGCTGGGCTATATACAGGGGGATTATATCTACAGGGGGTGGGCTATATACAGGGGGACTATATCTACAGGGGTGGGCTATATACAGGGGGGCTATATACAGGGGGTGGGCTATATACAGGGGGTTATATACAGGGGGACTATATCTACAGGGGGGCTATATACAGGGGGACTATATCTACAGGGGGGCTATATACAGGGGGACTATATCTACAGGGGAGCTATATACAGGGGGACAATATCTACAGGGGGGCTATATCTACAGGGCTGGGCTATATACAGGGGGACTATATCTACAGGGGGTGGGCTATATACAGGGGGACTATATCTACAGGGGGTGGGCTATATACAGGGGGGCTATATCTACAGGGGGGCTATATACAGGGGGTGGGCTATATACAGGGGGGCTATATACAGGGGGACTATATCTACAGGGGGGCTATATACAGGGGGACTATATCTACAGGGGGGCTATATACAGGGGGACTATATCTACAGGGGGCTATATACAGGGGGACTATATCTACAGGGGGGCTATATCTACAGGGCTGGGCTATATACAGGGGGACTATATCTACAGGGGGTGGGCTATATACAGGGGGACTATATCTACAGGGGGTGGGCTATATACAGGGGGCTATATACAGGGGGTGGGCTATATACAGGGGGGTTATATACAGGGGGACTATATCTACAGGGGGACTATATCTACAGGGGGGCTATATACAGGGGGACTATATCTACAGGGAGGCTATATACAGGGGGACTATATCTACAGGGGGGCTATATACAGGGGGACTATATCTACAGGGGGGCTATATACAGGGGGACTATATCTACAGGGGGTGGGCTATATACAGGGGGACTATATCTACAGGGGGTGGGCTATATACAGGGGGCTATATACAGGGGGTGGGCTATATACAGGGGGGTTATATACAGGGGGACTATATCTACAGGGGGACTATATCTACAGGGGGGCTATATACAGGGGGACTATATCTACAGGGAGGCTATATACAGGGGGACTATATCTACAGGGGGGCTATATACAGGGGGACTATATCTACAGGGGGGCTATATACAGGGGGACTATATCTACAGGGGGGCTATATCTACAGGGCTGGGCTATATACAGGGGGACTATATCTACAGGGAGTGGGCTATATACAGGGGGACTATATCTACAGGGGGTGGGCTATATACAGGGGGGCTATATACAGGGGGTGGGCTATATACAGGGGGGTTATATACAGGGGGACTATATCTACAGGGGGACTATATCTACAGGGGGGCTATATACAGGGGGACTATATCTACAGGGGGGCTATATCTACAGGGCTGGGCTATATACAGGGGGACTATATACAGGGGGGGCTATATACTGGGGTGGGCTATCTATGGAACACCATATACAGGGGTGGGCTATAGCTACAGGGGGGGCTATATAGTATATAGCCCCCTGTAGATATAGCCCACCCCTGTATATGGTGCTCCATAGATAGCCCCCCTGTAGATATAGTCCCCCTGTATATAGCCCCCCTGTATATAGCCCCCTGTAGATATAGCCCCCCTGTAGATATAGCCCAGCCCTGTATATAGTCCAGCCCTGTATATAGCCCAGCCCTGTATATAGCCCAGCCCTGTAGATATGGTCCCCCTGTAGATATGGTCCCCCTGTAGATATGGTCCCCCTGTAGATATGGTCCCCTGTAGATATAGCCCCCCTGTATATAGTCCCCCTGTATATTGTATATAGCCAGGCCTGTAGATAGCCCACCCCCTGTAGATAGCCCACCCCCTGTAGATAGCCCACCCCCTGTAGATATAGCCCACCCCCTGTAGATATAGCCCACCCCCTGTAGATATAGCCCAGCCCTGTATATAGCCCAGCCCTGTATATAGCCCAGCCCTGTATATAGCTCACCCCTGTAGATATGGTCCCCCTGTACAGAAAAAAATGTGAAAAAAATCCTCCAGCTCACCTTGTCACAAGAAGGGTATGGGAATCAGCACACGGATCCTCGTGTCGGCACACGCAAGAGATACTTCGTAAACAGGGGAGTTGGATCCAGCGCTGAGAGTGCAATATCTGTTAAAACGGGAATCTGTTCCCAAGTTTTATTTTGTCTTGGTTAAAATCGTAGCAGAGAAGCTACGAGCAGCAGTTAGTGACAAGTGGGTATCGTCCAAAGTACAGAGGGAATAAGAAAGATAGATAGGCGGTAGCCTACGCGTTTCGGACCTTCACTAGGTCCTTAGTCATGGCTTATGGTAAGATAAGCCATGACTAAGGACCTAGTGAAGGTCTGAAACGCGTAGGCTACCGCCTATCTATCTTTCTTGTTCCCTCTGTACTTTGGACGATACCCACTTGTCACTAACTGCTGCTCGTAGCTTCTCTGCTACGATTTTAACCAAGACAAAATAAAACTTGGGAACAGATTCCCGTTTTAACAGATATTGCACTCTCAGCGCTGGATCCAACTCCCCTGTTTACAAATGGTCCCCCTGTAGATATAGTCCCCCTGTAGATATAGCCCACCCCCTGTATATAACCCACCCCCTGTAGATATGGCCCACCCCTGTATATAGTCCCCCTGTAGATATAGCCCACCCCTATATATAGTATCCCACAAATAGCTCCCCCTATAGTGCTCCACAGAAAGCCCACCCCTGTATATAGCCCCCTTGTACATATAGTCCACCCCTGTATATAGTGCTCCACAGATAGCCCACCCTTGTATATAGTATATACTGGGGTGGGCTATCTGTGGAGCACTATATACAGGGGTGGACTATCTAGTGGAGCACTATATACAGGGGTGGACTATATGTACAAGGGGGCCTATATACAGGGGTGGGCTATCTGTGAAACACTATATACAGGGGTGGACTATATGTGGAGCACTATATACAGGGGTGGGCTATATCTACAGGGGGGCTACATACATGGTTGGGCTATCTGTGGAGCACTATATACAGGGGTGGACTAGATGTGGAGCACTATATACAGGGGTAGGCTAGATCTACAGGGGGCTATATACAGGGGTGGGCTATATCTACAAGGGGGCTATATACAGGGGTGGGCTATATCTACAGGGGGGCTATATACAGGGGTGGGCTATCTGTGGAGCACTATATACAGGGGTGGGCTATATCTACAGGGGGGCTATATACATGGTTGGGCTATCTGTGGAGCACTATATACAGGGGTGGACTATATGTGGAGCACTATATACAGGGGTAGGCTATATCTACAGGGGGCTATATACAGGGGTGGGCTATATCTACAGGGGGGCTATATACAGGGGTGGGCTATCTGTGGAGCACTATATATAGGGGTGGGCTATATCTACAGGGGGGCTATATACATGGTTGGGCTATCTGTGGAGCACTATATACAGGGGTGGACTATATGTGGAGCACTATATACAGGGGTAGGCTATATCTACAGGGGGCTATATACAGGGGTGGGCTATATCTACAGGGGGGCTATATACCGGGGTGGGCTATCTGTGGAGCACTATATACAGGGGTGGGCTATATCTACAGGGGGGCTACATACATGGTTGGGCTATCTGTGGAGCACTATATACAGGGGTGGACTATATGTGGAGCACTATATACAGGGGTAGGCTATATCTACAGGGGGCTATATACAGGGGTGGGCTATATCTACAGGGGGCTATATACAGGGGTGGGGTATCTGTAGAGCACTATAGGGGGAGTTATTTGTGGGACACTATATACAGGGGTGGGCTATATGGGGGCACTATCTACAGGGGGCTCTATGGCAGGCACTATCTACAGGGGGCACAGTGTGTGTGTGTGTGTGTGTGTGGGACACGGTGTATGGTGCTATTATAATTAGAGGTGCAGTGTATGGCGCGATTATATTTAGGGGCGTAGTGTGTGGTATAATGATAACTTTATATTTATTTATAGGTGCAGAAATATTGGAAAAGTGAGAAGCTGAAGACATGTGAGCGGCAAACTGCAGAAATGGTCTGTGACCGGGAGAAGCCACCATAGAGGTCTGGACCGGATGGAGAAAAAGAACTAGAATCTGAGACGTCACCGGTCAGTCACTTAATGTAAATGTTTATTCTGCCTCTAATCAGTAATGTAGTCGCTGTATGATCTGCAGCGAGATGATGGGTGGTGTGATTATAATATGATTTATTTTTTGTGAAAATACATCTCCCAGCATATCCTTACCATTGTTCGGGCCATGCTGGGAGCTGTAGTTTTACGCCGTACATACCTATACGGCAGGAGTTGCACTAAATTGAGCTGTATTTGTTCTGGGGCTGTATATATGTACCGAGCTTGGTTCTGGTGTTGTATATAGAACCATATTGCTTGTGAAATGTACAAATGTTTTTATGCTCGCGTTACATAAAAAGAAATGACACGTCGAACACGGCGAGGGGGAAGGAGATGTCGGGAAAGAGGTTGGGGGGGGGGGCGCCAAACTGAATCTTTGCCCCGGGTGCTGGAGAACCTAGCTACGCCTCTGACACATCTATTTAGACAGGCCTATAACATTCCCTAATCTGACTCCTTTCCATGGCCCCCCTTTTAGATTAGTCATTAGAATAAGATTCCGTAACACTCCTTATCTTCATGTCAGTCATACACGGACACTCGCTGGTGACCGGCTCATGCAGCTTTATGTTACCACCCCCCATGTGTATAAAAATGGCTGGACTATTGTACAGAACAAACAGTGTTACACTTTGTGTTTCTTTTATTTCCTCATAGTTGTAAGCTCTTGCGAGCAGGGTCCTCACTCCTCAGGTTTGAATTGTAAATTAACTTTGTCACTATGTAATGTCTGATATTGTTTGTTTCATGTTCCCTCTAAATTGTAAAGTGCTGCGTAATATGTTGGCGCTATATAAATAAAGATTATTATTATTATTATTATTTATGCTAATGACTTTCTTACTAGACAACTGGGCGTGTTTTTACTTTTGACCAAGTGGGCGTTGTGGAGAGAAGTGTATGACGCTGACCAATCAGCGTCATACACTTCTCTCTATTCATTTACTCTGCACATAGTGATCCTGTGTTGTTCACTATGTGCAGTCAAATACTCACGCATTAACGTTACTGAAGTGTCCTGACAGTAAATAGACATCGCATCCAACCAGGACGCAATGTCTATTGACAATCCCGACACTTCGCTAACGTATGTGTGGGACTTACAGCACAGCAAGCGTAATCTCGTGAGATCACGCTGTAAATGACAGCACAACGTGATCTCGATATGCTGTGCTGTAAGTCCCACACAAACGTTACCGAAGTGTCGGGATTGTGAATAGACATCCCGTCCTGGTTGGACGCGATGTCTATTTACTGCAGGACACTTCAGTAACGTTAATGTGTGAGTATGTGGCTGCACATAGTGAACAACGCAGGATCACTATGTGCAGAGTAAATGAATGGAGAGAAGTGTATGATGCTGATTGGTCAGTGTCATACACTTCTCTTTACAATGCCCACTTGGTCAAAAGTAAAAACACGCCCAGTTGTCTATTAACCCCTTCAGGACTGAGCCTGTTTTGGCCTTCAGGACGTAGCCGATTTTTCAAATCTGACATGTGTCACTTTATGTGGTTATAACTCTGGAATGCTTTTATCTATCCAAGCGATTCTGAGATTGTTTTCTCGTGACATATTGTACTTTATGTTAGTGAAAAAATTTGGTCGATAAATTCAATATTTATTTGTAAAAAACATCAAAATTTAGAGAAAATTTGCAAAAATTAAAAATTTTCGAAATTTAAATCTATCTACTTGGAAGACAGATAGTATTGCCACACAAAATACTAACTAGTTTATATTTCCCATATGTCTACTTTATATTTGCATCGTTTTTGGAACATTCTTTTATTTTTCTAGGACGTTACAAGGCTTAGAACTTTAGCAGCAATTTCTCATATTTTCAAGAAAATTTAAAAAGGCTATTTTTTCAGGGACCAGTTCAGTTCTGAAGTTAGTTTGGGGGCCTTATATATTAGAAAGTACCCATAAATCAACCCATTTTGAAAACTGCACCCCTCAGAGTATTCAAAACAGCATTCAGAAAGTGTTTTAACCCTTTAGGCATTTCAGAGGAATTAAAGCAAACTACAGGTGAAATTTACAAATTTCATTTTTTTTGCCAAAATTCATATGTAATCCATTTTTTCTGTAACACAGAAGGTTTTTCCCAAGAAATGCAACTGAATATTTATTGCCCAGATACTGCACTTTTTAGAAATATCCCACATGCGGCCCTAGTGTGCTAACGGACTGAAGCACAGGCCTCAGAAGCAAAGGAGCACCTAGGGGATTTTGGGGCCTCCTTTTTTTAGAATATATTTTAGGCACCATGTCAGGTTTGAAGAGTTCTTGTGCTGCCGATACAGTAAAAACAGAGAAAAAGTGACCCCATTTTGGAAACTGCACCCCTCAAGGAATCTTTCTAGTGGTATAGTTAGCATTTTGACCCCACAGTTGATTTGCCAAATTTATTTGAAATTGCGTGTGAAGATGAAAATCTACTTTTTTTCTGAAAAAACATAGAAATTGTAAATTTTTACGAGGAATAAAGGAGAAAAAGCACCACAACATTTGTAAAGCAATTTCTCCCGATTACGGCAATACCACATATGTGGTAATGCACTGCTGTTTGGACCCACAGCAGGGCTCAGAAGAGAAGGAGCGTCATTTGGATTTTGCTCGAATAGTTTTCAGTGGAATGTCGCGTTTGCAATGCCCTGGAGGGACCAAAACAGTGGAAACCCCCCAAAAGTGACCCCATTTTGAAAACTGCGCCCCTCAAGGAATTTTTTCTAGGGGTGTGATCACTTTTTTAACCCCATAGTTTTTTTGCAGAATCTTGTGGATCTCTGGCGCGAAAAAGAACATATGACAAATGCTTCATTTATAGGACAGATTTTTCAGACACAGAGCATGCAAGTGAAGAAAAGCACCTCAACATTTATCAGGATATTTCTTCTGAGTTTAGAAATACCCCCAAATTGGCCCTATCTCTCTGTTGCTGGACATATGGCAGGGCTAGAAAGTATTGGAACATCACAAGGATTTTGAGGCCTTATTTTACTTGGATGATTTTTGGGCACATGTCATGTTTGCATAGGCCTAAAAAATTGTGCAGATACTACCCGATATTACAAATCCTAGATATTCATCTAGGGGTAAAATGGGAATTTTTAGTTTTGTTATGGGGATGTTCAAATTTGAAATGGTGAAATGGCTATGGTAAATGGGAGGGACGGTAATTGTAAATGAAAGGGCCGAAAATTATAAATGAACGGGACAGATGAAAATAAAATTTAGAACTCCAGAGAGGTGTGGTATATCCGGAAGCACTCCTTCATACACAGTCCAGGGTGGGTGGGACAGGTGTTACACTGGTATGTCGAGTCTTTTCTTATGCCTCTTTTGGCACAGACACTACACCTCTTCTGCGGGTGGATTTTTTTTTGCGGTGGGCTGCACTTCACCAGGAAAGTGCTGCCCTGGAACTATCCTGGGGACATCCGTACTTGCACAGGCAGAACTTTCTCCTACCTCTGCCACATTCCCAAAGAGAAGGGATTTGATCACCTTCTCCTGGTACTCCAGGTATGTCCCCTCCTGACCAGTGCTACTGTATATTACAAAGGAGTTGTACAATGCCATTTGGATAAAGTACACCGCAAGTTTTTCATACCAAATTTTTGATTTCCACATGGCATTGTACGGCTTGAGCATCTGGTCAGAAAGGTCCACTCCCCCCATAAATTTGTTATATGCCTGGATGCAGAGAGGCCGTGACGTGGTGGTGGGTGTTGCACCACGCACAGGGACAAGAGAGCAGGTGGCATCATGAATGGATGTTAGCATCAACACATCCTTCTTGTCCCTGAATTTCAAAAATAGGACCCCTTCGCTTTGGAGCGCCCTGCTCACCCCACGCTGCAGGGGTTGGCCGAGAAGGGATTTTGGGAGCTGTCTCTGGTTTTTGCGGACCGTCCCACACGCCACTGTTTTTTGTTCCGCCAGGCATTTGAACAGGGGCACACTTGTGTACCAGTTGTCAATATACAAGTGGTACCCCTGATTAAACACTGGGTGCAGGAGGTCCCAGACAATCCTCCCAGTTGTGGTCAGGACGGGTGGACAGTTTGGGGGTTCAATCTGACTGTCTCTTCCCTTGTATATTCTAAAAGTATATGTGTAGCCCGACTCCGACTCACACAACTTGTAGATCTTGATGCCATACCTGGCACGTTTGTTGGGCAAATACTGCCTGAACTTCACCCTTCCCTTGAAATGCACCAGGGACTCGTCAATGGCAATTTCTCTTCCAGGGGTATATGACATGGAAAACTTTTGGGCCAAATGGGAAATAAGGGGTCTAATTTTATAGAGTTGATCGAAATTGGGGTCATCCTGGGGGGGGGGGGGCACTGGGAATTATCATTGAAATGCAAAAACTTCTGTATTGCCTCAAAACGAGCCATGGGCATTGTGGTGCGGTATAAGGTGCAGTGGTAAAGAATATCAGTGGACCAATAGGCCCTCACCGATGGCTTCTTTGTTAGGCCCATATTTAGGACCAATCCCCAGTACTGCAGTATTTCTGCTTTGTAGGAGGGATGCCACCTGTATGGCGTGGCATAAAAACTACCAGGGTTGAGAGCAATAAATTGTTGAGCACAAAGATTCGTTTGCTCAACAATTTTGTCCACAATGCTGTCCGAAAAAAGAGCTGAAAAAACTAAATTTTAGACAGCCCTGCTATCTGGACTTGGACCCCTGCAGCAGCAGTAAAGTCCGGTACTTGGGGGCGTAGGAGGTTGGGGGCAACCAATTAGGTTCAGGTGCAGGTGTAACACTAACCCTCCTGCGACTGCGAGGAGGTTCCTCTGTGTCACTTGAGGAAGAGGACAGCACAAAAGCCGACCCAGCATCACTCGCAGTATCTGTGTCCGATGCCAGCATCTCATACGCTTCCTCAGCGGAAAATGTTTTGCGGGCCATTTTTTATTTTTGTGTACAGTAAATGTTTATGTACACTTGTATACTGTAGAAAGTGTATACAAAATTTTTTAGAATAGAACTTTTTTTTTACATAAAACGCTAAATACTAACACTAACGTACACTAATATATTTTTTTTATTTTTTTATTTTATGACACTATAACAACACTAAACTACATTGCAAAAAGACGATGACTAACTGACAATCACACACTGACTGACGCTAACTGAAGGACGCTAACTGACTGAGACTAACTGACGCTGACTAACAGGCGGTCTATCGATGACGAACAGGAGGCCTGACGATGACTAACGGACGATCTGACGCGAACAGGCGATCTGACGCTAACGTTCAATCTGACGCTGATAGGCGGTCTGACGCAGACTAAATTGACACTGACTAACACTGACTAAATTGACTCTGACTAACACTGACTAAATTGACACTAACACTGACTAGTGACGCTGACTAACACTGACTAAATTGATGCTGACTAGATCTGACTAAACTAACACCGACGATGACTAACGGACGATCTGACGCGAACAGGCGATCTGAGGGCAATCTGACGCTGACAGGCGGTCTGACGCTGTCTAAATTGACGCTGACTAACACTAAATTGACACTATGGGTATGTGCACACGCAGAGTCAAAAACGTCTCAAAATACGGAGCTGTTTTCAAGGGAAAACAGCCCCTGATTTTCAGACGTTTTTTGAGCAACTCGCGTTTTTCGCTGCGTTTTCGCTGCGTTTTTACGGCCGTTTTTGGAGCTGATTTCAATGGAGTCTATGAGAAAACGGCTCCAAAAACGTCCCAAGAAGTGTCCTGCACTTCTTTGACCAGGCTGTAATTTTACGAGCCGTCTTTTGACAGTGACGCGTAAAATTACAGGTCATCGGCACAGTACATCGGCAAACCCATTGAAATGAATGGGCAGATGTTTGCCGAGGTATTTGAGCCGTGTATTCAGCCGTAATTCGAGGCCTAAAACGCCTCGTTAACGCCTGAAAATAGGTTGTGTGAACCCAGCCTAACACTGACTAGTGACGCTGACTAACACTGACTAAATTGACGCTGACTAACACTGACTAGATCTAACTAAACTAATGCTGACTAGATCTGACTAAACTAACCAAAGTTATTTTTTTAGATTTTTTTTTAATTTAAAAAAAAAAGTAACAAAAGAAAAGCTCCCTTATGGACTGGGAGAGGAGGGGAGGGGGTGATCACAGTTTGGGACTGCAATCAAGGGGTTAATGTGGGTTTTAAGTGTTTTTTTGTTAAACACTTGTTGCACACGCTGCAGGCTCTGATCTCCTCGACTTCCTGACTCCAACAGAGAAGATCAGAGTCTATGACGTTGAGCTCTAATGTGCTAAGCTCCAATTGATAAGTCTGTACAGACTAACCAATCGGAGCCTCTCTAACAAGGGACCGCTTCGATTGGTCCCTTGTGCTCTGCCTGGACACCAGGGCAGACGGTCTACACAGTTAACCGCCGCTGCGGTGTAGCGCCGCGCGGCGGTTAACTTTTAAAGTGCCGACGTAACTGCACGTCAAGGTGCATGAACTTACTTCACAGCTTGACGTGCAGTTACGTCAAGGTGCGGGAAGGGGTTAAGAAAGTCATTAGCATAAAGTTAAAATCGCTCATAACTTTCTAAATAAAAAACACGGCTATTACCTACATTATAGCGCCAATCTCATTATGTAAGAGATGGGACACTTATAATGTGGTGTCAGAACCTCTTTAACCCCTTAGTGACCACCAATGCGCCTTTTTACGTTGGTCACTAAGGGGCCTTAGGCTAGGCTGACGCCTTTTCACGTTCGCCTAGTCTAAGTCCTGCACGGGTCTCCCGTGCAGGCAGGAGCCGGGGCTCTGCTGTCTGATGACAGCTGAGCTCCTGCTCCAATGCCCGCGATCGAAGTTTACTTAGATCGCGGCCGTTTAACCCGTTAAATGCCGCCGTCAATAGCGACCGCGGCATTTAACTTTGTTTACAGAGGGAGTGAGCTCCCTCTGTCACCCATCGGCGGCCCGCGAATGCAATCGCGGGTCTCTGATGGGGTGTCATGGCAGCCGGGGGCTTGATAAAAGCCCCCAGGTCTGCCCTGGACATATGCCTGTTAGGACGCGCCGGAGGCACGTCCTAACAGATTGCCTGTCAGATTTACACTGACAGGCAATAATGCTCTGGTATACGAAGTATACTAGAGCATTATACCAGCGATCTGAAGATCGCACAGTAAAGTCCCCTAGTGGGACTAGTGAAATAAATAATAAATGTGAAATAAAGATTAATAATAAAAGTTACAGTAAAAAAATAAATAAAACCATTTTTTCCATAAAAAGTGGTTTTATTTAGTAAAAGTGTAAAAAAAAAAAAAAAGTACACATATATGGTATTGCCGCGACCGTAATGACTCCATTAATAAAGTTAATATGTAATTTAAACCGCAAGGTGAACACCATAAAAAAAAAAAACGCAAAAAACAATGGCGAAATTGCAATTTTTTTCCATTGCCCCCCAAAAAAGTAATAATAAAAATGAATCAATAAGTCCCATGCACCCCAAAACAGTACCAATCAAAACTACGTCTCGTCCCGCAGAAAACAAGCCCAAAAAATCACTACCTTGATGGAAAAATAAAAAAGTTACGGCTCTTGGAAAGCAACGATGCAAAAACAAATAATTTTAGTTCAAAAGTGTTTTTATTGTGCAAAAGTCGTAAAACATATAAAACCTCTACATATGTGGTATCACCGTAATCGTACCGACCCATAGAATAAAGGTAACATGTTATTTACGTCGCATAGTGAACGGCGTCAATTTAAAAACGCATAGAACAATGGCGGAATTTCAGTTTTTTTTATAATCCCCCCAATAAAAGTAAATAAAAGTTAATAAAAAAATTATATGTACCCAAAAATGGTGCTATTAAAAAGTACAACTAATCCCGCAAAAAACAAGTCCTCATACAGCTATGTAGACGAAAAAATAAAAAAGTTATAGCTCTTTGAATGCGACTATAGAAAAACAAATAAAATAGCTTGGTCATTAGGGCCTAAAATGGGCTGGTCACTAAGGGGTTAAGGCCCAAACTAGGCTGCATCCCTAAGGGGTTAAATGCGGTACAAAAACAACAGGGAAATTTTTTATTCCATTCCCGCCACCAAATTTTTTTATAAAAGTTAATCAATAAGTCCCATGTACCACAAAATGATACCAATGAAAACCGCATCTCGTCCAGCAAAAAACAAGTCCTCGTATGGCGACATCGACTGACAAAATAAAAAGTTATAGCTCTTGAAAAGCGGCGATGCAAAAACAAACAATTTTTGTTTAAGGCTGGGTTCACACAACCTATTTTCAGACGTAAACGAGGCGTATTATGCCTCGTTTTACGTCTGAAAATACGGCTACAATACGTCGGCAAACATCTTCCCATTCATTTGAATGGGTTTGCCGACGTACTGTGCCGACGACCTGTCATTTACGCGTCATCGTTTGACAGATGTCAAACGACGACGCGTAAATTGACTGCCTCGGCAAAGAAGTGCAGGACACTTCTTTGCAACGTGATTTGAGCCGTTCTTCATTGAAGTCAATGAAGAGCAGCTCAAGATTACGGGCGTCAAAGACGCCTCGCATAATGCGAGGAGGAGCTTTTACGTCTGAAACGACGTAGCTGTTTTCTCCTGAAAACAGTCTGTCTTTTCAGACGTAAAAGACAGTTCTCGTGTGCACATACCCTAAAAGTGTTTTAATTGTGCAAAAGTAGTAAAACATTAAAAAAAATACATATTTGTTACCTCCGTAAAAATAAAAACGTTACGGCTCTTCAAATATGGAGACACAAAAACAAATAATTTAAAAAAAAAAGTTTTTTCATTGTGTAAAAGTAGTAAAACATACAAAACTATACAAATTTAGTATTGTTGCAATTGCAACAACCCACTGAATAAAGTTATTGTGTTATTTATACCACACGGTAAACGGCGTAAATTTAGGACGCAAAAAAGTGTTGCGAAATTGCTGTTTTTTTTCTATCCCCCCCCCAAAAAAAAAGTTAATAAAAGTTAATCAATAAATTCTATGTACCCCAAAATGGTGCTATTAAAAATTACAACTTGTCCCGCAAAAAACAAGACCTTATACAGCTATGTCGACGCAAAAATAAAAATTGTATAGCTCTTTGAATGAGACGATGGAAAAACTTAAAAAATGGTTTGGTCATTAAGGTCTAAAATAGGCTGGTCATTAAGGGGTTAAAATATTGTTCTTATTTTGATCAATTATTGTCTCTCTTGGTCTTGGTTTACTAATCTATTATGATACTAATCTATTATGAGAGTGCAGCCCTTTTTATGCTTGTCTTGGCATATACACTAAGGCAGACTATATACAAGGTATTAAGTGCCTCTATGTGTATAAGTATTGTTATGTCTTAGTGGTACAATATTAGGCAGGTGATTTTAATGTTATGGCTCTTCGGTGTATACATCCTTTTTTTCTTTAGAGATGCTGAGCTCTACATTTAAGTTGTCACTGATTTACGAGCATCCAAGAGTTGAAATGCTCTATAAGCAAATTTCAGGGTAAAACATGCGCTTGGCAAGAAATCAATTGTGTATTCTTATAAAAACTGATGGATGGTTTAGATTTCAATTGTATGTATTGTACAGGGTAAATTATGACACAACAAATAGCTGCTGATGCGTTTTAATCATTAAAGGGTAATTCTCAGCTTAAACATTTTATACATATCCACGGGATATGCCATAAATTGCCTAATAGATACGGGTACCAACTCTGGGACCCGCACCTACTGGATATACAGAATAAGGGTCGCCCAACCACCGTCCCACCCACTGCATCAAGGCTGAGAATAAATGGAGAGGCTTTCTACATTCATTTCTATGAGAGTTATAGAAACAGCCGAGCCCGATGACATGCGCGGGCACCTCTCCATTCATTCTCCATTTATTCTATTCCTGTATGCGGTGGCCGGCGGCTGACTCAGCAGATGGAACAGGGGTCAGGGGACCCTGGGTCTGGAGATAGGTACAGGTCACAGAACTGGAACTCGGATAATGGATATGTCATAAATGTTTAAATTGGGAATAACCCTTTAACTGTCTAAGAACATGATCCTCAAAATGTAATAAAATCCCCGAAAATTAACGACTGTGATTTTCTTGACTAACACAAGATGTGTGCACCAAAATAAAGAAATCCCAGGCCAGAAATTATACACCCATGTGTTCTCTGGGAATTAAGTAGATCACTATTTTCCCTATTCAGGATCTATACCACATGACTAGAAAGTTACTACAAAGAGTGGTTCTCGCTCTAGAGGACACCAGTATATCCATGTATTATACAGACGTAAATTGGCTTCCCATATCCAGAATAACGTTGGCGGAAGCTATCACTGAAAAGTGCTTGTTCAAAGTGAACAGCAAGCAATATCTTTTTTTAATCAATGGACCCACAGAGGTCAGTAATAAGTCTTGATGAGAGAAAAAAAAAATTGGAAAACATAAGGCTACATTCACACGACAGTTAAAACGTATTCACACGGCCGTTTTTTTAACGGCCCGTGAATATTGGCTATCAAAAAATAGGACATGTCCTATTTTTGGCTGTTTTTAGAGGTCAATGGATCAGTTTTTAACGGCCGTCAATACATGTAACAACCGTTAAAAACTAATCTGTGACATGGGGATTCAAGAGGCAAGGGAACTATTGGTTCCCTTGCTGGCTATCGGTGGTGCGATGACGCTGAATGCCCCACACACTCACCGATGCAGCGCCGTCTTCTTCAGGTGGGGCCTCTAGTCTTCACGTGTACTGTGAAGGTGACGCGATGAGGTTATCGCGCCGCTTTCACATAACCCGTGAAGACTAGCGACCACACCTGAAGAAGACGGCGCTGCATCGGTGAGTATGTCATCGCGTCACCTTCGCAGAACCTGTGAAGACTAGAGACCACACCTGAAGAAGACAGCGCTGCATCGGTGAGTGTGTAGGGCTCTGTGGCATCATCTACAGGGAGGCTGTGTGTGGCATAATCTACATCGGGGCTGTGTGGCATCATCTACAGGGAGGCTGTGTGGCATCATCTACATCGGGCTGTGTGTGGCATCATCTACAGGGAGGCTGTGTGTGGCATCATCGATATCGGGGTTGTGTGGCATCACCTACAGGGAGGCTGTGTGGCATCATCTACATTGGGGCTGTGTGGCATCATATTGCAATCCACAAATATATATAAATACTCCAGAAAACAATGCAGAAAAACTAGGGAATCAACAAAGTCTCTATGCTGTGAAAGCCAGAGAAAATAGTGTCTAGGTGAACATGTGACCTTCCTTTGGGTGTTTTTAGGGGGCTGGGACAAAAAAAGCCTGACAAATTAAATTCATCAGTTTTTTTAACGGCAATGAAAAACAGAAGCAAAATTGATGTCAAACGGCTATTAAACACGGACAGACGGACTGGAAATGGATGAAAATTTGGAGACACGGATGCAAAATGGCCATGAAAAACTGACAGTTGATCAGTTTTTAATGGCCATTTTTTTCACTGTCATGTGAATGTAGCCGACTCATCTAATGCTAAAGTAACCCTACTTTAACCTCTTCCAGACCACACCAGTATTGGGACTGGAGTTCATCTTCTGAAAAATGCAGGGGACTGGTGTGTAATACATGCCACCAGCAGTTTAGAAATATAGAAGGTTATGAGTGTGCAAATCCAGAAAGGTAACCTCTTGCAGCCAGGAATTTCCCATTAAGTAAAGAAGAAGCCATAATAAGAAAAACACACTTAGGGCACATTCAGACGTGGCGGAATTGATGTGGAATTCCGCTGCGGACAGTCCGCAGTGGAAATCCTTAACAGACAGTTTGTCTATTGGTTTCCACACCTTTTTAGTTATCTTCGTGCAGACGTTGCAGAAAACTCCGCTGCGAACCATAGGCTGCGGTGCGGAATTTTCAGTCCGCAGCATGCACTGTCTGTTGCGGAAAAGAAGCGGAATTTCACTGCGGATTTCAGCCTTTGCAATGCAAAAACTGAAATCTGTGGCAAGTCCGCTGTGTTTTCTGCAACGTCTGAATTACCTGTCAAATATGCAAATGTTGGTGCAGATTCGTTGCGTAATTGCCCCAAATCTGTACCAACATTTGCAGCGGAAAAATTCCGCCACGTCCGAACATGGCCTTATCCCTCCATACAGTTGTTTTTCACAGTTCTTCGTGGGCTCCTTTTTAACCAGTGAGCATGTGAATGAAGGAATTGTCTTTTCTGCACTTATTACTATTGTTATGCCTGTACATTCCTCAGCATATGTGATATGTAAATTAAACATAATCAAATTCACACCACTGCCTGATCTAAGAGGAGCAGTTACTCCATGCTTCACTTGCAGTTTATACAAATGACTTACATGAAGTTGCCTTTCTTTATGTAAAAGAGATTCTGCAGCAACTGGGGCCGTACCTTATAATACACACCTTAGCTGCTGTAGAACCTGTTTATGAAGAACAACAGTAAGCTTCATGTCTAACACTGATAAATTTCAAAGAGGTTCTGTGGCAGCTGAATGCCCAGCTGCTGCAGAACCTCCTAATACAAACCTTGCAGCTGCTGCAGGACCTCTTCATGGCAATTAAACTAGAGGATCTGCAGCACTCATTTTCCCATGGTCACAAAGGTACATGTATACATTAATTCCATAAACATTCTGTCAGATCCATATTTGTCTTCTATTCATATGAATGAGGTTGTTATCATTGGCATAATGTATATCATTTCTATTTTGGCATCAAAGATTGGACCATGGTTAACTTTCTGGTACATTAAGAGTTAACCCTAGCTTAGCTGTTTCTGGCATCTGGCTCCCAGATGTCACCTTTCAGAGTGGGGTCTTCCTGCCCTGAGCTCCCCTACCTCTGGGATTTCCTATGGAATTCTATTGATCTATATGTTTACTACCTAAAGGGGTTACCAAATTTCTTAAGTGCAGCACAACGGGAAACATTTTCTGCTGCTTTACTACTAATACATTGTATTGCTTTCCCAGCAATCAGCCTCTTACTTATTACATTGTCTGATATTAGTAGGGTTATGTTCACATGTGTCGGATTTATCCATGGCAAATCCAACATGTATTTACTAGAGGCTCCGTGCCAGAAATCTGAGTCTGACACTCACATTTCTGCAGCGGATTTGCAGTTGCATGTGCCGCTGAGTCCGTCAGCTTTTCCATGTGGACTCTGCAAGAGTAAGTAGCGTGCTTTTCTTTTTTAGTGGCGTGGCCAAAATATCAGAGCAGATTTTTTTTTCTGTGCATTTACATGCATTGGATGCGAAATGTTAGCATATTTGATGATGATTTCAGCGCAGAATCTGCTCTGAAATCCTGATCAAATCCTGAACGTGTGAACAGGGCCTTATAGTTTAGCACATTAGTGAACCTATGTTTATGTAAACTAAACACTATAAATTACCCTTTTCTTGTACACTGCAAAATTGTGTTAACAACTTCTTAACCCTTTAGTGACCAGACTATTTTGAGCCTTAATGACGGAGCGATTTTTTTCAGTTTCTTGATCGTCGCATCTCAAAAGCCAGAGCTTTTTATTTTTCCATAGATATAGCTGTATGAGGACTTGTTTTTAATTGTATTTTTTGGAAGGCAAGAGGAACAGAAAACAGCAATTCTGGCAGTGATTTTTATTTTATTTTCTTACGGCATTTATCATGAGGGTTAAATATCATAATAGTTTTATATTCCGGGTTATTCGCTTTTTAATTTTTTTTTTAGTAATAAAGCATTTTGTAAGGGAAAAAGTGGATTTAAATTTTTTTTTTACGTGGGATTTCTCATTTGTTTATTAGTAACTTTACTAAACTATTTGTTAATTTTTTTTTAGTCCCACTATGGGACTTCACTATGCGATCGATTGATCGCTTTTATAATACACTGCAATACTTATGTAAGAAGTGTATTATGTCAACTTATTTATTAATGATATAGAGGATGGGATTAATAGCACTATTTCTATTTTTGAAGATGACACCAAGCTATGTAATATAGTTCAGACTATGGAAGATGTTCGTGAATTGCAAGCGGATTTAAACAAACTGAGTGTTTGGGCGTCCACTTGGAAAATTAAGTTTAATGTAGATAAATGTAAAGTTATGCACCTGGGTACGAACAACCTGCATGCATCATATGTCCTAGGGGGAGCTACACTGGGGGAGTCACTTGTTGAGAAGGATCTGGGTGTACTTGTAAATCATAAACTAAATAACAGCATGCAATGTCAATCAGCTGCTTCAAAGGCCAGCAAGATATTGTCGTGTATTAAAAGAGGCATGGACTCACGGGACAGGGATGTAATATCACTACTTTACAAAGCATTAGTGAGGCCTCATCTAGAATATGCAGTTCAGTTCTGGGCTTCAGTTCATAGAAAGGATGCCCTGGAGTTAGAAAAAATACAAAGAAGAGCAATGAAGCTAATAAGGGGCATGGAGAATCTAAGTTATGCGGAAAGATTAAAATAATGAAACCTGTTTAGCCTTGAAAAAAGACGACTAAGGCCTCATGCACACGACCGTAAAAACACCCGTTATTGCGGGTCGTAATTACGACCCGCAATAACGGGCTCATAGACTTGTGTTGGCCACGGGTACCTTCTCGTTTTCTCACGAGAAGGTGCCCGTGCCGTTAAAAAAATAGAACATGTTCTATTTTTCTATTTTACGGGCCGTGCTGCTATACTTTATAATGACAGCACGGCTCGCAAAAGCGGCCGGCTGCCTGCGGCCGGCCGTGCCCGCCCGTGCTCGTAATTACGAGTCGTAATTACGAGCACGGTCGTGTGCATGAAGCCTAAGGCCTCATGCACACGACCGTATTTTTTCCCACCCGTAAATACTGGCGTAAATACGGGTCCGGTGTCACACGTATTCGACCCGTTTTGCACCAGTATTTACGGACCCGTGCCCGTAAATATGGGTCCGGTGTCATCCGTATTCCACCCGTATTTACGGGCACGTTTTTGGCGGCAAAATAGCACTGCACTAATCGGCAGCCCCTTCTCTCTATCAGTGCAGGATAGAGAGAAGGGACAGCCCTTTCTGTAATAAAAGTTAAAGAAATTCATACTTACCCGGCCGTTGTCTTGGTGACGCGTCCCTCTCTTCACATCCAGCCCGACATCCCTGGATGACGCGGCAGTCCATGTGACCGCTGCAGCCTGTGATTGACCTGTGATTGGCTGCAGCGGTCACATGGGCTGAAACGTCATCCAGGGACGGCCAGGACGTCGGGCCGGATGTCGAGAGGACGCGTCACCAAGGCAACGGCCGGGAGACCGGACTGGAGGAAGCAGGAAGTTCTCGGTAAGTATGAACGTCTTCTATTTTTATTTTTTACAGGTTGCTCTTTATTCTGATCGGTAGTCACTGTCCAGGGTGCTGAAAGAGTTACTGCCGATCAGTTAACTCTTTCAGCTCCCTGGACAGTGACTATTTACTGACGTCGCTTAGCAACGCTGCCATAATGACGGGTGCACACATGTAGCCACCCGTCATTACGGGAGCTCCATAGACTTCTATGGACTGTCCGTGCCGTTATTATGGCCTGAAACAGGACATGTTCTATCTTTTTTAACGGCACGGGCACCTTCCCGTAAGAAAACGGGAAGGTACCCGTGGCCAATAGAAGTCTATGAGCCCGTTATTACGGGTCGTAATTACGACCCGTAATAACGGGAGTTTTACGGTCGTGTGCATGAGGCCTAAGGGGGGACATGATTAATTTATATAAATATATTAATGGCACATACAAAAAATATGGTGAAATCCTGTTCCATGTAAAACCCCCTCAAAAAACAAGGGGACACTCCCTCCGTCTGGAAAAAGAAAGGTTCAACCTGAAGAGGCGACAAGCCTTCTTTACTGTGAGAACTGTGAATTTATGGAATAGCCTACCGCAGGAGCTGGTCACAGCAGGGACAGTAGATGGCTTTAAAAAAGGCTTAGATAATTTCCTAGAACACAAAAATATTAGCTCCTATGTGTAGAATGGTTTTTACTTCCCCTTTCCCATCCCTTGGTTGAACTTGATGGACATGTGTCTTTCTTCAACCGTACAAACTATGTAATGTCTGTCAGTAAAAAAGACTGACAGCCATTCTATTAGGCCCTACCTATAGTCCCCGGCTGCCATGAAAACCATTGTCACCCAGCGATCGCATCACGGAGCTGCCTATGGGGTAACAGAGGATGCCCCCCTTCTCTGAAACCACTTAGATGCTGTGGTGTAATGACGGGGGTAGGGAAACGGACAAGTGAGCCCTAATCTACCCGCCACTCTGTCCCTGCCTACTTGCAACGACCCGCCCTAGGCGACGGGGTACAACTGGGCGGCGGTCCCTATGCTCAGTAAGTGCACGAGACAAACAGACAAGGGTACACAAAGATAAGGGAAAAGGGGCAGTTGCCCACGGCAACACCGTGAGCAACAAGAGTGGTGAACGAGCCGATTCAAACCAGGAGGGAACGAGGTACCAAACGCAGAGCAGGAGAGTAGTCAGCAAGCCAGGGTCAGTATGGAGCAGGATTAAATAGTCAGAAGCTGTAGCTGGGCCAGGAAACCACACGAGAAGTATCACAAGCAAAGGAGGAACAGGAAAGGCAGGTATAAATAGATAGAGGGCGGGAGCTAGCTCCATCTGGCCAGGCTGTGATAGGCTCTCCCACTCCTAAGCCTGCCATCCTGAGTGGTGGAAGATGAAGTCAGTCTCAGAGACATAGACTCAGGTGCAGACTGATTACCTATGGGCGTATACACAGAAGTTGTGCCCGGCAGATCCTTTACAGTACCCCCCCCTTTTATGAGGGGCCACCGGACCCTTTCTAAGTGGACCTGGTTTATTGGGGAAACAAAGGTGGAACCTCCTGACCAATACCCCAGCGTGAATATCCCGGGCGGGTACCCAAGTCCTCTCCTCAGGCCGTATCCTCTCCAATGGACCAGGTACTGGAGGGAGCCTTGGACCATCTTGCTGTCCACAATCTTGGCCACCTCGAATTCCACCCCCTCAGGGGTGAGAACGGGAACAGGAGGTTTCCTCGAGGAAGCCAAGGACGGGGAGCAGCGTTTAAGGAGGGAGGCATGAAACACGTCTTGTATTCGAAAAGATGGGGGCAACTCCAGTCGGAAGGAGACAGGATTGAGGACTTCAATGACCTTATACGGCCCAATAAACCGGGGAGCAAACTTCTTGGACGGGACCTTAAGGCGCAAGTTCCTAGACGATAACCACACCAGATCCCGACCATAAACAAGGGGTTAGCAGAACGTCTTCTATCAGCCTGAGTTTTTTGTACGCTCTGGGACGCCTCTAGGTTCTTCTGAACCTGGGCCCAGACTGTGCACAGTTCCCGATGAACGACCTCTACCTCGGGATTGTTGGAACTACCAGGTGAAGCGGAGGAGAACCGTGGATTAAACCCAAAATTACAGAAAAAGGGGGAGACCCCTGACAAATTACTGACCCGGTTATTAAGGGAAAATTCGGCGAGGGGGATGAATGAGACCCAATCACATTGACAGTCAGAGATAAAACACCTTAAATATTGTTCTAGAGACTGATTAGTCCTCTCCGTTTGGCCATTAGTTTCAGGATGGAAGGCAGAGGAGAAGGACAGATCAATCTCCAACTTTTTACAGAAGGCTCTCCAAAACAATGAAACAAATTGTACCCCTCTGTCCGAAACAATATTGACAGGGACCCCATGGAGACGCAGGATGTGTTTGACGAACAAGGTAGCTAACGTCTTGGCATTGGGTAGTTTCTGGAGGGGCACAAAGTGGCACATTTTACTGAAGCGGTCTACTACAACCCACACCACCGACTTGCCTTGAGATGGAGGCAAATCAGTGATACAATCCATGGAGATATGGGTCCAAGGTCTCTGGGGAATGGGCAAAGAACGTAGTAAGCCCGCTGGTCGGGACCTGGGTGTCTTGGACCTAGCACAAACCTCACAAGCGGCGACGTAGGCCTTAACGTCTTTAGGCAACCCAGGCCACCAATAGTTTCTGGCAATGAGGTGTTTGGTACCCAGGACGCCTGGCTGACCAGATAGTGCGGAGTCATGACTTTCCCTAAGTACCTTTAGCCGGAATTGCAGGAGAACAAACAGCTTGTCCTCAGGAAGGTTCCCGGGAGCTGAACCTTGATCAGCCGCAATCTCAGAGACTAAATCAGAATCAATAGAAGAAATTATTATACCAGGAGGCAAAATACAAGCAGGATCTTCCTCCGAAGGAGGACTGGCCATGAAGCTATGCGACAGTGCATCGGCCTTAATATTTTTAGAGCCAGCCCTATAGGTAACCAAAAAGTTGAATCTGGTAAAAAATAGCGCCCATCGAGCTTGTCTCGGGTTTAGCCTCCGGGTAGATTCTAGGAAAACCAGATTCTTGTGGTCGGTAAGGACCGTTACCTGGTGCCTAGCCCCCTCCAGGAAGTGGCGCCACTCTTCAAATGCCCATTTAATGGCTAAGAGTTTGCGGTTGCCAATATCATAGTTACCCTCAGTGGGCGAAAACTTCCTGGAGAAGTAGGCACAGGGGCGCAGATGGGTGAGGGACCTGGTACCCTGGGACAAGACAGCCCCCACTCCCACCTCGGATGCGTCAACTTCCACGATAAATGGCTCCATTTGGTTGGGCTGAACCAGCACCGGGGCCGAGATAAAACACTTCTTAAGGACCTCAAAAGCCTGGACAGCCTCAGGAGGCCAGTGGAGGAGATCAGCACCTTTGCGAGTGAGGTCCGTAAGAGGCTTAGCGATGACCGAGAAGTTAGCAATAAATCTCCTGTAATAATTAGCGAACCCCAAGAAACACTGTAACGCCTTCAGGGAGGCAGGTTGGACCCATTCCGCCACAGCCTGGACCTTGGCGGGATCCATGCGGAATTCATGAGGAGTGAGGATTTGACCCAAAAATGGTATCTCCTGCACCCCAAACACACATTTTTCGGTTTTAGCAAACAGTTTGTTTTCCCGAAGGACCTAGAGCACCTTCCTAACATGCTCAATGTGGGAGGACCAGTCCTTGGAAAACACCAGTATGTCATCAAGGTACACTACAAGAAATACCCCCAGGTAATCTCTTAAAATCTCATTTATGAAATTCTGGAAGACCGCAGGAGCATTACACAACCCAAAGGGCATGACGAGGTATTCGAAGTGACCTTCGGGCGTGTTAAACGCAGTCTTCCACTCATCCCCCTCTTTGATGCGGATAAGGTTATACGCCCCCCGTAGATCAAACTTAGAGAACCATTGGGCCCCCTGAACCTGATTAAAGAGATCAGGAATCAAAGGAAGGGGATACTGGTTCCTTACAGTGACCTTATTCAAGTTACGGTAGTCAATGCATGGCCTAAGACCACCATCCTTCTTCCCTACGAAGAAGAAGCCAGCACCTACCGGAGAAGTAGAGGGATTCCTGGATATACTCTCTCATGGCTTCACGTTCGGGACAAGAAAGATTAAATATCCTACCCTTAGGGAGCTTAGCTCCTGGTACCAATTCGATAGCGCAATCGTATTCTCTATGAGGAGGTAACACTTCGGAGGCCTCCTTAGAGAAAACATCAGCGAAGTCCTGAACAAACTCAGGTAGCGTGTTCACCTCCTCAGGGGGAGAAATAGAATTAACGGAAAAACATGACGTCAAGCATTCATTACCCCATTTGGTAAGCTCCCCAGTATTCCAGTCAAACGTGGGATTATGCAACTGCAACCAGGGAAGTCAGTCTCAGAGACATAGACTCAGGTGCAGACTGATTACCTATGGGCGTATACACAGAAGTTGTGCCCGGCAGATCATTTACATGTGGTCTCTATTAACCGCATTATCTAAGGGGTTAAACGGGCTTGATCGAAGGTTAATTCAATTCCGCCCTTTTGAGCAGGAGCACGGCTGTCTTTAGACAGCCCAAAACCTAAGTTTGGAACTGTTGTATAAGTACCCTTAAAGGGGTTTTCCCATGAGGGACATTCACGAGTATATACACAGGCTATGTCATAAATGTCAGATAGATGTGGGTCCCACATCTGGGACCCACACCTATCTCTACAACGGGCTCCCCTAAACCCCGTTCTAGCTTTTTGTGCTACCGCTGACTCCCGGCCACTTCCTGACTACATGGTCAGGGCATGGTCGGGAGTTACGGAAACAGCGTACCTCGCTGAGCTACACTGTTTCCGTAACTCCCATAGTAGTGAATGGCAGTTACGGAAGCAGCGTAGCATGCGAGCTACGCTATTTCCGTAGCTACTATTCAGTTCTATAGGAGTTACGGAAACAGTTTAGCTCAGCGAGTTACGCTGTTTCCGTAACTCCCGACCATGTAATCAGTAAGTGGCCATGAGGAAGCGTGAGCACAAAAAGCTAGAACGCGGTTTAGGTGTCCCCGTTCTAGAGATAGGTGCGGGTCCCAGAGGTGGGACCTGCATCTATCTGAAATTTATGACATATCCTGTGGATATGACATAAATGTCCCTGATGGGAAAACCCCTTTAATGACCTCCATGAAATGGCGTAATGGTGGTCATTAAGGGGTTAATATACGTCTGTTATTTGAATCATTCCGTTTACACATGATTCCAGTAATAGAAGTATATTAGGATTACTGGAGAGAGTGGGACGGGCACTAAGGATAAACACCTGGAGGAAAATAACATTACTGTGTCTGCTATCTTAGCACCATTGAAAATATACAGGCCTAGTTTCAGCTGTAAATGTCGCTTGTATTCTGCTGACAGTGCTGGGACAGGGAATGTGACGATTTGAATAACCTTTGCTGTTCATCCAGGGAGCTTTTCCAACGTACATGCTAAAAGTATTTAAAAAAAACTGATGTTAAGGGGGCCTTAGCTGTATTACTGCGCAATCTCTTTTATGATTTCAATTTCTGCCTCCCCAAATCGGTAGTCTTTTTTTTTTTTAAAGTTTAGTAAATACTATTGTTATGAAGAAAAAAAATAACTATGCGTAACATGCTCTAAATGGCGTTGTATGTTATGCATACAACACAAAATGCCAAGAACCAACTTTATCACTGGTGGTAAACAAATGATCTAGATAGGCAGGAGTAATTACTTCCATCAGAGCTCCGTTATAGCGGACCAAGGCAATCAATGACTTGATAATGATGTCTTCTGACAAGCCAACCATGGAGCTGTCAGTTTTCTGACGGGCTGGGGTGGGGGATTCAATAAGTAACGTAACCATACACTGTAAAGTGACGTTAACTGCCACTAAAAAATTAAAACCCTCCGCTTTATTTTATTAAAAAATGATAAAAAAAATGATAAAAATAAATTGGCACTTCATAGCGCAGTTTTAGGCCTCATGCACACGACCGTAAGGGTTTTTACTGTCCACAAATACGAAATACACATCCGTAGCCGTCCGCAATTGCGGAAGCGCCCATAGGCTTCTATGGGCGAGTCCATGCTGCAATTGCGGACAAGAATAGGACTTGTTCTATATTTTGCAGATCAATTCGACGGCATGGACACACATCCGTAAATATACGAAAAAGGTGTCCATGGCCTGTAGAAATTAATGGGTCCGAATCCGTAATTACGGATGAAAACAACGGAAGCGTGTATGTTGAACAACAGAGACAACCGGCGCCCAACAGGAACCATTAACTTTAAAGCGCAGAATGCAGCGCAATTGTTTCTGGTGCTTTTGGTGGAATCTGTGACGGAGGCACCTAACCGAGCCTCCAACGCAGATGGGAATTAGGCCTAAAGAGAAGAACATTTCCAAGAACACAATTAATGTAATCATGGCAAAAATCATGGGAAGGCAACAATAGAAATAAAAAAGTATCACTTATATTGCAATCAAATAATGACGATCAAAAAAAAGGAAGTCTAGAGAATCCTCTGAAGGGCCTAGGTGCTGACATGATAATGGGCCAAGCCACAACAGAGCAAAGTTAAGGTTGAAGTTGAGCAAGAGACAGCCCCATCCAGGGGTCCATGCACATACCAGATTACGTTACCCATTGACTGTTATGAGTCAATAGTGAACCTCCATGTGCAGATTTTATAAGAAAAAAGAAATTGAAATAATTCTAATGTATGCCATATCACAAAGGGATTCTCTCCTTCAAGCATTGCAGAGAGGTACCATACAGCGGCACACAGGTCCATAGGGCAGGATCTGTGGATGTCTCTATGCCATGTACATGGACCCTAAAGCTGACAGTGGAGCAGATCCTCTACTGTTGTGACTTTAAAGGCACTTTTACACTGGCCAATTATCGGGCAAACGAGCGAGCGTTCCTGATCATTTCCCTGTAGGAACTGTGCAACGATCAGCTGATAAACAAGCAAACGCTCGTTCATCTGCTGATCGTGTAAACAGTGAGATGTGCTGCCAAGACGATAGAAATGTATGGGGATGAGCGATCAGAGTAACGAGCGCTCGTACCCATACTAGGTCCATGTGAAAGGAGCAAACGAGCGCTGATCAATGAGTGGTCTCGTTGATCAGCGCTTGTTTGCACGACCCAGGTCGGGTCATGTAAAAGTACCTTAGGTCGAGATATCTTACAAATAAGCTACTAGTCACTATTGAACATATAACCATTGTGCAATGATAACAGCAGAGTTTACTATGTATTTTAAAGTGGACATGAAAATCTGCGTAACAGGAAGATAGGCCTTCAGAAACTTTCCTGTGATGGGCCTAAAGTACCACAGTAAGACACTGATTTAATTTAGTATAACTGTCTCTCTCTGAAAACCGTGAGGAATTAATACAGAAAGTATATTGGAAAATTGTATAACTTATAATTTTATAAAATATAACATTAATTTGCTGAAACTGGACAATCCCTTTAATTACAAGTTGACATCATTAATATTCATCCAGTTTATTGAATATATTATGTAATTGATTTTATTTTCTAACACACAAGAGGAGAAAACCGAGCACTGATATCTCCTTATTTGTATTCTTTTTCATATAAAACACACTTTTCACTCTTGATTCTTTCTGTACTAAACTATATGATTACATATGACACTTGCATATTTGCCAGTCGGAAAGTCAAAAGTAGATAAAATCCCTTGTAAACATTTCTGGCAGTTGTGACCACTGTCCACAAATTGGAATTGTTACATGTGCTGCTGTCATCTGTCATTGCTTTAAGTGATACATAAAATGTGCGATCACTTCTATCAGGCATGATTGAAAGTAATGTTAGTAAATGGTACCGACAGATCGCTGACTGTCAGATATTTGACCCAATATGTAAGACAATGCAAACAAAATCTGCCTTGTTGTCTTGCATTGGCTGATATAAGAAGTAAATGATCTACTTGTTTATCTCCTGCATGAAATAACTTATTTTATTTACTATATTTATTAAAAGCACATTAAACCTTATATCCATGTTGAATTAGCTACTGCAACAACATTTGGAAACATACAAAAAAAAGTATGTTTAAATCAAAGGTCTTCCTTTGGTGAACTAATGTTTTCGAACATTTATTATCATATCTAAGGGAATGAATTACATGTGCCTTATTTATTATGCCTGTTTCTGCACTGCAAACCCTGCCCTTTCTTGGGCAGGAAATAAAATATGTGCCTCTCCTGCCTCACAGATGGACTGAGGTCTCATGCACACAGCAATGCTGCATGCATGGACCCTGTATGGTTGCACACGGAGTCCCTACAGGTCCGTATTTTCTGTATGTTCTCTGTGTGTCACTGTATTTTGCCTCCGTGAGGTACCATATTCTCACTTGGAAGTAATTTTTTTTTAGGGGATGCTGCGCTATTGTCTCTGGTAATCTCGGCCTAATCTGCAGCAGAGGCCCTTAACGGAGCCTCCAACGCAGAAGTGAACGAGGCCTAAGTTGAGCCATTCTTTTTTTGTTTTATTTACAATCATGGTTTTTATTACATTATAAACAACTATATATTGTTAGTATATTACAAAGAGCTTATCAGTATTTCTAGAATAAAAGTTTTATGGACTTTAAACTGGTCCTGCCACATCTCTGGATGCTTCTCAGTCAGAAGATTTTCGCTTTTGCACAGAAGCGTTCGTACGGCCACTGTATCTGTGTGTACCCACATTTCTATACATGAAGCAACTGAGAAGTCCCATAAAGCCTGGAGAAAAGTACCTTACGAAACATTAGTTACCCAGTGTAAACTGGCCTCTAACTGGAGAGGCGTGTCTAGCGACAGCTTTCACAAGATCCATGCATAAGGCAGTACTACCGTACTATAAATGTACATTAGGAGCGACATTTACAGATTGATGACCATGGTTTTCATGTATGCACAAAGATCATAAATAAACTGTATTTTAATCATTCATTTTTTTTACACTGGGAAATTAACCAATCGTAACGATAGTTGCCCAGTGTATACAGACCTTTGCCTATAGAACCAACCAGATTTCCGCTTTCAGCAAAAAGAGTGCTGGAATCTAGTTCACAAGTCTACAAAATCAAAATATGTATTATTTTACCATTCTGAAGCTACAAATTAAAAAAGCAAAAATGATATATAATATTGTGAAATATGCTGTGTTCACACATCGCGGTCAATCTGCGTTTTTAGCCACGCAAAACCATGCCATGTGTACACAATGTAAAGATGTGGCATTAAAAAGTCAATTTTCTGAAATTGTCGGAAGGTGGAAAATCCATTTATGGGAAGAATAAATCAGCATTTTTCTCTAGCTGGTTGTAAATGTTCTCAGCCTTGAAGTGTCCTTCCCTCTTGTATCTAGTTTCTGTTCTATCACAGTCCAGGGCAATGCGGAGTTTGTCGTAGCCTGTAGTGTATCCTAAAGCAAAGCTATCTGTCTAATTAACGTGAAAAGTTCCCAATTCTCTAAGCAGCAGAATGGGATCAGTGGCACGCTTGGCACAGAAACTAACATTTCATAACCTTCCCCTAAAAGATCACAAGATAGATCAATAAATGTACTACGCACTGAACACGTAGATGATCTCCTCAATTATCATTCCAAATACATCTCTAACTTATATTTCTCCACCGGGGCTAACTGTGTACTCAAGATAATCCTTAAGATAAATGCCCCAATGACACTCAAGTAGTTAATTTGGCTAAAAATGTTAATCTGTATATGACTTGCGGTTATCTACAAATAAAAATACAACGGCCGTCACACAGACGCATGTATTTCAATGGGGCTGTTCACATGACCGTTGTTTCAACGGACAGTGTGAAGGGTCCGTTGAAAAATAGAATATGTCCTAATTTCTTCCATTTTCACGGATCCCTCCATAGATGCAAGTCTATGGGGATCCGTGAAAGCGGATCCCACACGGGACCGAGTTTCCCACGTTGGTGTGAATAAGCCCTTATTTTCACAGTAAGGGTAGGTGCACATGTGGTGGAAACACTCGCAGCAAATCCGAGGCATTTCCATCCTGTGTGGTCCTGGCCTTATACTGCACTCCAATGGTACATATATTGGGATGGTGGCTGATCCAAACGCGTGTATCAGCAGCTATCTGTATAAACAGGCAAGAATAGTTGCCACAGCGATCAATGATCCCATCACAGCTGCATTTTTATGTATTGTACAATCAATATAACTAAAAAAAAAAATCATTGTACGTCATTCTCATTTTAATCACTATGTTAGATTGCATCTATTTATAACCAGCAGTTCTCTTTTGGCAGCAAACTACTATGAAGATAGTTCATCTGTGACTCGCAACTCTCCATAGCAACATACGGAGGCAGAGATAACTCATTACACAAAACTACTCACGTCGTCAAAGAAACTGTCGACATTCCTTATATCTAATGAAGAAACCCCAAAAAATACATTTGATGACTGTCTTGTCATCCACCAGTAATCAACACAAACAAATCGGAATAACAAATGGAAATCTTTGTCAGTGATTCCTCAGTATACCCCTATTTTAACCGTAAGGCCCCATTCACATCTGCGTTGGAGGCTCCGTTAGGGGCCTCCGTTGCAGATCCGGCCGAGATTACTGGAGATTACCGGAGACAATAATGCATAGTGCTGCGCTATTGTCTCCAGTAAAATCACGGACACCCTGATGGAAAGCCGACGGAAAATATTAAAGTCAGTGGGTTCCGTCGTCTCCGCTATTGATTCCGTCGTTAAAACTGAAACCTGCCGGAATGGTGACGAACGGAAACCATTAGCGATGTTTCCGTCACCATTGATATCAATGGTGACTGAAACGGAAGCTGTGGTTTCACTTTCACTTTCCGTTGCGGGGTTCACTCGACGGAAACCTCCAACGGAAACCCGGAACGGAAAGCGAACCGTGATGTGAACAGGCCCTTACACATACGCACATTTAGTGTTCCGTTACATTTGACCAATAAATGCTACAGCCATAAAAACCTCCAAGTTGATACTTAGTCTCTATTCAGACTTCTGTGAGGCTACCATTGCTCTTTGATGGCCAGAATAGTGTAGCATATTGCATTATTCTATCCAGTAAAAAAGGTAACCAGACCAACCCCACTATGTGTCAATGGGATCCAACAGAATCTGTAGCGCAATAAATCATAATGGATCTATTATAAACATTATGGCACCTGTAAAAATGTAAACCATTATGCATGTGCGAACAGAGCCTTAGGGCCTGTTTACATCAGTGTTCGCTTTCTGTTGAGGGGTTCCGTCGGATTTTTCCGTCGTGGAACCCTGCAACGGAAAGTCAAACGGAAACCACAGCTTCCGTTTGCATCACCATTGATATTTCCGTTTGACTTTCCGTTGCGGGGTTCCACGACGGAAACCTCAGACGGAACCCCTCAAAGGAAAGCGAACGCTGATGTGAACAGGCCCTTATACATGTGCCAACTGTAGCATGTTCAGAGTATACAACATTTTTATCTATAGTAAAAGTCCTTTAAAGAGGATTGTCAGATCTACTGACATGTCTGTTTTAATAAATACTGTACTGATATTCCCCATAATATAAGAACTCTGGAGCAACTCTTGTTAGAACACTGTGTTGTAATGTTCCTCTGTTATTCCTCCTAGAAATTTATGAATACATTGACAACTGTGTTATCAGTTGGGGGGGGGGTGTCCCTACACAGAATGACAATGTCCAATCAGTGCTGACAGAGTGAGACTGTGTAGGACCACACCTCCTTGACAAAGAGAATGGTAACATCGAGTTGTCCATTTATTCATACATTTCCAGGAGGAATAACATAGGAATGGCACAATACAGAGTTCAAAGAAAAGCTGCTCCTGCATTTTTATTGAATGGGGAATACAAGTAATTACTAAAAACAGACATTTTAGGAGAGGTGGCAGTGCCATCTTTACGTCTACAGTAATTTGCCCACCTCTGCCCATTTGACGTTCGCATGTGATACCAACAACGATCCTTTAATCCGCTATCTGATAGTCCAGAAATACTCAGAATCTTGCACTTGCAGAGACAACAGTGCATCACCCTAAACTTCTCCTGCATAGAAGCTTTGTAGGAAGGGCTCTGGCCATCATACGGTTGTCTCATCAACAGTTCCCCCCAATCTCCCAGCTGTGTCACCCTACGTCAGATTTTAAACTTTTTTGCCAGGAACAACTTTGGAGGTTCAATAAGTAAACTATTTGATTACAACACACAGTGACAATATTTTGTATTAGTATTTCATTCTACGACCAATAATTCAGAATATCTGATAATCCAGCATCCATTTTGTCACATTAATATGCAATGACCACACCAGATGCCATAGACATGAATAGAAATAGAACCCAAAAAATTAGGCACCGACAGCAAATTTCTAGGCGTATTGACTACCAGGTTCCTGAGATTTGCCCGGTTTGTTGTTATGGCTTGAAAGGATAAATTGTAATAAACTTCCCAATAAGAACAAAAAAGGGTAAATCACGGTAATTCGACCAACCACCTCCAGCGGCAGAGAAGAACCACCAGGGCCCGGATCTCTGTTCAGAGGTCACAGTAGATAACTAGGGACATTATAGCCTCCCGCAACGCGCATGAAACCCTAAGCTTAATAAAGGTCCGATAAAATCGGAGTGATGCCCATTCATGAAATTTTGCAAAGACTCAGACTGTGCCATGGCTCTCATCTATTGCTGAACTTTAAAGAGACAGCTACAGCATTAGTGATGTATTTGAGAATATAAAAATTAGGAATAATATTTTTCTTTCAGGCATAAACATTGATTTAACTAATTTAAATCCTCATCTTAATAATAAAAACTCAGCTGAGCCAGTCGCAGCGTGCTACTATATGTATTACACTTTGTGTGATTAAATTGCTGTTATTATATCACGGTAATGTGTTATTATATAATTGCGTTTGTTGGTTATTAATTCCCTGTGCGTTATTGTATTGCTCCGCTCACGACTCTTACCACTTGACAGGCATTACTGCTATTTCTATGTTATTTTACACCAGTTAATGCTATTCTCCTTCTCGGCGGGCTGTAAAATGTCCCTGTGTTATTTCGTGAAGGAGTATTTCTCTATTGTTGGCGGTAGTAGGAATTGGAACCTTGTTTTGGAATGTGTCTCTGGTTCCGTACTGAGGCCACTCACTCCCTGTTCCCTTTCCTGCTCATTCTGTCTACACTCCATGATGTCTCCCCCCTTCTCCTCTCCCCCGCAGCCTCTGCATTCTTTCATCTTCCTAGTGCTACCCTGCACTCTCTTCTTACAGCGTTACCGCCTATTGCCCTCCTATTGCACCTTGCAGCCATGTCTAAAATCTGCAGCGCAGCCCCTCCTTTGGAGCATCACAGGTGGTCATTGATGTTTTATAGGGGACCCACATTCATGCCGCACTGGGCTGGATACAGCAATGCCAACAGGTGTCAATAAGTCAGATGGAGGAAAGGATCAGAGGGCCACAATATAGGAAATCTGGAATAGGAAGAAGACTCCATACTCCGAGAAATAGTTCATATGGGAGCAAAAGTAGGGGGGCAAGCACAGCAACAGACTACCTATAAAAAGTGCCTGTATATAGAGTTATAAAGAGCATTTCAGCACTGACTATTGACATGTAACAGCAGGGGATGTAGGGCAACCATCATCAGCACTGATATACAAGGAGGAGTGGCGGCAGCAGCAGGGATGGAGGCACTAGATGTGATTACAGGAAGATCAGCACTACAGAGATAGGGAAAGGTGGGTGGGGGGGGCACACATATGGGGAGACGAGTCAGTACTATGTATAAGGAGGGCAGGAATATGGATTTAAAGGAAGGTGGGTGTGGGCTGGATGGGGTAGGGATATACTGAAGTACAAGCAATATACAAGGGAGCATGGGAATGCGAGATGAATGCCAATGATAAGACTAGAGGTAGGGTCATAAAATAGAACATCTGGCATAAGGAGTGGGTGAGGGTGGTGGGGAGCAGGGCAGAGTTGCACAGGGAGGTGTAGGAGGGTTGGTAGGTGATGTTAGGAGTCATACAGAGGATGCAGTGCATGCAGAAAGGAATTCTAGACAATGGGCAGGGATAAGCATTTCCAGTTCTCTTGTACTCACTCCATGGTGCAAGCTCCTGCAACGGCTCGGGGTGATGTGCAGGCGGCAGAGCCTGGTCTGGCCCTCAATGTGTATGTGTTGGTGTGAAAGGAGGGAGGCACCGGCAGGGCAGTATCCTCACTATATCATCTCTATGCACTTAGCGCCCTCTACTGGACACAGAGGAGCCTGCATGGCTTGGACGTATTTGCATGCAGAGTACCTTGCGCGAGAGAAACGTCATCGTGTTGGAAACGTGCAAATCTATTCCTGCAGGTTCCCTCAGTGCGTTATGTGGCCCTCATGTTGTCTCCTGGAAATAGGCCTCGTGTTTCCGACCATATAACCTCTCACGAAGGTTGTGACGAATAGGATAGATGCAGTTGTGAAATTCACATTTATAGAAGGCAATGCAAGGGTCAATTTGGACCCTTTCTGAGGAGCGTTCTAGTATTTTCTGCTGTTGGCGGGCGCTTGACAGGAAAGAGGCTAATAAATATTTCCATGGGAAACCATTTGAAAGGTGGGAAATATCGTAACCTCAAATTTTTCTTAGACCTAAAGGGAAGTAAATGCTAAAGTGAAGTAAATACGTAAGCGTATGGATAGTAGAATAATGTTAACATGGCATTTTTAGCGTACGGTGAAAGTTGTAAAAATAAAACCCCTCAAAAGATTGAGGAATCGCTGTTTTGTTTCCTATTCCACCCCGCAAAGAATTTTTTTCCAGTTTCCCAATACATTATAAGGTACAATAAATGGTGCCGTGAAAAACAACAACTTGTCCCGCAAAAAAACAAGCCCTCGTACGGCTTTGTTGATGGAAAAATTTAAAAATTATCCCGTTTGGAAGTGTGTGGGGGGGGGGGGAATGAAAAAAAAAATCCCAAAAATGGCGGTGACGGGAAAGGGTTAACGGTTGGGTAGAAAATAATTGTGGGTACCTTGAGAAATACACAAACACTAATGTATGAGGCGACAGTGGTTTAAAATGCTGGGAATGAAAGTGTAAAATCAGAAAAATGCACTGAGGAAAGAGAGGAATAAAAACAAAGTATAAATTCAGGGAAAAGTACAATCCAGAAATACTTTTTCGGGGTGTGACATACTCCCATTATCACAGGCACTCAAGAATATGGAATATTTAACTTCTCAAACTCCTTCATGATTGATAATAAAGAGGCGCTGGGTCAGCAGATTTGACACAGGACTGCAAATATTCAATGTCCAATCAAATTCAAGGATTTAATGACTTCTAGATTTAATGACTCCCCATTCTGGCAATTGGGCAATGCTCAAGGAACTCCACATATATAGCTTTACTGGGATTGGAGTTCTGTTTTTCTCATACAGAGCTCTGAGTCCCCTGCTCCCCATCATATAGTTAAAGAGTAAAGGCCTTTTTACACTGGACGATTATCGGGCACACAAGCGTTCATAGAACCCTCGTTGCCGATAATTGCCCTGTGTATAACAGGGGAACGATCAGCAGATAAACCAGCAAACGCTTGATCATCTGCTGGTCGCAGTGGCGTAACTACCGCAGTAGCAGCCGTAGCATGAGGGGGCCTGCCCTCTCCGGCCGGCACGGGCCCCCCCTCCCATGGCCGGAGGCTCCGCTAGCAGCCGCTATGGCTGCTACAGCGCGACGCCACTGAAGGGGTTGTTTCTACAAAAGACATGCATCCCCTATCCACAGGATAGGGGGATACATGTGTGATCACTGGCAGCAATAAGGAGACCGAAAGTCCCCCGAAGTTCTCCATGACAAACCTCGGACTTCCGGGGTCTGTCTGAAGCTCCATAGAAATTACTTGCGCACCGGTCGCGCTTGTGCGCATGCGTGACCAGCGTGCCTTTCATTTTTATTGAACTGCGCAGACGCCGGAAGTCCGAAAGTCCTCCGTTCTCCTTATCGCTGCCAGCGATCACACATGTATCCCCTATCCTGTGGATAGGGGATGCATGTCTTTTGTAGGACAAACTATAGGCCGTTTTTTGTTGGGGGCTGCATGGCGTTACCTACAGGGGGGGGGGGTTTAGGGCTGTATGGCGTTATCTACAGGGGGGGCTGTCTGGCGTTATCTACAGGGGGGCTGTCTGGCGTTATCTACAGGGGGGCTGTCTGGCGTTATCTACAGGGGGGCTGTCTGGCGTTACCTACAGGGGGGATGTCTGGCATTATCTACAGGGGGGCTGACTGGGGTTATCTACAGGGGGGCTGTCTGGCGTTATCTACAGGGGGGCTGTCTGGCGTTATCTACAGGGGTGTATGGCGTTATCTACAGGGGGGTGTATGGCGTTATCTACAGGGGGGTGTATGGCGTTATCTACAGGGGGGCTGTCTGGTGTTATGTACAGGGGGGCTATATGGCGTTATCTACAGGGGGGCTGTATGGCGTTATCTACAGGGGGAGGGCTGTATGGCATTATCTACAGGGGGGGCTGTATGGCGTTATCTGCAGGGGCCTGTATGGCGTTATCTACAGGGGGCTGTATGGCGGAATCTACAGGGGGCTGTCTGGCGTTATCTACAGGGGGGTGTATTGTGTTATCTACAGGGGGGTGTATGGCGTTATCTACAGGGGGGTGTATGGCGTTATCTACAGGGGGGCTGTCTGGCGTTATCTACAGGGGGGTGTATTGTGTTATCTACAGGGGGGTGTATGGCGTTATCTACAGGGGGGTGTATGGCGTTATCTACAGGGGGGCTGTATGGCGTTATCTACAGGGGAGGGCTGCATGGCCTTATCTACAGGGGGAGGGCTGTATAGCGTTATCTACAGGAGGAGGGCTGTATAGCGTTATCTACAGGGGGAGGGCTGTATGACGTTATCTAGAGGGGGAGGGCTGTATGACGTTATCTACAGGGGGCTGTATGACGTTATCTACAGGGGGCTGTATGGTGCTATCTATAGGGGGCGCTGTGTGGTGGAATCTATAGGGAGGCACTATCTACAAGGGGGGGTTGAGTGATACCCAGGGGAGGGGAGCCCCAGTCAAAAGTTTTCTATGGGGCCCAGTCTTTCCTAGTTACGCCCCTGGCTGGTCGTATCGTTTTAAAAAAGTGAAATATTATCGTTGTCGACAGCATATCTCCATGTCGCGCTGCAGACATGATAGAAATGCATGGGGACGAGCATTCGGAGTAACGACCGCTCATCCCCTTACATAGCACCTTGTGATAGGAGCAAACGAGCGCCGATCAACGAGCTGTCTCGATCGGCGCTTGTTGTATCGGACGAAATTAGCCGGTGTAATAGGGCCTTAAGTGTACTTTCAGCAAACTTTTGAAATGTCATAGAGTCATGTCAGAAGTTTGGATCGGTGGGGGTCAAGGACATATAAATTACATATAAAAGTTTGCTGAAAGTACACTTAGGGTATGTGCACACATAAAATAAAAAACGTCTGAAAATACGGAGCTGTTTTCAAGGGAAAACAGCTCCTGATTTTCAGCCGTTTTTAAGCCCCTCGTGTTTTTCGCTGCGTTTTTTTTACAGCCGTTTTTGGAGCTGTTTTTCTATAGAGTCAATGAAAAACTGCTCCAAAAATGGCCGAAGAAGTGACATGCAGTTCTTTTTCGTGGCCCATCGGAAAAGAATGCAGTTTTCCCATTGAAATCAATGGGCAGATGTTTGTAGGCGTTCTTCTGATTTTTCAGCCGCTTTTCGGGACGTTTACGTTTATAGACTTCCAGTGAAAACCATTTTTATTATTGGCTACAGAGAAACTGAAATTATACAAAAGAGAATCAGTCATCGACTATAGGATAAGTAAATCCATATAGTTTTACAACATTTTATGTGGAGGGTAAAAAAGTATGCACCACATCTATTGTATAGCTAGAATTATTCTTATAAATCTACCATGCTCTTGTCTGTTGGAAAGCAATGACAGATTTTGGGGAACCTGCAATTCTACAGTATTGCCTTTTTATGTCCCACTGAATCATTTAAGGTGTCCATACACATTAGACAAAATCCATCCGAACCCGCCAATTTCAGTAGGATCAGCTGATGATCTAATGGGGCCTCATCACTCGTCACGTCAAGAAGGTTCGGGCATGTTGGATTCCAATATGCTCGATCCTTTGTTCCCATGGGAAATCAGCTGCTGCTAGAGGGGTCTGGTATCAACTTATTCCCCATCCCCATTGTAATAAATATGAACACTCGGCCGAGCTGAGCATGCATGCAAATCAGAGGGGTTGGGTGAAATAGTTGTTCGTTGAATAAGAGTTTGGTCGACAGTTATATAATGGCCACCTACAGTTTAGTTTGTCTTGAATGTCAACTCATTTGCATACACTAATAGGGGTCCAATTCAACGCTAGCATATTGTACGGACCACAGTAGCATCAACATTATATAATCCACATTGCACAGGTCACTTTGTCGATTACATAAGAAGATCCTATTTCTTACCATGTTGCAATGGACCCCTCTTCAATTGACAAATGCCACTGGAATGTAAAAAGGTAGACCAAGATAAAAAAAACAAAAAAAAAACTACAGGATTTTAACCCTTTCATGACCAAGGGTCATTGATGCCCCTGCGTCCAGGTCAAATTTTCCATTTCTGATATGCACTTCTTTAAATGATAAAACATTTGCAACCGCTTTGAATATCACAACTATTTTTACTTTTTTTTTTTTTTACAAGACTTATGAGGTTTTCATTTTCCAGATTACTTTAATTAATTCCATGTATTTAATTTTTATTATGAGCAGACAAATCACTAAAAATTTGTTTGTTTTTTTTTAAATATATTTATCTATATTATATGTGTATATATATACACACACATTGTACAGCTCTGTAACAATTAGTCTTCGTCTCTCTCCCTCAGCCTGGATCACTGTGAGAGTAGAGTGAAGGGGGCTATAAGGCCCCATGCACACTACCGTATTTTTCATCCATCCATAAATACTGTCCATAGATACGGATCCATAGTAATCCGTAAATCATCCGCATATATGGAGGAGTGCCCATAAATACGGTCCGTAGTGCATCCGTAATGCATCCATATTTACAGATCCACAGAAAAAGGCCCCATGCACAGGACCGTAAAAAATCTCCGTAATTGTGGACCATAATAATACGCTACGGATAGGTGTCTGCGCCGTAGAACTGTACCGCAAAAGATATAACATGTTCGATCTTCTGCATTTTACGGGCATTGCTCCCATACTTTGTATGGGAGAACGGGCCGAAAATGCGGGCTGCGGCCTGCCGTGCCTGCAATCGCGGGCCATGATTACGGGCACGGCTGTGTGCATGAGGCCAAACAGCGAGGAATCTAGGGTAATCCCCTAGCCTTCCGTAATTATGGAAGCGCCCATAGACTTCTTTGGGGAGTCCGTGTCGTAATTACGGACAAAAAAAGAACATGTTTTATCATTTCTACGGCACGGACGCCCATCTGTAAAAATACGGAACAGTGTACGTAGCTCATAGAAGTGAATGGGTCCGTAATTACGGATGAAAAATACAGTAGTGTGCATGGGGGCTAAGGCTATATTCACACGACGTGAAAAAAAAGGCAGTTTAAAACGGATCAACTGTTAGTTTTTCATGGCTGTTTTTGCATCAGTGTGTGTCAAAATTTGAATGCATTTCTCGGTGTAAAACTGTATGTGTGTCAGTGAGGCAAAGAATGAAGAACCTGCGAGCTTCTATTGGATGATACGAGTCATCTAATGTGATATGGAGGAGGACCCTTGATGTGGAAGCCAGTGGTGCCATATTTGCTTTTGTTTTTCAATTTATTGTGAATATCTGGAGAACAGTAAGCCGTGCATAAAGAACAGACAACAGAAATTCATTTATATATATATTATATATATATATATATATATATATATATAGACAAACATACTGAGACACCTACACATTACACCTACATGAGCTTTTATGACAGCCCATTCTAAATCCGGAAGTTTGTGGGAATTTTTGCCCATTAATCCTGAAGAGCATTTATGAGGTCGAGAGAGACGAAAGGGCCTGGCTCGCATAGTCCATGCTAATTCATCCCAAAGGTGTTCGATGGTTTTGAGGTCAAGGCTCTGTGCAGGCCAGTCAAGTTCTTCTACACCAAACTACCTTTATGGACCTTGCGTCATGCTAGAATAGAAAAGGGCCTTCCCCAAACTGCTCCCACAAAGTTAGAAGCATACAATTGCGAAATCCAAAATGTCCCAGTATGCTGAAGCATTAAGATTTCCCTTCACTGGAACTAAGCGGTCCCCTGAGAAACATCCCTATAGCATTATCCCTCCTCGACCAAACTTTACAGTTGGCACAATGCATTTAGGCAGGTAAGGTTCTCCTGGCATTCACCAAACACAGATCTGTCCATCAGACCACCAGATAGAGATGGGTGATTCATTACTCCGCAGAACACGTTTCCACTACCCAAGAATCCAGTGGCGGCGTGCTTTACACCACTCCATTGTGCTTTGCAGGGGCAGATTATAATAAGGGCAATCTTGGCAAGTGCCCGGGGCCCGAGGCTGGAAGGGGGCCCAGTTCGCCCCGGTTCTCCCATACCGGCTGTTAAAATTACAGCCGGTCCAGAGAACCGGAGTGAAGCGGGACCTCTCACCCAATTGTATTTGCATCCTTAGTATGCAAATACAATTGCTTACAATAGCGCTGGAGAGAAAGGGAACTATCAGTTCCTTTCCTCCCATTCGGTGCCTTACTAATGACACAGTCGGCTTGATGATGTAATCAAGCCGACTGCGCCATTACGATGGATGACGTCGTCTGGTCTCTGACCACTTCTGCGGCGCTGGAGGAAGATGCGGGAATGGGGACAGGTGAGAATGTTTTTGTTTTTTTCTCGGCAGCGTTGGGGCAATAGCTATAGGGGGCATTATCTAGATTTGCCATTGTAACTGGCGCTATCTACATGGGACATTATATACAGTGGCCATTGTAACTGGCGCTATCTACAGTGGACATTATCTACAGTGGGCATTGTAACTGGCGCTATCTACAGGGGGCATTGTAACTGGCGCTATCTACAGGGGACATTTTCTACAGTGGGCATTGTAACTGGCGCTATCTCCAGGGGACAATATCTACAGTGGGCATTGTAACTGATGCAATCTACAGGGAACATTATCTACAGTGGGCATTGTAACTGGGGCTATCTACAGTGGACATTATCTACAGTGGGCATTGTAACTGGCGCTATCTACAGGGGACATTATCTACAGTGGGTATTGTAACTGGCGCTATCTACATGGGGCATTATGACTGGCACTATCTACAGGGGCATTGTGACTGTCGCTATCTACAGGGGGCAATGTATTGTGTGGTGTTTTACTTTACAGGGTTCGACACAATTTCATGGGCACAGTCTATAATACTATTATATTGAGGGGCGCAGTGTATGGTACTATTATATTCACGAGTACAGTGTATAGTACTAATATGTTCCAAATTATTATGCACATTGGATTTAAGTGTCATAAACATTTAATTATTAGATTTTCAATTCTTAGGGCTCTTTGGATCATTGTAATCAATCTCAGACACCTGTGATAATTAGTTTTCCAGGTGTGCCCAATCAAAGGAAAACTACTTAAGGACGTTCCACATTATTAAGCATGCCACAGGTTTCAAGCAATATGGGAAAGAAAAAGGATCTCTCTGCTGCCGAAAAGTGTGAAAGTGTGAAAACATTGGATATTTCAAGAAAACTTAGGCGTGATCATCGTACTGTGAAAAGATTTGTGGCTGATTCAGAGCACAGACGGGTTCGTTCAGATAAAGGCATAATAAGGAAGGTTTCTGCCAGACAAATTAATAGGATTAGGAGAGCAGCTGCTAAAATGCCATTGCAAAGCAGCAAACAGGTATTTGAAGCCACTGGTGCCTCTGGAGTCCCGCGAACCTCAAGGTGTAGGATCCTCCAGAGGTTTGCAAGTGTGCATAAAGTTATTATTCGGCCACCCCATAACAATGCTCACAAGCAGAAACGGTTGCAGTGGGCTCAGAAATACATGAAGACTAATTTTCAAACCGTGTTGTTTACTGATGAGTGCCGTGCAACCCTGGATGGTCCAGATGGATGGAGTAGTGGATGGCTGGTGAATGGCCACCATGTCCTAACAAGGCTGCAACGTCAGCAAGGAGGTGGCGGAGTCATGTTTTGGGCTGGAATCATGGAGAGAGAGCTGGTAGGCCCCTTTAGGGTCCCTGACGGTGTGAAAATGACCTCTGCAAAGTACGTAGAGTTTATGACTGACCCCTTTCTTCCGTGGTACAAAAAGAAGAACCGTGCCTTCCGTAGCAAAATTATCTTCATGCATGACAATGCACCATCTCATGCTGCAAAGAATACCTCTGTGTCATTGGCTGCTATGGGCATAAAAGGAGAGAAACTCATGGTGTGGCCCCATGTTCCCCTGACCTCAACCCTATTGAGAACCTTTGGAGCATCCTCAAGCAAAATATCTATGATGGTGGGAGGCAGTTCACATCAAAACAGAAGCTCTGGGAGGCTATTCTGACATCCTGCAAAGCAGAAACTGCCCAAATACTCACAAATTCAATGGATGCAAGAATTGTGAAGGTGATATCAAGTTTTTTTTGATTGAAAGAGCTTTTGATTTCTGTAAATATGACCTCCTGATGCTGCAAATTCAACAAATTACCATTTTAGTTCTCTTTACAACCTTTAAAATGTTTTGATCTCTGTTGTGCATAATAATTTGAAACAGTGCATTTTGAGTTTTTTACTTCTAAAAAAATAATCTGTTATCATTAGGAGATTTGTTCAATAAAATTCGCATTATACTCCAACGGTTGATGGTTTGAAGATTATACGGACTGTCATTTGCATCGACTATTTAGGAAAATCAGCGAAAAATAACCTTTGCATAATAATTTGGAACGCGGTGTAGTATTATTATATTCAGGAGCACAGCGTATAGTACTATTATATTCAGGGGCACAGTGTATAGTACTATTATATTCAGGGGCACAGTGTATAGTACTATTACATTCAGGAGTACAGTGTATAGTACTATTATATTCAGGAGTACAGTGTATAGTACTATTATATTCAGGAGTGCAGTGTATAGTGTCACGATGCGGGGTGTGGACCCACTGGGCCGTACCGCGTAGCGGGATGACAGCTGGCCAAACAGGTATGGTACAGAGTCTATAGTCCAGAAAGGTTACCTGAGGCAAAGTAGACAGTAGCAAGGCAGGCTCGGCGACGACCAGGCGGCAGGTAGACGTCAGGCGTGGAGTAGCAGAACAGGCGTGGAAATGCAGCACAGCACAACAACAGCTCAGCACGGCAGTAGACCAAAATAGTACTGGATAGCACGGGATACAGGATACAGGTACGGGGAACACTGGGAAGCTGGATGACACTTAGGAGACCATTTGCAAGACAAACTTTGGGAAACAACAACAACGCTCAGGCGAGGATCAGAAGGGTGGTGGCCTTCTTATAGTCCAGGAAATCATGTGAGTTGATGATGATGATTTTCATGCGCGCGTTCTGGCTCTTAAGAGCGGGCACGAGCACGCGCGTGCACCCTCCGGGAGACAGTCTCGATACCCGGAAGTGAGTGCCGGCGCCTCACAGGGGAACGACTCAGCACAGCAGCAGGATGTCCATGGCCGCGGTCGTCGAGGGGTAAGTTAGAATGACGGACCGCGGCCATAGACGTTACATATAGTACTATTATATTCAGGGGCGCAGCGTATAGTACTATTATATTGAAGAGTACAGTGTATAGTACTATTATATTCAGGGGTATAGTGTATAGTACTATTATATTTAGGAGCGCTGTGTATAGTACTATTATATTCAGGGGCACAGTGTATAGTACTATTATATTCAGGAGCACAGCGTATAGTACTATTATATTCAGGAGCACAATGTATAGTACTATTATATTCAGGAATGCAGTGTATAGTACTATTATATGCAGGAGCTCAGTGTATAGTACTATTATATTCAGGGCCACATTGTATAGTACTATTATATTCAGGGGCACAGTGTATAGTACTATTATATTTAGGAGTGCAGTGTATAGTACTATTATATTCAGGAGTACAGTGTATAGTACTATTATATTCAGGAGCACAGTGTATAGTACTATTATATTCAGAAGTGCAGTCTATAGTACTATTATATTCAGGAGTAAAGTGTATAGTACTATTATATTCAGGAGCGCAGTGTATAATACTATTATATTCAGGGGCACAGTGTATAGAACTATTATATTCAGGAGCACAGTGTAAAGTACTATTATATACAGGAGCACAGTGTATAGTACTATTATATTCAGGAGTACAGTGTATAGTACTATTATATTCAGGGGCACAGTGTATAGTACTATTATATTCAGGTGTACAGTTTATACTACTATTATATTCAGGAGCACAGTGTATAGTACTATTATATTCAGCACAGTGTATAGTACTATTATACTTAGCACAGTGTATAGTACTATTATATTCAGGAGTACAGTGTATGGTACTATTATATTCAGGAGTACAGTGTATAGTACTATTATATTCAGGAGTACAGTGTATGGTACTATTATATTCAGGAGTACAGTGTATATTACTATTATATTCAGGGGCACAGTGTATAGTACTATTATATTCATGAGCTCAGTGTATAGTACTATTATATTCAGGAGCACGGTGTATAGTACTATTATATTCAGCACAGTGTATATGTAATGACGGAGTAGTGAGACAGACAGGTGAGCCCTAATCTACCCGCCACTCAGTCCCTGCCTACTTGCACGGCCCGTCCTAGGCGACGGCGTACAACTGGGCGACGGTCCCTACGCTCAATAAGTGCACGACAGACCAACAGACAAGGGTACACAGAAGCTAAGGGAAATGGGGCAGTGGCCCACGGCAACACCATGTGCAACAAGAGTAGTGAACGAGCCGAGTCACTCTAACAGACCTAGGCACAGATGCAGGCTGATTAACCACGGGCGTCGACAAAGAAGCTGTGTCAGTCAAATCCATTACAGTACCCCCCCTTTTATGAAGGGCCACTGGACTCTTCCTAGGTGGACCTGGCTTGTTGGGGAACCGAAGATGGAACTTCCTGAGCAATAACCCGGCGTGAACATTCCGGGCGGGTACCCAAGTCCTCTCCTCAGGCCCGTAACTTCTCCAATGGACCAGGTACTGGAGGGAGTCCTGGACCATCCTGCTGTCCACAATCTTGGCCACCTCAAATTCTACCCCTTCAGGAGTGAGAACAGGGACCGGAGGTTTCCTCGAGGTAGCCAAGGACGGGGAGCATCTTTTCAGGAGGGAGGCATGGAACACGTTGTGTATCTGAAAGGACTGGGGTAACTCCAGCCGGAAGGAGACAGGGTTAAGGACCTCAATGATCTTGTACGGCCCTATATACCAGGGAGCAAATTTTTTGGACGGGACTTTAAGGCGCAATTTTTTTGAGGACAGCCACACCAGATCCCCGACCACAAACAAGGGGTTAGTAGAACGTCTCTTATCTGCCTGAGTCTTTTGGATGCTCTGGGACGCCTCAAGGTTCTTCTGAACCTGGGCCCAGACAGCGCACAGTTCCCAATGAGCGACATCTACCTCGGAATTGTTGGAACCACCAGGTGAAACGGAGGAGAGCCGTGGATTAAACCCAAAATTACAGAAAAAGGGGGAGACCCCCGACGAGTTACTGACCCGGTTATTAAGGGAAAATTCGGTGAGGGGAATGAAGGAGACCCAATCATCTTGACAGTCAGAGATAAAACACCTTAAATATTGATCTAGAGACTGATTAGTCCTCTCAGTTTGGCCATTAGTTTCAGGATGGAAGGCCAAGGGGAAGGACAGATCAATCTCCAACTTCTTACAGAAGGCTCTCCAAAACAATGAAACAAATTGTACCCCTCTGTCAGAAACAATATTGACAAGAACCCCATGGAGACGCAGGATGTGTTTGACAAACAAGGTAGCTAACGTCTTGGCATTGGTACAAAGTGGGACATCTTGCTGAAGTGGTCTACTACAACCCACACCACCGACTTGCCTTGGGATGGAGGCAGATCGGTGATAAAATCCATGGAGATATGGGTCCAAGGTCTCTGGAGAATGGGCAAAGAACATAGTAAGCCCACTGGTCAGGACCTAGGAGTCTTGGACCTAGCACAAGTTTCACAATTGGCGACGTAGGCCTTAACGTCTTTAAGCAACCCAGGCCACCAATAGGTTCTAGAAATGAGGTGTTTGGTACCCAGGATGCCTGGATGGCCAGATAGTGGGTGCCTGTGATTATGTAATGACAGGGTAGGGAGACAGACAGGTGAGCCCTAATCTACCAGCCACTCAGTCCCTGCCTACTTGCACGGCCCGTCCTAGGCGACGGCGTACAACTGGGCGACGGTCCCTACGCTCAAGAAGTGCACGACAGACCAACAGACAAGGGTACACAGAAGCTAAGGGATATGGGGCAGTTGCCCACGGCAACACCATGAGCAACAAGAGTAGTGAACGAGCCGAGTCACTCTAACAGACCTAGGCACAGATGCAGGCTGATTAACCACGGGCATTGACAAAGAAGCTGTGTCAGGCAAATCCATTACAGTATAGTACTATTATATTCAGCACAGTGTGTAGCACTATTATGTTTGGGGCAGAGTGTATGATACTATTATATTCAGGGGCACAGTTTATGATACTACTATATTTAGAAGCATAGAATGTGGCATCATGAGAAATGTAATATTCATTTGTAGGTGCGGAAATGTTGGAAAAGTGAGGAGCTGAAGAAATCTGAGCTGCAAACTACAGAAATGGGCCATGCCGGAAGAGGTCTGGACCGGGTGGAGAAAAAAAGAGAAAAAGAACGAAAAAGACATCACCTGTGAGTCACTCAATGTAAATGTTTATTCTAACTGTGACTGATCAGTACTGTAGTCACTGTATGATCTGCAGTGAGGTGACGGATGGTAGCATTCTTTTTTGTTAAATAGCAACTCCCAGCATAATCTAACCATTGTTCAGGCTATACTTGGAGCTGTTGTTTTATGTCGTACAAATTTATACAGCAGTCGTTAAACTGAATTTGCAAATGATCTCTGTACTGAACTGTATTTGTTTTCCGGTTCTGTATATATGTACTGAGCTCGGTTCTGTTGCTCCATATATGTACTGAGCTTGGTTCTGCGTCTGTATATATGTACTGAGCTTGATTCTGGGTCTGTATATATTTACATTTTCTTAAGGTAAAAGTATATGTTAACCCTTTAACGACCGGCATATAGTGTTTTTAAGTCGGCCGTTCATGGTAGTTCTTCTGAAGTACCGCCTTTTCACGTCGGCACTTCAGAAGAACTTTCCCCGCATCGTTAGAGAGCACCGCATCTAAGTGATTTTAGAGGGAGGGAGCTCCCTCTCTCATCCCACTGGCATCCCCGCGGGGTGCCGATGGGTTCTATGGCAGCCTGGGGGCCTAACAAAGGCCCCCATGTCTGCCTTTAGTGATTGCCTGTTAGGCCATGCCAGAGGCATGACCTAACAGGTGCCTGTCAGTTTTACACTGACCGGCAATAATACACTGCAATACCGAAGTATTGTAGTGTATTATAATAGCGATCAAAAGTTTGCACAGTGAAGTCCCCCAGTGGGACTAAAAATAAAGTTAAAAAAACTTTAAATAAAGTTTGAAATAAATAAATAAATGTCCCAAGTAAAAATAAATTAAACCCCCAACTTTCTCCCCTTACAAAATACTTTATGAAAAAAAGTAAAAAATTACTCATATTTGATATCGCCGCGTCCGTAACGAACCCAACTATAAAACGATGACATTATTTAACCTGCACGGTGAACGCCGTAAAAAATATAATAAAAAAACAACGCCAGAATTGCTGATTTCTGTTCATCCTGCCTTCAAAAGAATTTGATAAAAAGTGATCAAATCGTTGCATCTACTCCAAAATGGTACCAATAAAAACTACAACTCGTCCTGCAAACAAAAGCCCTCATACAGCTGCATCGGTCAAAAAATAAAAAAGTTATGGGTCTTAAAATATGGCGACACAAAAGCAAATAATTTTGAAAAAAAATGTGTTTTTGGTGTGTAAAAGTAGGAAAACATAAAAATGTCAATTTGGTATCGCCTCAATCGTAACGACCCGCTGAATAAAGTAATTATGTTATTTATACCACATGGTAAACTGCAAAATTTCAGTTTTTTTTTCAGTACCTCACTAAAAAAGTTATTAAAAAGTTAATCAATAAATTATATACACCCCAAAATGGTGTTATTATAAAATACAACTTGTCCCGCAAAAAAAAAAGTCCTTATACAGCTATGTCGACACAAAAATAAAAAAGTTATAGATCTTTGAATGCGATGATGGAAAAGCGTACAAAATTGCACGGTCATAAAGGTTTAAAATACCTTCGGTATTAAG